>NW_028274822.1:28497651-28800681 GCF_037043125.1 Eumetopias jubatus
CCCTGTCTCTCCCACGCTCCCCTTCCCTGGACACTTCCATGAAATTTCCTTGATCCACAGTGACCTTGGACCCTGGTCTTGACATCTGACACAGAGATTGGCTTTTATCCACAGTTACACAATGCTGACTTCTACAGGAAGGGTCTTTCTGAGGAACTGTTCAGTAGTTTGTTTGGCTGGGTAATGCAGTTTGAACACTGATCCCTGCTTTATATTTTTGCTAACAGTTTCCATGCACATGTTCCATCTTCTTGCTTAAACCACATGCATTTTATGAGTAAAGACTGAATCTGAAATATCTGCAGTTTCCTGCAGTGGCTTGTACTAGGATGAGCATATGAATTTACAAGAATATTATTTTTTTTTCTGTAATAGAAGCTGAGTTTCTGTTGGCTAGAGAAAGAAGACCCTAACCCAGGACTTGATAAACCCAAAGAATGGATAACTGAAGAAGAAATAAAGAAGGTCTCTGTCCCTAGAAAATGTAGGGAGTCAGACATCTTGGGAAGATCAGGTATTGTGATGGGAAAAGAGCCAAGGGGCCCAGACAAGCAGACAAGGAGGGGCCTTAGTCCATAACTTCCTGAGGGAATTTGGACAAAGTCACTGTCCCTCTCTGGACTTCAATGTCCTCCTCTGGTGAATAAAGTCACTGGGAAAGCTGTTCTGCAAGGTTCCTACTAGTGCAGACATCTGATAATTCAATGGCTCCCAACTATCTATAAGCAAGTATAGACCAACTATCTACTTACTCTAAACCTCAGCAGCCAGACACATCATCATGTAAAAACAGACCTGCTAGAGAGCAACCAAACGATCTCGAGTTAATTCCCCACACTGGCCTCATTCAGGACTGGATTATGTGACATTTTTCAGAGAGGTACCAAGCACAGATTGGTCTCTTCCTCTGTGGAGTTTCCTGTGTAGATGAAGAGAGAGGAGACATAAACCCAGATGATAAGCATCACAGGTCAGAGAGGGGAAGCACCAAATGGAGTGGCCATTGTAAGACCTGGAAGAACCCAACAGAGGTAATGAGACCTAAGGGCTGGCACTGAGAGAAAGGCTTCAGAGACAGGTATCCTTTGGGTGGAATATCAGGGGAGGGCCTGACCTGGAAAAGAGGAGGATGGATTTGGCGGGGGGGGGGGGGGCAGAGGAGCAGCATTTTAAATAAGAGTAAATATTCACAGTGGTGAGAATGTTTGCAGCACATTCAGGAACTAATGAATAGACCAAGTTGGCTGGAACAAAGGTTTCCAAAGAGGAGCACCAGGAGACTATACAGGGTACAAAAATCATTCCAACCGACCATTTGGCATTATGGAGAGGAAACAACCTGCTCGATAGATTGCATTTTCCTTTTTCGAAGCTGTTGCTTTGGCTTATAGCTTCACCACACAAACAAACCAGTTTGATTGAATGGAGCAAAAACAAAATTTCTGAAATCAGCCACGAATTCTCTGAGCCAAGTGCAGGCACAAATGTGGGTGTCTGTGATGCCAATAACTAGTTCTTAGTTTTTCTCAGCAACTTCCTCTCAGTAAATAGATAGGTCAGGCCTCTTTAAGGGTAAAGGAGAAGAGGCTTCTGGATGGACCTGCCATGGTCTGTGAATGGTATAGCCTCTGGCCAACTCAAGTGGGACTCCGGGTACTCTTTCTGCTCTGTCTGGGGACCCCAAGTTGTCTTCATTCACTGGCTTCTTCCCCTCCCAGAATAGCAGCTCAGTGAGGCCAAAACAGCAAAGTTGAGAAGCACAGAGTTAGTATCAGGGTTCTAGTCCCAACTCAACTACTTACTTACCTTAGAGTTTCCACTGAGCCTCAGTTTCCTAGTCTCTAAAATGGGGTAATATTACTCACTCTGCCCACCTTACAAAATTATGAAAATGTTTTATAAATCACAAATCATATTAGGAGCAGTGGTTATCCCTGAGCCAGTCATCAGGGAGACGAATTGCTAATATAGGAAGGTACATCACCCACCTGTCATTGACCCCAACCCCTACCCGACTTTCAAGGCCCAGGTAACAGTCCTCCCACATCAGCGTCATCTCCTTTTCCTATTGGTCATGTGGCATTTCCTCTGTGATAGCAGAGATATCTGACACACATCTGCCTCCTTTATGAGGCTGCTCCTGGGGTGAAAAGTACAGGCTGTGAGTCAGACAGGGTTCAAATCAAGGTTTACCTCATCCTAGCTGTTGTGATCTTGGGCAAGTAGTCATCAATGCCCCCATTTCTTCATCCATAAAATGGGGATAATAATAGTACTGACCCCAGAGGGTGCTCTGAGAATTCATCATATTCAAGTATGTAAGATGCTTAAAACAGTGCCTGGTCCATAGTGTAAAAGTAATCAATGTTAGCTATTCACTGTTTTTACTTATGAAAGAAAGTTTTGTTTTAATTTCCATCTGTCCTGTATCATCTAGCCTGGTGACTGGCACATAAGAGGTAATTGCTATGGACTGAATGTGTGTGGGCCCCCCCCCCCACCACAATTCCTATGTTGAAATCCTAATGCCCAATTTGATGATATTAGGGAGTTGGGGCCTTTGGGGGGTGCTCAGGTCATGAAGGTGGTGCCCTCAGGAATGGGACTGGTGTCTTCATTAAAAGGTTCCAGAGAGATCCCTAGCCTCTTCTACCATGTGAAGACACAGTGAGAAAACACTGGCTAAAATATGCCACTTTGGCATAGTGATCATTTTGAGCTTCAAGGCACCAGAAAAACAGCATGTAGGAGTACTGACAATACTGACTCCATCTTTGGCCTGCCACCTGGTCCATGTCCATAGGATGACCTCCATGCTCCATGGAAGCGATGAGTTCTAGGCCCCTTGGAGGTCAAGATATGCCATGGCTGGAATATGGGGAGGCTTGTTCTGGTTTTCCTAAATTTGTTTAGGTAACGAGACAATGTGGTTCCCCAATCCCTCCTGATGCGCAGACAGTGCCACAAGTTCTAAGTGCGGACCTCACCATGCACGGTGCCCTCCTGCACATCCCCTCCCTCTATAAAATCCGTAGACTAAGGTCTGGACTTTGAGGAGAATAGCGCCATGCAGATGTCTGGTTCGTGGTCAGCCGGATCCTCCCTGTAAGTTATGCTGAATAAAATTTGTGTAAACCACATGTTGCCTGCTTCCTTTCTTGGTCTCAAAGTGCTTTCCCAGTTTGGAGGGTACTTTCCAATCCCTCCTCCACCTTCCAACACAGAAAATGCAGGGAGAGGGGCGCCTTGGTGGCTCAGTCGGTTAAGTGGTTAAGTGTCTGCCTTTGGCTCAGGTCATGATCCTGGGATCCTAGGATCCAGCCCAGTGTCGGGGCTCCTTGCTCAGTGGGGAGTCTGCTTTCCCCTCTCCCTCTGCCCCTCCCCCCTGCTCCTTGAGGGCGCAGGGCGTGCGCATGTTCGCTTGCGCTCTCTCTCAAATAAATAAAATCTTAAAAAAAAAAAAAGAAAGAAAATGCAGGGAGAGGCTTTCTCTAAACTGCCTTTATCTGCTTAAAGACAGATCCTCCAATAAGAACACAGGTGTCAGAAATCCCCTTCCAAGGAGTTTCATCAACCTGGGAGAACGGAGTCTTTTTTAATTTTTAATTTTATTTTATTATGTTGTGTTAATCACCATACCTTACATCATTAGTTTTTGATGTAGTGTTCCATTGTTGGAATTCATTGTTTGTGTTTAACACCCAGTGCTCCATTCAATACGTGCCCTCTTTAATACCCATCACCAGGCTAACCCATCCCCCCACCCCTTCCCCTCTAGAACCCTCAGTTTGTTTCTCAGAGTCCATAGTCTCTCATGGTTCCTTTCCCCCTCCGATTCCCCCCCTTCATTTTTCCCTTCCTACTATTTTTTTTTAACATATAATGTATTATTTGTTTCAGAGGTACAGGTCTGTGATTCAACAGTCTTGCACAATTCACAGTGCTCACCGTAGCACATACCCTCCCCAATGTCTATCACCCAGCCACCCCATCCCTCCCACCCCCCACCACTCCAGCAACCCTTAGTTTGTTTCCTGAGATTAAGAATTCCTCGTATCAGTGAGGTCATATGATACATGTCTTTCTCTGATTGACTTATCTCACTCAGCATAATACCCTCCAGTTCCATCCATGTCATTGCAAATGGCAAGATCACATTCCTTTTGATGGCTGCATAACATTCCATTGTATATATACACCACCTCTTCTTTATCCATTCATCTGTCAATGGACATCTTGGCTCTTTCCATAGTTTGGCTATCGTGGACATTGCTGCTATAAACATTGGGGTGCACGTACCCCTTCAGGTCCCTACATTTGTATCTTTGGGGTAAATACCTAGTAGTGTAATTGCTGGGTCGTATGGTAGCTCTATTTTCAACTTTTTGAGGAATCTCGATACTGTTTTCCAGAGTGGCTGCACCAGCTTGCATTCCCACCAACAGTGCAGGAGGCTTCCCCTTTGGGAGAACTGAGTCTTATCACAGGAGAGGAGACTAGAAGTCAACACCACACCCAGACAAACTTTGTCACTAACTATCATACCTCCATCTATTCTTCTAAGGGTCCATTTATCTTCCCTAATAATGATTTATTCTTTCTTGAGAGGCCTACGTCTCCCCAACCCTTTCTCTATGCAGATAGTATTTAAACCCGAATTCTCAGCCACCTCTAAAGTTACTCATTTTTTTTGAGTATCTCCCTTATGTTTATAAGGTACATATGTTAAAAATTTCTGTTTGTTTCTCTGTTAGTCTGTTATTACAGGGGTCTCAGCCAAGAACTCAGAAGGGTCAAGGGAAATTATGTTTCCTCCCCTAAACTATAAACCAGGAAGAGGGCCCTCAACCAACCACACTGGCGCCTTGGTCTTGGACTTCCCAGTCTCTGGAACCACAAGCAATAAATTTCTATTGTTTATAAGCTACCCAATATCTGGTATCTTGTTATGGCAGCCTGAATGGACTAAGACAGTGATAAATAAAACTTTTTTTTTGATTATGTGAATGAATGATTACAACATGGTATTATCATCAGTTTCAGATTAAATGGGAAGGAAATGATGCAGCTTCTTATGACTTCATTGTGGGAGGGTTCAGCAGAACCGCACTTTAGTTAGTAACGAGGACTCTGGAGACAGACACAGCAGGCTCAAATACTTAACTAGCTGTGCAACTTGAGCAAGTTACTTAACTTAGCTCTGAGTCCAGTGCCCTCAACTGTGAAATGAAATTGTGACAGCCCCTAACTCACTACTTCCGTTGAAAATGGGAGGAAAAGGGAAACCTACAACACCCTGGAGGCTGTAGGCCCTCAGAAAGGGCCTCCAGCTGCTGACACAAGGACAAGAGAGAGGAACAGCAAAGCCATACAAGCGGTCTCGCTCTTTCCCTTCATAAAGCCATAGCCTCTCTTCTGAACTGTGCCAGGCCAAAGTTGGGCCTGGCCTCCAAGGGACACTAATTAAGACAGACCAGAGGATTCCTGCAGAAAAATGCATAAGGCAAAACCACAAATCCAATTACTGGCCAAATAACTAAAAAGAATAAAAAACCAGAGAGCCACTTCCCTGTGCATCTTTCTGCCACCCTCAAGCATTAGCACCATTTGAGACAGCCTTGGAGGACAGGCTAAAGACACAAGTACTGGAAACTGACTCTCTTAGGCCAGGACTTGAGTCAGGAAAGGAGCCGTAGAGGGGACTTCTGTGCTGCTATCTTTTCTCAGCTGCATTTTAAAGTAGGGTGTGTGTGTGTGTGTGTGTGTGTGTCCCTCGCTTTTCCTGGGATCTAATCTACATCACCATGATAGCAAAGGCCTGAAGAAGACAATAGTTAACCTGGCATACAAAGAGTCTCTCCCTAATTCCCTGTCTTTACATAGAACAGACACTTGCACAGAATGCTGGAAAGCCTCTAAAGGGCTTTGCATTTCCTGGTGGCAGCTTGATGTCATGGGCAACACAAGTAGCGCTCCAGAGTACCCCACTGTTTATGCATTAGGAGCTGAGCTATCTCCCAGGAACATTGTCTATTCAGAACGCAGGCTGAATGCCTTATCTCTTTTACCGAATTTCTAATGTGTCAAAGAATCTAATTTGCAAAACAAAACTACCTTTTAGCCAGAGGGCTTGTGATGGGCTTTATCAGTTACTCTGCGTTTTTTCACAGCTAAAACAATGGCTCTTCAACCATCGGGTCAAGTAGCTCAGCTCCAGACTATGTCTTTAAAAACACAAAAACTTGGTGAATTATTCCTTAGTCGAGAATGAGAAAGATGTCATTGTCATATTAAAAAGTAAGAAACTCAGCCTTTGGGGGTATATGATCTCCTACTCTTCCCAGTGAATTAGGTCAAAACACTCTCCCTTTCTCCTCTCCCAGAAAGCCACACAGGAGGCTCACTTTGGGAGAGATCTAAATTGGCTATTTTTATTTAAATTTCAGTTTTCATAATTAAGATGATGTTAATATACAATCAAACATTAATCACATTCTGACGAATGCTAACCTCCACTGAAAGCCTGCAGACAGGTGGTCTTTGATCAGGTTTGCTATCTAAACAAGAGGAAGAAAAATGAAGCTACAGGGGGCAAGGGCTGGGGAATAAAAGGTGGCATAAGGGCCTCAGGAAGAGGAAATGTTATTTTGAAATGATTTGATCAGGAGAGAGTAAACACCATAGTTGCTCTAGATACTGCCTGTGGATAGGTGTAGACTGCCCCCACCCCCCCCACCCCCCCCCCGTAGATTTTTGCACGCTGCACTGTCATATTTGCATCAAGGGGAAAACAAAACAAACAAGCCGCTTTAAATAAATGGGTATTTCATTAGCCTTTTCTCTAAGTAACAGCAACAAGCATTGCCCTGGATGACCTGCTTTCTCACTGCTGCTCTACCGATTACAGGGATGTCTCTTCCGACAAATGGTTCTAGAACACATTTTCCTAAATCTTAAATTATCTCTCGTGCTACTTGATGGAAAATGATGTGAGGAATAAAAGAAATGATGCGTATGTCCAGTTAAAAGTAATAAATATTCAGAAGATACTATATTATGATTATAGGTTTTTCATGGCTCCAACTGTGGCTTGATTAAGTAAATTCATCTTTGAAGGATTTTTCCACTTACTTTTAAAATGGAGACACAGGCGTAGAGTATAAAATGCCTCTTTGTCTTTAAAGTGAACTTATTTTGACCTTTTGAATGAGTGGCTTGTCACATTTTATCTGTGTCCTAAATGGAATTGTAAACTCTCTCCCTCAGGGTGATGCCCATGCCAGGCAGTCAGGCTGTTTGGTCAGTCCCGTGGGGTGAGTGCCTGCTGTGTGCAGAAACACAACCGGGACCCCGAAGAAGACCAGCCAAGATGGAGCTATTCGTCCAGCGGAGACTGGTGTCTCTGGTCACTCAGGGACTGACACTAACACTTGTTAAATTGTTTAAAGTTAACAAAATGCATCCTTACGTACATTATCCCATTGGATCCTCCAAATGATCCTGTTGCATCAACGGAGTGGTTATTTTTACTCCCATTTTGTAGATGAAGCAACTGAGACTCAGGTGAGTTCAGTGACCTGTCCCAGACCCATAGCTAGCAAGTAATGGAGCAGGAATTAGAACGAAGCCTGTCTGAAAGCCTGCTGCCTCTTCCACTGCAGGTAACTTCCACATGGCGCGTCCTGGCCTGATGTGCGACCCTGCTCACGATCACCGACAAAACGTTCTCATCCGCATTCATCCTCAGAGGATGCGAGATTAAAATGCCAACCCGGATAAGAATCCTGTCAAAGAATGCTAATCAAATCTGGCCTGATTTGATGTCAGCTCTTCCGTTCATCCCAATTGCGAGGCTAAGCTATAATTAATACATAAAAGATGGTGATTACACTGAATTAGACAACATATCAGGAGAAATCACACTTTTAGACTGTCTTTCAGTAGTTGCTGTACCTCAAGAAATAAATCTAACAAGGCAGTTATTATCAGGTTAATAGACTATCTGAGTGTCACTCATGATCTCCTGCATCGATGGTCATGCCCAGTATCCTTCTTCTTCTTTCATTCTCCAGTGAAACAGGTTCCTATTCATCTTCCCATATTCTTTCCTTCTTCCAGCACTGTATTTTTATTGTTTTCTTCCATAGAGGAACACGTAACTTTAAATCAAAATAAGAGGCAGAGTAATAGAGGGTCTCACATCTGCCTTCCTTACTCAGTATCAAAATATCTTACAAGGCTTCCAAAGAAGCTATCAGAGAGGCATAAAGGAAACAATAAACATGAAAAGAACAATAGGATATGTGAAAAGGAGAAAAATATCTCAGCCAACAGAGACGGACACTTTTATGACGGTTACCCTGGGAAAAATACATTCAGAAAAGCAGTTGTCTTACATTTCTCCATAAGCTGAGGAAGTGGAGACCACCACTCTTCAGAAACAATGCTCCCTTCACCATCCCTGGAAACAGAGCCTGGGGAACATCTACTTGTACTGATGCGCCTAGAGAGCTGGTTTGAGGTAACCGGCGCAGGAATACAGCTACTCTTAACTGATAGACCCAACTGCAAAATTCCAGAGGGAAAGTTGACTCCCCGATCATTTGGTGAAAGGACCAAGAGGCTGGTTTAGCTAATCATGAGATACCGAATGAACCCCTGGGTGACAGATGCTGTAGCCAGGTTAGCTTCACACCTGGCTTCCCTCCTTAACGGCACCGAACGCTTCCGTCAGTTGGGTGTCTAATTATATCCTGACCTAACTTACTACCTTCATAGTAAGGTAGCATGTCTCTGTGCAGCTGCAGTCATAGGATCTTTGGAAGACTAGGACTGTTTTTCCTTACATTTGTGCCTATCCCATTCCATCCTGGGACCTAACATAGGACCAAACGCAGAGTAAACTCTAAGGTCCTTTATTCCATGGTACTTCCCTTTGGAGGCAAGATTCTTATTCTATTTACCTTTATTTCCTCAGAGCCCCTTTATTTCCTCATGCACATCACAGGTACTTAATAAATATTTGCTGAATTACATGTCTGGTGTTCACTGAAGACTTGTTTAATTCAAATAGAAGGTGAGATTTCAAAAATTAATTCCAAACCTACCTCTGATAAAAAGTGCTAAGAAATAAGAGTAAAAAAACAGTGAACATTCTTTGAGGATTTACTATGTGGTGCACCCCCTAAGTGTCTTCCCTCTGTTATCTTTTTGCTCACAATAGCCCCTTGAGGTCAGCATTAGTTGTTATTCCCATCCTACGGATGGGCAAACTTGGAGCCCAATTCAGTAGCCCATGGTTATATAGCAAGTAAGGATCTAACAAAGTGTTGCTATGATAAAAGACACCACAGAGGAAAAGTGAGATAAATCTGGCGTTTCGCCCACTTCTGCGGTTCTTCAGATAGCTCCCATAGCCAAGGCGATTGATGGTGCAGAAATCAGTTATCAAGGCGAAAAGGCCGGCTGTGGATAGATAAGGCCTGTAAAAATGGACAGAACATGACATGCCTCACTGGGAGGACTGATGGAAAGGATTGGTATTGCTTCCGAGAAATGTGTTGATTCTTATCCAGCAGTGACTGTGCCCTGACCTTTTCTAAGGAAACATGTTTGTAATGGGTTCTTTCCGACTTCTCCTTTTCAGTTGTAGGAAGCTATAGTCTGTGAAGAGGATGGACAGCTTCTTGATGATGATCCCTGGCAGCCCTATGACAACCCATAATAACACCTATTGTGGTCACAATCACCACCAATGCTGCAAGTGGCACATCGAAGGACTCGGGGGGGTTTTAGCAGCTCCATTTTCCACGGGTGTTCCCCTACGCTCCAAAAGTAGACTTTAAAAAATCTATCTTAAGGAACATTTAAAGAGGATGCACAGTGAATGGACCATATGGAACCATCACTGGCATAAATCACAATCTCCCATTGGTCCAAAGTAGAATGGGAGGGGCTCGAACCTCCATGCCAGGACTGGCCCTGATAAAATCTCCATCGCCACTTACCACATCGCTGCAAGAGTGGGATTTCTTATTCGTTGCTTCACTTGAACTATGAGTTCTAGCCCACTACCAGTCCACCGGAGGTAATCAATGTATGTTTGAGCAATGAGTAATGGAATGAAAGGCTAAGTTTTATGGTTCATTAAGGATTCACTTTAACTAAAGATTGCCTTATGCTTTTAAAAACTACAAAAACAAATATGTAGATCTTAAACATTTTGAAAAAGCCTTAATACAAACTGGCTTCCCCAAACTGCATTTCACAGATGCTGAGAAATATCTGGCCAAAAATGGAGCGGGGAGGAGAGGGAGATCCATGATCAACTGAGCTTGGGAATTCAGGGTTAAGCAAAGTTAAATATCACCTTTCAAGTGGGATTCCAAGCTTGCAAGATGCCAATATGCACTGTGAATCTTCACAAAGGTGTTATACTGTGTAGCCAAATGTATTGGACCACAGAAATAATTTTCAAGTTATTCCTGTTAACATTTGTAAAATTCCTCTGCAGCAACAGTATAGCTTAGTAGGCACTTAAGAATTTTATAGGGGCAGGGTGCCTGGGTGGCTTAGTCAGTTAAGCGTCTGACTCCATTTAGGCTCAGGTCCCAGTCTCAGGATAATGGGATCAGCCCTGCACCCAGCAGGGAGTCTGCTTGAGATTCTCTCTCCCCCTGCCCCTCTCTTACCCCCACAACCTGCTTGTGAGCAAGCACGCACGTATGCACTCTCTCTCTAATAAATAAATAAATCTTAAAAAAAAAAAGAATTTTACAGGGCCAAGACATGCCAGGCTGTGTAGTACTTACCTTTCATACATTCATTCTAGTAACTTCTACAATATCTATGGGGTATAGTTCTAAAATATAATTGAGGGGGAAGCAAAATAAATAACAGCTTGTTCCTGTTCCTAAACATCTTAGAATTTAATAGGAACAGCAACAGATATGTTAATATTAATAGTACTAATATTAGTTAACAGCTTGCATAGTCAAAGGATATGTAAAGTACAAGGAAATTTGACCAGAAAGTACGTTTAGAAGTGAAGGAGAAAAAATAAATTAGAGCAGACCCTATGGCATAAACCTAGAAGTTACTTCCTTGAGTAAGTATCTTAATACCCTCTTAATGACTCACTATATACAAGGGAAAAGCAGGAATAAAAATGTCTGGCTATTTGAGATTTTGACAGATATTTAAACTTCTGGAAAATGTGAAGATTCTCATCCTATGTGGATGGCATTCTTTGAAAATCATCACTCATCTGAGAATGGTAAATGCAATGACCCTTTTCAGGCAACATCTGTTTTCCCTCCAAATATGAGGCCTAGAGTGAACTCACTCCTACTTTCTTTAAATTCCTTCATCCCAGCAAACTCCTCTGGCCTCAGTGTCTCATATGGGCTGTCTCCTTCTGTGTGAAATGTGCTTCCCTTACTCTCCCTGAGTTCCCCCTTCTCTCTCCAATCTCAACTTAAATGGCACTTCTTCTGAGGGCCTTGCTTGATCCCTCCAATCTAAATTAGGCACTTCCCTTTGGTCCCTCTCATTTCTGGTTCTTACAATTGTATATTTATATTTAAAAAAAATGTCTTCCCCATTAGATTAAGCTTCATGAAGACAGGGGCTGTGTCTATTATGTTTACCACTTAATCCCCACCATCTAGAACACGTCCTGGTGTAAAGATACTCAATAAATATTTGATGAATGAATACATGAATGAAATGAATGGTGGCTGAAAAAAATCGGAATACCAAACTAAAAATTGAGCTGTAGCTATAAACTCATATACCTAAATTCACACATCTGAGTGCTTTGCATATCAAAAAAGTTCCCCATGGGAAGCTGCCTGTTTTCACTAATAAAGTACTCGCTGCTTCAAATATGTTTAGAATTCTCCTTTTGGAAGAGTGCTCAGAGCCTGATTTAGGGTGACCTGATTTTGTGCGATAGCCAGAAATCATTCAGAACGGACTCTGAAGAACTTGGAGGAAGTTGAGTCATCTTTTGGGGGGGCAGGGAAAGCAAAAGAGCTCATAATTTGACTTGGAGGACAATTTCTAAACTGAAAATCCACTAATAACATACATCACATCATCACTGCATTAAGGAGCTACTTGGGGTAGTATGGGGTAACACTTACTTGGACACTGATTAAAAATGAATCTTGTGACTTTAAAGTTTTATTTCCTAATTTTTAGGGTTAATGAAACATCAGAACAGAAATAACAGATGCATCTGAAGATAAACTGGGCCAATATCCTCAATAGTTTCTAATTGCACATGCAACATGTAGGCTAACCCAGCCTGTCCCACCACCAACAGTGCTTCTCAAAGTCATTGTTCTGAGGGAGTTATCAATTTCCCATAAGACTTATCTGGGGGACCCTATTTCAGGAGAAAGAATAATAATTGAGTGTTACAATGGAGATTCATCTGGTCTGGGTACAACTGCCCCCACAACCCATTCCTTCCTTGCACCATAATGAGCTCATGTGTGAAAGCCTAAATTATGTAAATGAAAAGGCCCCACTAATACTGCTGAAATATTCCTGGAGTGTTACACTTGACAACCTCAAAGTACATTTCACACTGCTAATGACTTCATCACTAACACAACTGCCATGAGTCAAGCAGTTTCCATGGCAACGCCCTAGTACAGCTGTTTACCCATATAAAGTATTGCACCTACTTAGTTACATATACAGACAGATCACTAGATTCCTAGGTACTGAAATTGAAATAATTCAATTTTCAATGTCTCTCTTTATGAAGTGATTCTGCCAGCTATAGGGATTAGCATATCAATGTGACTTTGACAGGGGTTGCCGCAAAAGACATATTTTGCAGGCACTTCATGTCAATTAGAGCCCTAACTGTTTCATGGAATAATCATTCCTGCCAGATTAAGGTCGGGCTGCAAGGTAATTTAATTGGTGCCATTATATGCAGAAAAAAAATGCTCTAATAGAGTGCATACACTGTCTCTGCCAGGAAAGGGGAGGGCTGCACAAAGCAAATGACTGAAAAGAATTGCCTTCTTAGCCATTTAGAAGGGATTTAAAAACACCACACACACCAAGATGGGAACCTCTGCGATGTTATTTCCTGGATTAGCTGGGAGGAAAACTTTGAAGAAGAGAGAGGACACTGGCCAGTTCATGGTTTTCTCCAAAGGTTTTTATTTATTTTCTCCTCCCTGTACAAGAACCTGGACTAGCGGCATGACAGTTCAATAGATTCATCACCACAACACCTATGTAAGCTTTCTGAAATGCTATGGTCACGTTTGCTGAGGGGGTGCTTGTTTCCAGGTGGGGGAGGGGAAGGGATGTCACTCAGTGTGCCAAGGAGTGATGCCGCAACACCACTTTCTCCCTCTCCTGGAAGAGAAAAAGATGCCTTGCACCTTTACTGTCCTTTGTTGCCAGAATTCTCTAATGTAACTCCCCGCTGCCTCATGGAGGCCCATGTCATCTCTAGCTTCCCAGGGTTGGAGGTTGGGGAAAAGGACTGAGGCTCTGAGCAACCAGTAGCAATGGGTAGCACCATCCAAGTTTCCCAGTCTTGATGGGAAGAAGGCAGGAGAAGTAGTCTTAGAGGGGAAGATCATGGCTCGGGAGACATTTTCTGTTATGGATAACACTTAACTTACCCGTGCTCACTCATCGTTCCCCATTATTATCATGCGACTATTTATGGGAGAATGAGAAATAAGTCTCGTCTTTGTTTTGTTCTCCCTGTTAATCCCCACCAGAAGTAGTCTCCTCATGCGACGTCCTCTGAACTGATTATAAAGACTTAGACATCCTATACTGTGCGAAAAACTAATCTGGCAGTTAATTACATATGATTTTGTACCATTCGTGATTTGTGTTTCCCTGTCTTATAACTCCATCCCCAGCATTGGCTGCTTGAGGGCAGGGCTCGTGGTTTTTATATCTTTACAGTGCCTGGATGCCAACATGTGCCCCACATGGCATGTTTTGTATTCAGTAATTCTTTAACATTCCCTGATGATGCTGGGGAATCATTCCTAAAATACCAAAGAAGTCAGTGAACTTTGGAGGATATAGCATATGCAAGGAAAATACTGATTGTCAGAGGTGGTCTCTAATGTACCTAATTTTACCAATTAGGGAAGATTGTACAGATTTGTCTAGGGCAGCACTGACCCAGAGAAATACAATGTAAGCCATGCGTGAAATTTTAAACTTTCTAGTAGTCACATTAAAAAGTAAAATTATACAGATGAAATTAATATTTTGTTTAAGCTGATATATCCAAATAGTATCATTTCAATATGGAGTCAACATAAAAATTATCAATGAGTTATTTTTGGGTACATGCTAAGTCTTTGAAACCCCATATGTTTTTACCCTTATAGCTGATCTCAAATTGGACTGGCCACATTGCAAGTATTCAGTGGCCACATGGGGCTGGTGGCCGCTGTGTTAGACAGAACAGTTCTAAGTTCCCGCTGTCAGGTAGTAGGATAGCAGTAGAACGCATGTCTCCTGACCCTCCAGCTAATATTCCTTCCCCTTTACAGGATGGAGCTGATTCCCCTTCTCCCTGCCCCCTGCAGTGTATCCTGGCTTCAGCTTGTGAGTCAAACTCCAACAAACATGTCTGAGAAGCCCACAGCCACACAGAGCTGAGAGAGCTCAAGAGAAATTGAATTTGCCTTGTTTTAACAATGCGGGTTTAAAATAGTGAATGGAAAACTCGAAGGTTGGTGGGAGGAGGGACGATCAGCCACACACGGGAGCTGGGCAGTCGGAGGCCTCGTCAAAGTTGATTTATCAAGAATTCATAGAATCTGTCCATTTGTTAGCAAGGAAAGCCTCGCCCTGTGTGCCATATTTCCCTCTTTCAGTGTAAAAACTCACTTATCAGGGCACGGAGTGATTCTCTCAGGTTCTTCAGGTCTTGCCTCAACTTGACAGTGACCATTTAAGTGATGTTAAAAGAGAACACAATCCCTACCCTGCATGGCACCCTGGCACCTCTTAACAGAGAGGCTCTCTGGGAGTTAACACCCACCTGGAGATTAGAGACCACCTCCCTTCTGCTCAGCCCTGGGGGAAGGATACTTTTAGGGGAAACAGGTGAGCCATAGGGGATACAGATGATGCCAGAGGAGTTTTTTATTTGAGGATAAAGATTATATTCCAGAAACTTAGGCAAACTGCACCTACAGTACAACTCCTAGGTCCATTGGTCAGGGGACAGGATGAAAGTTAAGGACATTGGTCTGTGGTTCAGTGGAGTTTATCAGCCTTGTGGGGTTTTAAAAAAATAGGATTGTTGCCCTCTTATATTGATGGGGAGAGTTTTGTGTTACTAGAATCTCCAGGGTATTTAATTAGGGCATTTTTATTAAATCTTGGCTCCCACGAGGCTCAAGGGCCACTGTGGAGTTGACTGGAGTTAGAAGCAGGTAGATGTCAGTTCTCTTTTGCTTAAGCCTTCTTGCTTCTAGTAGCATCCTTGTTGCCTCCTCCCTTGGGCTGGTGGGGCTCATCCACCAGGTTAAAAAAAAAGATTTTAAAATAAAAAAGATTTTTTTAAATGTGATAAGAAATTACGCAAGAGAATGTAGTGAGAGAGAGATGGATGCAGTGATGAAAGCAAATGATAAGCAGTGTACCAGGTCGCTGCCAATACTTCCCCACGGCAGGAAGAGAGGTGCCCTTGTTGAAGCGGCTGGATGACCAGCAGGTGTCCTGGGCACCTGCTTGCTCAGAGCTCGGGTATAACTTGATGGCCCCAAGGACGGCACAGACCAGTGAGATCCTGGGTTAGCCAGTCCCAGAAGGCTTTTACTTACATTAGCATGAGTTGGTAGAATACACTATTACTGCATATAGGTGGGTTCACCCCCACAGGAACCACGAGTAGGGTTAGAGCTGTCCCTAGCCCTCAGAGTCCACATATCCCGAGGGGTGAGAGGTGTATGGGGGGGTGGGGACTGGGAATGACAAGATCAAAAGTGTAGTAGAAAGTTCATGCTCTCTGCACTTGCAAAATGACAGTGTCAGCTACTTAAGAATGACCTCAATTGGCACTTAAAATTGTTACAAGGAAGGAACTGTATTATTCTCCCCATTTTTACAGTTCCCTAACAGACATGGGTTTTATTCTCCTCAAATATCTGACCTGTTTGGGGGTTCAGCATACACTACGTGTCTGGTAACTTATGCCACCTAAAGAAGCTCAAAGTGGTGAGTGAGGGTATCTGCCCACCTCTCTCCAAAACTGCCTGGGCATAAAACAGAGGGGTCTGGAGAGGTGAGGTGCTGGCCCAGAGCTAGTAAACTGCACCTCCCAGGATTTGCTGGTGTTCTTGCTACTCACCCTCCTGCCCACTGGGGATGGAGCAGGGAGCCTGGCATGACATCTATTTGTTCATGAATAGGGGCAAGGCTGCTCACTTATTAACACGTAGAATCGATTCCTACACACAGGTTAAGTTATTAGGAGGATCACAGAGTTTGGTTTAGTTTTTTAGCAATGGACCTTACTCCTAAGCCCACCAGAGACCCAAGAAAACATGACTGAGAAGGAGGAGGGTCAGAAGCAACAGGTGCCGCTGTTTGCCCCTGTGAAGAGCTTTGTGCCTACAAGATTCATTGCTCTCATTTTTTTACCCTCCAGCAACCCTGTGAACTAAATATTTCTATACGTACTGGTGATGGCTCCCACAGTGTCCCTGTTTGGAGAGGAGAAATGGAAGCACACAGAACTAAAGTAACTTGCTCAAAACCGCTGGGCAAGAGACAAAGGGAGGTAGGGCTGAAGGGCAGCTGTCCTGCTCCCAGCAGGATTCAGCAGCAGAAGGGTAGCATACTAGGACTGCCCAGTCTCCCAGGCTTAAGGTGGGCCAGGGCAGCCATGCCAGTGGGGGTCCTGGGGGGGTGGGTTATCCACTATTGCTAGTGTCAAGCCAAAGGGAGAGGGCTTTGTTGTGTCTGGAAGGTCAAAGTAGGAGCACTGCCCAAATGGCCTATCAGAGCACGGAGTGCCCCAGTGGGAGGAAGGGAGCCCAGACAAACAGCCAAAGGGTTAAAAAGGAAAGGTACGAGTCTGGAACAGCCAGTGAGGTGAGGGTGCAGGAGGACAAAGGACAGAGTAAAGGGGGATCATGTGATTCTCATGACCACCATGTGGCCTCCTCTTCTTCCCTAAAATTTCACAGTGTCAGAATTTGAGAGAATAAAGCTGCATGCAGAGAACTCTGGGAGAGAACCCTTTTTTCCCCATCCCCACGAACTCCCCCATGAGCTAACAATAAGCTCCCTCACCATGGACCTTGAGCTATTGCTCTTCAGGTGTCCGTGTGGAAATTCACCTGCAGGGCCTTGACCTGTGTGTGACCTTCACAGGACTGTACCCCAATTCCAATCAGTCCCTTTGTTCCTCTGAGGTGACATGAGTGACAATCAGTATGCTGTTCATGCAAGTTGCGGTAATTCCTCCCCAAAATATTTACCAGCTTTGACCTCTTTCTAATTAATGTCGACAGGTAATCCCTCCTCCCACAAGGAAACAATTCCCTCTTCTGAGCAGGTGTGCTGTTATCCTTCATCCACGACAGCTTAGACACAGGCAAACAGGAGTAACAGGCACCACCTTCCAGAGGCTATAAAGGGAAAGGTCTTTCTGCTTTCCTTTAAATCTCTGTGGGGTTAGTTTGTTTGTTTTAAATGAGACAGCGTGTAAATGGCTCTCCTTAGGAGAAGGGAGTTCTAATGAACAAGCCTGGCCCATTTTCCACTGGGTAATGAGTGCACCCAGGTAGCTGCCGGGAACAGTGATGTATTCAGTTGTCACCCTTATTTTACACTGGGGCTGGGTGGCCTGTTTAATATATGAACATAAATCTATCAGCTGTTTTTACATGTTCCCATTTGGAAAGCCGAAGTCTTAGAATAATACATGCTCTGTGTTTGCGAGATTGGCACAGCCCTTCCATCATTTCCGTAACGTCTATGAGCATTTACGGGTACTGTGTATTATGGATCCTAATATTTGTGCACATGTGTTCATGTGCCTGTGCACGCGCGCGTGTGTGTACACACACAGAGTCATGCATACCTTAGAACGGTGAATGCCAATAAAAAGAAAGAGGGATTTGTGAACACTAGGAACCCTCTCAGTCTCTCAGCTTCTGAGAGAGAGATGATGTGGTAGGAGAAGCAAAGGCAACACTCAGCCAAAAATGGGAGCCCCTTCCCTCAGGCTTCTACAAAATGAGGGCAAATATAGTCTTTTAGTTTTTGCCATCATCAAAATTTTTAGATTCTAAGATTTGGAACTTAGCATAAGTGAGAAACCACAAGTTAAGTTCTAATAAAGGAGAAAAGAGAGGCAGCAATGTGACGGATGGGAGTTTTGGACATGTGTGGCTCAGGGACATAGTAAATACACTAGATGAAGAGGTTGAGGTGGCAAAGACAATGTTCAAAACATTGACATATTTCTGACTCCAAACAGCTCTGAGCATCCAATCAAAGCCATGCAGATCATATGGATAAAGATGGAAATAAATAATGGACCAAAGCGAAGAGGAGAAACTCAGTTGCTTGCTAACAGTGATAAAGCCAAATGGGAAGTGCCCAGGTGAGAACATGAGTGTTTCCAAGGAAGTCTGGAAGACCAATCTTGGAAGGGCTTCTGACAAAATACAGTGCACATGGAAATTCACACTCAGGTCAGCTGTCAGCACCCCAGAATAGCTGGGAGGGTCATTAAGCCACAATGTGCCAATTTCTAGAGCCCTCTAGGTCTGGTTCTGAACTCTGGCCACATGTTATAAATACTTGGGGAGCATTCTAAAAATACCAATTACCAGGCTCCAAACAGACCAAAGATGAGAAGCTGGGGCCTAGGCACTGGCATCTGCAAGCTCTCCAGGTGATTCCGATGGGCAGCCAAGGTTAAGAACCTCTACTCTGAAGAAATGTGGGGCAGCTGTTGATTCTCTCTACCTTGGTCTCACATGCACCCAAAGTAGAGGCCCGCACAGACCTAGGCCCCAAGAAATGCCATGCATAAAACTCTGCCTGTGGTTCTCTGTTATCAGTAGGTAAATTCCTGTGCTCCAAGAACAACATAGTGGTTGATGGAATAATCGATGGACTGCAAAGAAGCATCTAGCTCTATTCTCAATTCTCCTACTAATGAGCTAAATTACCCTTAGCTTACCACTGTAGTCCAGTGCCTGGACTGTAATTCATTTTTAATGAGTGAATAAAAAGACACTGAGTTTCTCATCTTATAAAAGGAAAAGATTAGATGAGAGATCCCAAGACCCCTTCTAATTCTAAAATCTGGAAACTAATATAGATCTCTGTAATCTGCTTCTACTCTACCAGTAGAATGTATCACCCACATTTAAAATAAACCTTCCAATTTCCTTAGTTATGTAAGGTGTTAATATTAGGGGACTCTAGGTGAGGGGTATATGAGAAATCTCTGTAATATCTTTGCAACTTTTCTGTAAACCCTGGATGCCCAAATTAGTCCAGAATCAAAAGTTTATTAAAACAAAACAAAACTCTTCCATCCCATCAGGTGGCTTCTTCCATCTTCTGAACAGACCCTACACATACCCATGTCTGAGCCTTTCCTAGGCCTAGCCCCCTCCCCCCAATTTTTCTCTTTCTTTCCCTCTCGCCTTCCCTACATCCCCATTTAAGTTCCTCACTTATAGTCTCAAAGATGCACTTGGTCACTTTTGAGACTCTTCCAGCCCTCAGACCCCCATCTTGTGTTCCATTATCTCCTCCAGCTCTGGCCAATCACTCCATTTAGTTTCTGGGTCAGTCGGTGTCCAACCAGGACAAGAGAAATGGGGAATTTTGACATGGAGGGTACAAAAGATGAAAAGCCAAGTGTGGAAGGGGGAGGCTGTGATCAAACAGCAGGAAGCCACTCCCTCTGGGCTGGAAGAATGAAGGGAGTAGGTAGTTTTACCAAGCCCAGAGTCCAGGTAACCCTCTACCTGCGGGGACTGGAATCCTGGGGTGGTCTGTCTAGTAGAGACCTGGAGCACGGAGATGACACAGCACTGCCAAAGCAGAAGCAGAGAGGGGAGAAACCTGCCCTCCGTCCTCCCGGTAGTGCCTCCCATTGGCTGAATCCAGGCAAAAGCCAGATGCTGTGGGAACTTGAGAAACAGGATCTTGCAAGCAGCAGCCCCCCAGGTACAGAGCAAAGTGGGGGCAGGGTAAGGAATGAGTTTGTGGGTAAAAGGTCAAGCACTTATACTGTACCTATAGCGTGTATAACAGAATGTGATGTTTGATCATATCCTGTGTTGTCTGATACTCTAAGACAGGGTGTCCAATAGAAATGGAATGCAAGCCATGAAATGTAGACCACGTAGGCTATTTAAAATTTTCTAACAGTCATATTTAAAACACTAAAAAATGTCAATTAATTTTAATAATGCATTTTATTTCACCCCAAATACACAAATTATCATTTTAACATGTAATCAATATTACTGGGTTTAATGAGATAATTTACTTTTTTTTTCCATACTAAGTCTTTGAAATCCATTGTGCATCTTACACTTATGGCACATCTCAATTTGGACATTTCAAGTGCTCAACAGGCACATGTGGCTAGTGACTGACTACTGGAGTTTTGAGTGATTTCATACGGTTTCCAAGTTTTGAGAGAGTGCAGGACTAGAATGCCCTGTGTAGAATGTCTCTGTATCTAAAAGAAACTTCTCATGAATGAAAGTTCCAAAAAATTCTTATTGAACTAAGAATTGAAAAGGAAGAAGAAAACACAACAGGAACCTGTTGAACACAGATCTTAAAAGTCTGAGAAAGGCAGCGCTATATATGCCAGATTTAATAACATTTAAAACTTTTTCACACATCATATTAACTAGCTTTGGAATCATGGGCTGTGTTATTGATTTGCGGATTTCTCTTGGATGATGCTGGATGATGATACATTAGTTTTTAATATCTTCAACTTTTGTTAATCAGAAAAAGACTGGAAGTGTTCAGAAACGTCTCTCCTGTCACCTTCTCAAAGTTGGAGGGAAACTTTTCTTTACAGGACGTTAATGACTCAGTGTCTGGGAAACTTTGGAATTGTAAGAGTCTCAACAGGCCATGAGGATCACAAATCAGATGCACACAATGTAGGGGCAGTCATTAGTTCTAATGGGATAGGGAAGAAAATGAGTGGTGACCATGTCCTATTTTTTTACTCAGCAATGGAGCACAGGTGTTGACTATATTGCTAGTTTTCATAGCCCGCATGTATTTTATAAATGTTTTTATTCTTTTGTTATTTAATAAAATCACAAGTGGCACTCAGGCAAATGCATACAAAGTAAATGAGGAAGATAAAAGGGAAGCAAAGAAGGAAGGAAGAAAGGAATTGTGGGGGGAGGGGTAGAAAGGAGATAACAGATAAGGGAAAACTGAAAGAAGGCAGAATGTCTATCTGGTATAAACTGACCTGCCCAGAGAGATGCCTTGTTGTACTGTGAAATCCCATCTTTGTGGTTTGCCCTGCTATCCAGCTTCATACACCTAGGGCAGGTGTCTCCTAGACATGGGGATGCTCCAGAGTACGTGAGGCTGGGCCTTGGCATTTCCCTCTTGCAGAAGGCCATTCTTTTGACAATCCTGTGTCTTTTATGAGATGATTCTTTGAGGTCAGACCCTTCGGTTGGCTTTTATGAAAATGGAAATGCACATGATTTGCAAAAATTGGGATGGTGTTGGTGTGGTAGAAGGACACAACTTAGGCTCTAATGCCAGCTGAGCCCACACTAGATCAGGGACCTTTTCCTGACTTCTAGAATAACTCCAGACTTGAAGATGACAAATGACACAGTTATACTGGGATCCATGTAGCTTGAGTACCTCATGACTCCTAATGGAAGTACCCCAGATACTGGGTCATCTCTCATTCACAGCAGACTCCCCATATGCCATTCCAAGCCAGATCTTACTAAAAGAGGCAGAGTGGACTTCTCTTCTGAAGTTGGCACCAGCTCTCAAATCCCCTCTCTGAAATCAAGCCAGGGGTGCAATGGCTCAGCATCTCCTTCGATTTGCATTAGCCTGGTAGTAGTACCAACTCCTGGCCCAAAGGCCCTCACTGCCACAGGGGAGTGAGCTGCACCAGCATGCAAGCTGGCCAAGACTTGGCATTCCAGGCACGTATTCAAGGAGGAAGTAAGACTTAACTCTAGTAGGAAAGCAGCTACATGGGCAAGCAGCAGGCAGCAAGCAGGGCTTAAGCAGATCAGAGGCTGAGCCATTTACTGGAGCTCTGGTGAACAAGATTCACCTCAGATCCTAGAGCTGAGACTGTCTGCCCCTTCTCTATTTTATAGTCTTGGTTGCTGTCAGTATCATTGGACCTGGAAGGGTCCATTATTAACAGAAAGGTGTCAGATCTGGCATGGGAGTCCTCCACTGAAAAGAGGCAGAATTACCGTGGAGTGATCTTATTTCTACTAATAAGTACATAAAGTGAGGGACGTGCTTTATTTACCAAGAAATACTTCTAAATTCTCCCCACCATCTAAGAAAGGTGAGAGAGAATGATGACAAGCATTCTCAACATATTTCAACTGACAGAGTCATGTAATTAAATTTTGATTGGAAAGGGCCTGAAGAAACAAACAAAAAATATCTAAAGTATCCCCCATTTTCTCCCCAATAATTCAAGTGGTCTTTGAAAGCAGGAATGATCTCAGACATTCTGTTGTTTGTGTAACATACAGATTGACAATAACCCAGCTTGATGCTTATGACAGTGATGGCATGGGCAAGATATTCACGTGTCTGCATGTGCATATGTACGAGTGCACATTTGTGTGTGTGCAAGTGTGTGTGTGTACATACATACATACATATATATGAGTCTAGAAGCACACAAATAAGGTGGCTGAGTTGGAGATATAGTGAGTAAAGTCTAAGAATAGCAGGGACACTGTTAACCCCCCAAAAAATGATTTGGAATTTAAATAGCAAGTGTTCAGAAGTGATAGGCAAAATAAACCTGGAAGGCTGTTTGTGGTACAGATGGGATCTGATGCTCTCTGAGCAGGGAGAAGCACTGTCAGTGTTTTGACAGACACAGACTGATGTGCAGGACAGAGCCAAGGAGGTGCTGGGTGAAGGGACATGGGGTAGGGGGGGCAGGAGGTGGGCTGGAGACCTCTGCGACAGATTGACAAGCCTGCACAGGAATTCTTCTCAAAGCAGAGGGCAGGGAGAGAGGAGCTATGAAGAGAAAGGGAGAGCAAGACTGAGATGCTGGTGGTGGGGTGAGGTGAGAAGGGCAGAACTGCATTTACCAGATCTGCCTCTTTGGGGATTATTAAGGAGGTAAAGGCAGGGGCCAAAAGCCAGCCCGCAGGGGGGATAAGCATCACTGCCCAGCCCTTAATTTCTCCTTGCAGTTTGTGGAGGTGGCAGGCCTGTTTAGTGCTCTAGGGAGAGAAACCCCGATGACAAATGCCTCCCACGAGGGCGGAGGGTCAGAGGCAGCCATACAGAGTGTGCTCCTCTTCCAGAACCCGTAGAAATGTTACCCAGAAGGAAAACTGGAGCCTGCAGGGGTAGAAGAGCAGTATAAACTGTGGCCTGGGAGAGAGCAGACCCCTGTGTAGACTTAAACACTTGGTGGTGGACATATTACCCTCTAAAATGTGGCGCCTCAACTCACTTAGACCAGATCATCTCCTTGCCCCTCCCAGCCTGCCCACAGCCCCTCAGAATTCTTGTACGCCTCTGAACCTGGGCTGTCCTGCCCTCCTTTCTGATCCTTTCCACCTGTCTGCACTGAGGCCCCCTCTCCCATGTGCCCAGCCTCTTCTGGTAGATGCAGTGTCCTTGTTCTGATTTCTCCCAGTGCGCATCCTGGGCCCTTAGCATCTGGCAGGCAGTGTGGTGGTGTGGTTACAACATCACTTCAAAACAGGAAGACTCCACTTAAGTCCTTCCCTCATTAGCCCTGTGCTCCTGGACAAGTCCATTACTCTCTTGGAGCCTCAGTTTCCTGGTTTGTGGAGTAAAATCTGTGGCAGGAAAGCAGGTTCGTTGCACTGAAATCAGTGGTTCTCGACCAGGGGCCACTTTGACAACATATGCCCTTCTGGTAGTCACAGGTGCAGGAGGGGAGGTTAATCCTGGCATCTAGTCAGTGGAGGCCAGGGATGCTGCTAAACACCCTAAATGCTCTCCACAACAAAGAATTTTCCAGCCCCAAATGTCAACAGTTCTGAGGTTACTTATAAAATGTCTCTCGGTGTTTCATGGGTCCTTTATCAATGACAGCTTCCATAATGGATCACATGGATACATAATGGATACGTGTTATTGGAAGATTGTAAGCTTCTTGAGGGCAGGCAGAGGCTATGCTAAAACCTCTTTGTTTCTCATTCAGAGCCTTGCGCAGCAAAAAGCCTCACCAGGCATCAACTTCTTGATAAAAGTAATTGTGGAGGAGACTATGACTCCTGACAGAAAGGTAAATTTGAGTTGTAGAGCTGGGTTCATCTGTTCATGGCTTAAGACGGAAGTAAAGCCATATACTAAGATTCTCCCCTCCCCCAAATCCAATATTAGCAGATCACGCTAAAATGACATCCATATCATTCTGGGTGTATGTTTTTCTCAAAAAAGAAAAATACAGTCAAATCACTGCTTTCCAGCAGGTTGACAACAAAAGAAAGGCTCTTTGACTAAATTCACCCCTTTTTTACTGCAAGCCATCAAAATGACATATGAGCGGGGTCTGGCCAGTGTGAGGGAACATCACCTTTGCACATAAATTCCTCAGAAATGTTTCAAGTGACCTCTTTTTTGCTGGAAAATATTGTAGGTAAATTTCAAAGCCTTTCTATTGCTCCTTCATAATTACCCTAAAACATCTCAGACAATCTGCTATTGCTATCATGTCATGTTTTCTTTTACCCCTGGCTGCCTGGAGCAGGAACTGGTCCACTGGATGGTCAGTGGATATTTGCCGAAAAGATGTAAACCTTCCCCATGGCCTATAGAACACATCAGAGCCAGGCTACAGGGCCAGAATGTCTGTTGAATATAGCAGCTCCACTACTCACATGCATGTGGTGTCAGTCAAGTTGCTTATCATCTCTATATTTCTGTTTCCCATCTATGAGATGGGAAATATATGTTGTCTATCTTTGGGGGCTACTGTGAGATGATAAATACCGTGTGTTTGATATCACACCTCACATATAGTGAATGTGCACTAGTAAGTATCAGTCAGCAACCATGATGTTAGAAAAGCAAAACAAGCAATCATCACCCTCCAGCTTTTAGGAAGAGAAGAATGATAATATTTGTAAAATAAAACTATTTGTGTAATTATTTTATACATTATTATTGTATTAATTATTATTACTTTATATTATATAAATATTTGTAAAAAAACCACTTTTTACACAACATTTTGCAACACTTCATGAGCTTTTCCCCTTTTGTCCATCACAGTGACCTTGTGAGTTAGGTGAGCCAATGTTAACTATTTCTTGCCCAACCCAGGTATCCAGCCAAAGTCCAGAATTCCTGCCCCCAATGCTCTACTACAGTGGTTCTT
Organism: Eumetopias jubatus; assembly: GCF_037043125.1. Classification (NCBI taxonomy): domain Eukaryota; kingdom Metazoa; phylum Chordata; class Mammalia; order Carnivora; family Otariidae; genus Eumetopias; species Eumetopias jubatus. The sequence goes on from NW_028274822.1 coordinate 28,523,273, forward strand.
AACAGGGAAATATTTCCTGCCCCCAGGAGACATTTGACAATGTTTGGAGACAAATGAAAGATGTTATTGGCATCTAGTGAGCAGAGGCCAGGGGTACTGCTAACATCAGACAATGCAGAGGACAGCCCCCACAACAAAATAATTATCTGACCCCAAATGTCACCAGTGCCAAGGCTGAGAAACCCTGACTTAACAGGAAATCTCATGTTCTTCCCACCAAACACGTAAATGAGACACAATTAATTAATATCAGAAAAACCTACACCCTACAAGGAAGCCACTGATTCATCTCATGGGCTATGTATTTCAATGGGAAGATCCTAGAGAAGGCCCTTTGTAAATTACCACATATTCACTAAACCACAGAGTCACAGTGGTTATCAAAGAATTTAGGGATATTTGGGGGACACCCTAGCCATCTGAATTTGGCCTCGTAAATAAAGTCCTCCTATGTGTGGACAATCACAGGGAGCCAGTTCTAGCATGGAGGAGAAGTGGTACAAGATCAGGTTGTAATTGTTGGGGGAAATCCATACTATCGGGCTGTTCATGTACATATCAAATATGTTCAGAAGGTCAGGAAATGGAAGCCCCTTTTAAAAACAGGCTAAGAGAGGATGGGGACTTTTTGGACCTTGCGCCTACTTTTGTGTGCCTCTAATATATCAAACAGATCCTGTGTTAAGTGTGTTATCTCATTTATCCTTACAACAACGTTATTAAGTAGGAACTGAGGCTTAGAAAAACCAAGGGTGTATTACATAGATCTTAAAACAAACACATTTTTCACATTTTAACATTCTGGAATGGAATGCATCTTAACATTGATGTCATCTTAGAATCAATGTTGGCTTTTTTTCCTCTTTTCTTTTTTTCACATTTTAATATATCTGAAGTAAGGATGCACCTTACGGTCTCTGGCTTCTTATATTCGTAAAATATGGTCACTTATCCAAGATCATACAGCTAGTACATGGCAGAGCTGGCAACTGTAAGGTGCAAGGTGTGATTCATTTCTAATCCAGCAAGGAAATTCAAGTGGTACACAGCAGGCTTCTCATAAAATCAGCTAGAGTGTTTTTTCCTGAGATGAATGAATGAATGACTGCAGTGAGAGATTAAGGTAGGTGGTACATTTGTGTTACTCTATGTTTTTAGGGAAGTTTTAAACTAGCGGGACAGGGGCCCCTGGGTGGCTCAGTCGGTTAAATGTCTGCCTTCAGCTCAGGTCATGATCCGAGGGACCTGGGATCAAGCCCCGCATCGGGCTCCCTGCTTGGAGGGGAGCCTGCCTTTCCCTCTCCTCCCTGCTCGTGTTCTCTCTCACTACCTCTGTGTCTCTCTCTCTCTCTCAAATAAATAAAATCTTAAACTAGAGGGACAGAATGAAAAGGTAAAGCCCAAGGATTATTGTTAACATCAACAATGAGAGACTGGATCTAAAAGAAGACAAGCCATTAAAAATATATGAGATATATATTTACAAATAAATAAAATATATAATAAACTCCATATATAAGACAAAATAAAATAAAATTGTATTGTTGATAGAAGTAGCCAGGACTAGAGTGGGAGGTCAGGTCTGACCATTAACCGTCATGCCACTGGTTGTCCTGGACACTGGCACAGTGATTCAACCTTGCATGGGAGGTTGCAGACTAATAAAATATACTTAGGAGTGCTTGATGATAATTCTGTAATTCAGGTGGCACCAATCTATGCCTAGGAACAGAACTTATTTTGAACTTGTTTCAAGTGGTATTCTAACTCAGTGATAACTTAGATAGGTACTATCTAATACATATACTTGTTGAATGCACAATGTTTCAAGAAAAAGTCATGAGCCGGATTGTGGGCTTTCTCTGTCACACACCTTTTGTGTTCCTGAAGTTGTCATGCTCACTGAGGTCATACTGCCGTTACGTGGCATGTTTATCCTACCTCATTACTCCCCTTGTCTTTGCCTAGAAAAATTCACTCATCTTTCATTTTTCAAAGCTGATCTCCTGAGAGCATGTCTTGATTTCCTCAGATTTCAGAGCCTCTTCTATGCTCCCTCTGCACTTTGTGTATATTTCTATTGCAATGACCATGAAGCTCCATTGAATATTTTGGAGTGCATTTCTGCCTGGTCCTTGTGAATCATCTTATCCTTTTGGACTCATCAGCATAGCCCCTGATTTACACATGGTAGTGAACCTTCTAAAGGGATGAGTGAGGTGTGCACACTGTGAAGTATCTTCTTACCGTGGTCTAGAGGGCTTGAAGGATCTGCCCCAGCTGCCTCCCAGACCCCATTTCCCAACACACTCTGCCTCACACAGTTCCATCCTAACCCAAACATCTTCTTGCTGCCCCCAAACACCAGGCCTCGGGGCCTTCACACTTGCTTTTACAACTGTCCAGAGCACTCTCCTCCCAGATGTGTGCCATGGCTCATTCCCTTTCTTGATTTGGATCTGTGTTGAAATGCCATCTGCACAAAGACTTCTAAGACTACACTGTCAAAGAGAGTACCTCTCTTCTTCATTCTCTGCCCTTACTTGTTTTATTTCTCTTCTTAGCACTTATCAACAACCTACATATTTGTATGATTCATTTTTTTTAATTTGTCGATCTTCCCCATTGAAATGTAAGGTAAGGAAGATGGGGTTTTTTATTTGCAAATAATAAACAAGTAATCACTCAGTAATAAATTAGTGAATGAGTCGATTACTATCTTTAATGAGACTACTTCCACCTGGTGGTAAAAGGCAGAACTGCGGGCATAGTGCCTCTAGAGTAAATCACTTTTTTTGGAGCACCAAATACAGCTACACAGCATTTTAAGTTCTTTACATATATTATCTCATTTGTCACTCATAATAGTCTTAGCACATAGGTACCATCACACTCAATTTAAAAGAGGAAACTGTGATTCTTCCAAAACCCATGCACTTTCTTTTATACCCTGCTATCTTTACACTATCTCAATGTTATAAATCTACCTACCCCATTACCTTTATCCAACAATTTATTCAGTACTTGAGTTTATCCTATATGTTTCCATTCTTAGGGATGCATACAGCAAAGTATTTGTTTCTTCTTCCTATTATTTACAACTACTCTTTCATTATTACTTTCATCCAACATTAAAGTCACTAAAAATGTGGAACAGCTACCACATATTCTGTGAGACATGAAAAATAGTACTTTACTTGTCTCCACCCACTACTACCTCTTTCCAGGCTCTAATTTCTCTAATATTTTCATTTGAACAAATACAGAAAAACATAATCTTAACATGAGTAAAGGAAAGATTGTACCCGAGGAAGGAGCTTTAAAAAGAGAATTCAGTTAATGCACCTCTACAGTAATCCCTGGAAGAGACCTTCAAATTCATTCATCAGGCAGAGAATGAAGTATGGAAAAACTGTTCTTGGAAGAGCTGTGCTTGAGGAACTCACACCAAGAATAACATTCTCAAAGGAGCCTGGGGTGTGTTCAATGAGGAGTAAATGATGTTCAAGAGGACAAGAGAGTTGAGTTATTGGGGAGGTCACAGAGAATTATGAGTCAGACTCCCTTGGGCAATGCCTGAAATACTACTACAGAAGTGGTTGTAAATTTGGATCTGAGGACACTGCCCTGACTCTGTTGGGCTATGGTGGTTCCCACCTTCGACATCTGTTGACTGGTAATATCCTGCCCTGAAAAAATATGAATTTGCTAGAACACGGATTTCCCACTCTATGGATGACTTATAGAACAAAGCTGCCTGAATAAAATGTTGCATTCACAACTGTGGAAAAATCAGACATTTGGAAAACCTGGATCTTACAAAAACTTGGACAACATCTATGAGGAAAGGTAGTAAAAGATCTATGGCTGGGTCTTAGCCTTAGAAAACAATGTTAGGGCATCATTTAACCCCAAAGACTCCCAATAATATAAGAAAAAAAGAGGACTGCACATTTAGTAAATTTTTTGTCTTTGCTATTTAAGCAAGTAGCATGCTAAAATTTTCTCTTTTAAGACAGATGTTTAATCTCACTTATGAGAACAACACACATCTTGCCTGAATTGACCCAGGTCAACATGGGTGTAACTATCCAGCCAAATTACAGCTGATCCATTCACTTTGGCCTCTGCCCTAAGCACTGTACAGAAGGTCTCTGAGTTTGGGGTACCACTGTTGGTCAGTTAGGTTGTACTAACTGACAAGCCCATTGTCATATAAATGGAATCCAAAAATGTAAGGAAGTAGTGGTGAAGTGTATTACATTTTCTTAAATTAGGTATTTCTTGTATTAGCTAATCCTCATTAGTCCTGTCTTGAAATTATAATTCAAATTAAATAAAATTCATTAAACATTAAATATGACATAAATTTGCAGCATAATGGAACCTCAGTGTTCAGTTGACTTAAATCCTCTTTACCCTTCCATGTCATTTCACAGATGATTACCCTGAGCCCAGAGAAGAAAAGTGACTTATAGTAGCCACAGTTAAGTTTTCACTTCTAAAAAAGAGGATTTTGTTTCACTCAAAGAACAATCTGTGCTAACATACTGAATCTGGTTTGCTTTCCTACTCGTCCTACATCTTACCTCCCAGGTCCTAGTTAATGCTTTCTTTATAGACTATCAATCAAACTTTCTTTGGAGACCTTGTTAATTTTGCCCATCTGTTTGTGCCTCCTCTCTTCCTTTTTGCCACCTCCTACCACAAACATACAACAAACACACATTATCAGAGAAAAAACTGACTCTAGAGTATAGTGGTGTTTGATGGTTTTATCAAAAACCATCCATTCCCTCTTGATTTGGTAGGGGAAACTACCTCCTGAAAAATATTCTCCTAACCACTTCAGTCTCAATGGTATGAGTGGTATCTTGATTTTACCTCCAGGTTCAGAGAGAGGAATGTGACTCAAATCTGACCAATCACAGCATCCAATCGCCCTGGCCACAAAGATTGGTTCAGGGGTGAGAATATGACCCAATCAGACACAAAGAGGCAGTACCATGATAGAGGCATTCTGTCAGGAGTACCATAATAGAGGCATTTTCTCCTTCTTGCTAAACTTGCAGTTACTAGGACATAAGCCTGGAACTGCTGGATGATCATTTTACTTCTGCAATGTATGGAGTCATTGAAAATGAAATCAATACATAGCAAAGCAGAGTGGAAGGATGGAGAAAAACCCATTCTGATGATAGTGTTAGAACTCCTCGATTCATCTGAGCTTAAAACCCTTAGACATTCCTGTTATATGAACCAAAAAATCACCCCTTTATTTAAGCCATTTGGGTTCATTATCCTGACACCTGCAATTGCAAGGTTCTTGACAGACTCTTCAGTGTAGAGTTTAATGTCTAGGCTCACCTAGAAGGGATTTGGTTGCTGGTTTAGTTATGTATCTTTTTATCATTGCATATTTTGCTGATACTTTTAAAGTCACTTTTCAGTTGTTGCATGTTTTTTCATAATGTCATGAACACAGTTAAACTATTAGCCTGTATTTACATTCAAGCTGTGACTTCCTGATTTTTCTAGGATCTAGGCTAGCATGGTCTTTTAGACTCCAGAATCACCTCTCAAAGGGAAGAAAAACAAAAAAATAAAAAAACCAAAACATGGCTAGAGAGAACTAAAACTGAACTGGCCCAAATACTAAGATGTCTACACAACAGAGGACATTTCCTTTGGGGAAATGCTGGTTTGATCTGACAAGAACTCTTCCCTTTGCTCTTATGATTTGGTTAAGTCTTGCAAATGCAGCTTGAAATTCAAACAGGCATTACTAGCCTTCTTTACCTGGAAGTGGGGCCCCCACTGTACAAAGGGGATGTGGGCACCGGCGCCATTAGCTGCACTACTCATCTACCAATGCCTGCTCTCTATTTTTAGCCCTGCATGGATGGCTTTGAAGAACAGCCTCACTGATGTATAAAAGCAATTAAAAGCTTACTGTGTTCCCCCCTGTGGAATATTTGTTTTAAAGCAAAGTTTTATTGCAAGGTAAAGACCTATAGGCATCAGCCAAAAACAAATGAGAAGAAACTTTTCAGCACAGTGAAATCCTACCCATCCATTTTGCTTTTGAGTAAGGAGGGCCCTAGTAATGGAAATGAAAGGGCAGACCCTTGGGAATCAAGTTCAGGTCATTCTCAAAGTTTTATCTTGATTTGGCACTGTAAAACTTGGCCCATTCAAGCCTCCTTCTGGAAACAAGACTCAATCTTAGGGCCTTACCTCTTTCTGTCAGTGATCATTACCTGTGACCTCAACATTCTCTCATCCCATTTAGTACACACACACACACACACACACACACACACACACACACACACACACACACACACACACACACACACACACTGAAGGCAAAGTGATAATGAAGAGCCTCTCTTCCCAGGCTGGAACTTCCATTGGTGACTCCATTTTTATTCCCTATTACTTTTGCTGCTCTAATCTGCTGAACTCTGAACCTTTTCAATTATTCTCATCATCTGGCTTGACCATCCAGCCTCACCCACCATGTGGAGCTCCACCTTTGGCCAGCCTGACCCACAATGGTTACCAGCTCCCCACCCATGCCCACCCAACCAGAAGAAATGCCAGGAGTCTGGACCTGTGACTACCCGCTTGCTGCTCCAAGGCTGGCCCACACTACTAACAACTGCATATATGTGCTTCCAAATCAGTCAATGCCATGTATTTAGACTTTACAAATCATGTTGCTCTCCCAAAGAGACAACAGGACAAAGAAGAGAAAAATAAACAGGAACATTGCTCTTCTCTTTAGATAAGGCAAAATCTTTTGTCATTTTGAATCCAACTGTTTATGAAACAATGAAGTCACAGCAGTTGTACATATGATAACCTACCATTTATTTAGCATGGATCAGAAACAGCTTTTGATTTCTTGTATATTATATATTAGTGCTCAGCATTTCTGTTTAGCTTTTATGTGGAAATTAACTACTTGTGTTTTTTTCCCATTTCTCTCGTATTTTGAAGAAAAGATATATTTATATTACCTAGCTCCTAGCAGAGGGCTTAGGCAGATATTTGTATTAAATAAACCCATAGTTTATCAATACATATTTATTGAGCACTTGGTATCTGCTTCAACTTTGTTCTGGTTACTGTGAGATTTACAGAAGAAAACTTTATGATACTTTCCCTTCCCTGGAGATTACAGAATTTGTTTGGGGGTGGGGGTAGGAAGTAAGATTAATGAGCATGAAGCAAATAGAGACAAATGCAAGATATTTTATGGTCATGTGGTGTATTATGAGCACTGGGCTATGTTTGCTATAGCGTTTTAAAAAACAAACAAAAGTTCCTGAGAAAATAAACTTTTTACAGTCATGAACTAAAAAAAAAGAAAACCAAATAGGCCCATCCTTCAGTCCATGCCAAACTGCTCCCTACAATTTATCTTGAGTTGTTCTATCTGGTCTTGAATGCTGCTTGTCATCCAGTTTCCATCAAAGTCATTGGGAAACACCAGCAATCAAAGTGTTCTCCACCCCAAGAATTTCTTCCAGCACTCAACATTTATTGCCCCGTCTCCTTCTACCTTTCATAGTTCCTTGTCATCATTTCTCAAGCTATATCTCCTAGTACCTCTGTCTTCCATCTGCTTGATGTGGTTGGCCCAATGTTCCCCATATCTCATCACCCTTATCTTTCATCTTTGGTTTCTTTCTTTTATATTTCCGTAATGATGATTGCATTCCTACCCAGGAATGTCCTCTGTATTAAGTAAATTGTTAGAGTGTGACTCACAGGATGCAGACTACTTTAGAAGCAACAGCTTGGATGTTCTTTGACATCAAAACACTTCGAGTTCACGGTTGTATCTCAGTGTCTAGTGCCGGCAATGGTGGGTGCTGGGCGCATGGATTAGCTCACCCTCCTAAAAGTACCTAGTTCTCCTGAGAATGGCTGCCATGGGTCTAAACAGGATGACAGCACAGTGGAATGCCACATGATTTCCTCATGCTTTTGAAGCCAGGGAGAATATAGTTTTAGATAACTAGAGAAGGATGGTAGCTCACACAGTGTTGTGTAGTTATCAGATGAGGTAGTATAGTATAGAGACTGTGAGGTCAGAGGAGACAGTCAGGTTCTCAGCTCTGTCTATTGCTAGCTAGATGAGCAAGACTGAGTCTCATTAGATTCTGCCTTATAACATACCCACCTATCTCATGTTTGAAAAAGTGACCCAGTGGGGCAGGCCTGTGTCTGCACATGTTGTCAGGATTTTTAAGACAGGATTGAATAGTTGGAATTTTTGGCAGAATACTAAATACTAAATATTTCTAAACAAGTTGTCAATGAGGGCTAGACGATCACCAGTACAACAGGAGAATCTCTCAGTGCCCATAAAGGTACCCACATAAATATATACACTGTTTGCCTGGTTACCCTTCAAATCTGTGTCATGTTTGAGGATATCTGGTCACTGTCCAGACTCTACTTTCATTAACTCACAAGGCAGTGTTCCCACATGTTACAGAAAAATACAGGATGTTTGTCTGGTATTTGTTTGACCAAATGCCACATTCCTTACCCTGACCTGTAGCAAGAATTACTCAAATCACTCAGCTTAGCATGATGGCCACAGCTATAAAATTATAGATCCTTGGTTATAACAAAATTAGTGCACACGTAGCTTGTATGTATAATTTGGCAGTGTGTCTGTGATGGATGTTTGGTACCGAGGGAATAGCCACATACCAACTGAAAACCTCAACTTTACAGTGAGCTTTTCATAACATTATGGCCATGAGAGGATGAAAAAAGTATGAATAACCTGACCTTAAAACAATTCTTTTTCTTAACTATGTTTGATATTATATATATATTGATTATATATATATATATATATATGTAGATTTTAAGGGAGTTTTGGTTGAACTCTCCATGAAAATAAAGCCTTGATTAAGAGCTATGAAGAGGTCCCACACTCAGTCTGAACAGAAGTCTCAAGAATTCAAATGAAAGGAGTGAGGATATATAAATAAAGCCAATGAACATCAAAAACTAATGATGTAATGTATGGTGATTAACATAATAAAATTTTTTTAAAAAATGTATATAAAAAAATAAAATAAAATAAAGCTAAAGGAGCCAATTATCATGGTACAGGCACTCAGCCTCTAATGTGGTGTGCTTGGGAAATGAGCCTGTTAAAATTTACATTCAAATTCTTCAAATTCAATGCCATTACATCCTCCAGCCCAGATGGGATGTGGCCACTTCCTCTCTTAGCTCATTGGCCAAGACTGGTCACATGGCCTTACTAAAGCGGAAGGGGACCAGGAGCCTAGCAGTGATGACTCCCACCCCTCCTGTAAGTTTGTGGTCAAAGTCACCTTTTCAAGGAGACCCACAATTAATCTCTTCACTTTATATCACAATCTCCTACCTTGGCCCCTGGTGTACCGGATTTTCCCCTCTCCCACTTTTTTTTTTTATACTTTAATTAGCCACTGTACTTAATGTTTGCCTCTGCCTGGTAAAATGTACACTTCACAATAGCACAGATTTTTGTCTCTTTTTATAACTGTTGAACCCCTGTTGTGTCCCTAGCACCTAAAATCCTAAAAAGCCCAGCACAAATTAGGTACTCAATAATATTTGCTGACCTGAAATGAATTTTAAGAATATTGAAAACCATGCAATTCACTGATATATGCTCACGAATTACCCTTATCTATGTTACTTCCCCAAATAATGGGCTTACCCTCTCCTCAGACCAATCTTTGGGGCACTTCTTACTTAGCCAGCAAATATTAAATTATTGCTAAATTACTTATTTAAGAAAGTGTTTAAGTTATAATTGTGTCTCTTTCTTAATATGACAGGATCTCTGTCATTCATGGGCAGCTTTTCCATCTCTGATGGTGTTCTGTCAAGCCAAGTGCTTCTGACAAGGGTCCAGATGAAATGTAAGAGGAGTTGGACATAGAGTAAATGGATATCTAGGTATTAAAGGGTGTGTTAGAGAACCACAGAGATTCAGTTTGCAAAAGGATCTCAGAGGAAAAACGGGTGAAATCCAAATGCAGTCTATAGTTAGTATTGTAATAATGCCAATCTCTTAGTTTTGATATTTGTGCTATGGTTATGCAATATGGTAATATGTGGGGAAGCTGGTGAAGCATATATAGGCATCCTTTGTACTAGTTTTGCAACTTTTCTCTTAAGTCTAAAATTATTTCAAAATAAAAAGTTTAAAACAAATAAACGTTTCACTCATTCTGACTCGTGCTGCCATTGCCTTTGTTCCATCCTCTCCTTAATGTTCATCACATAGGAATGTGCTCAGTTAATGCTGGGAAAGGAAAGAATGGCAGTAAGGCAGAAAGTGCTTGGAACTCGATCGTGTGCCTAGACTGCAAAGTGGGACGGCTCCCCCCAGAGTCAGAAGCCCTGATGAGCAGCAAGGACCTTAATTCTAATTCCAGATTCATCAAATTTGATGATACGAACCTGTGAAAGTTATTCAGTCATTTCTGTCAGAAATGGGCATAAACAGTGACCTTTCCTCCCTCACTCTCAGGGCCATTGTTAGAATCAAAGGCCAGAGTGAGAGTCTGGGCCAAGGCAATGCCAGAGGCATCACCTTACTCAGGATTCCCACTGCATTTACTGCATGTCCAATTCATTCACTTTTCATTCTACACAGTAGTGTTTTATGAGGGGTTTCATGTATAGTGGTTAGGACCCCAGGCTCTGGGTTTATACTGCCTGGTCCCCATCCTAATGCCACTGCATGCTTGTGGTGGTGTCATTTCCTCAGCTATAAAATGAGGGTAGTGACAGAAACTACCTCATAGGGTTGTTGTAAGGATTAAAGGAGGTAATATTTGTAAAACTTTTAATCTTGCAACATGGTAAATGCAATAGTGTTTGCTCTTAACATTACATTATTGTCATTTTTCCTGATACTTCATGACATCATTCAGAATACTATTTAACTCCTCTGGGTATGGCAACTTGTGCCTTCCTCACTAAACTGTAGGTTGTTTGAGGGCAGGGATTTATGTGGCTTGTGCTTCAGCCTTCCCCAGCACAATGCCTTGTGCAGAGGAGTTGCTCAATAAATATCTGAGGATTGATTGATTCATAAAGCCCTAAAGCCAATGTTCTCTTACTTTGCGATTTTGCTTCAGGCCAACTTGTAATCTGTGTATATTTAAACAAACTTAGAAAATAGAAAATTCTCTAGTGCTAGAACTGGTTTTTCCTGAACTCTGTCAGAGTTTGCTATGGGAGTCATTACTTTTTGACATCTCTTCCTCCCATCCCTCTCCATGAAAAATCGCCTGGCAGCACCACGTCTGAGAAGACAAACTCAGAAATAGCATGCCCAACACTCAATCTTTGACTGTATTCTGCCCTTCTCTTTCCTCCTGTCTGGAAGGAAAAAAAAAATCCTGCCATCCACTTCCCCAGATTATCTCTTTATGTTCTTTTGTCCCTGTTTCCAAGAATACATATTCAGAGTCAACTTGAGCTTCAATGCTTGGCAATTACTAAAGAAATAAAATATCACCCTCTTAGTTAACCATTTTGGCCACATTCTTCTTGGTGCTCCCATTTTCAATATCTAATGTGCAGCGCTCCTTTGGTGTCCTTGAAGATGTACTTGTTTCCTTACTGAATGCATTATTCCGTAGAAGAAAAAAATATCATCTTTCAATTTATGAATCACTCTTATCTTTACTCTTCACCTTTCCTTCTCTTTGTGTTTCTTCCACTTACATACTTCTAAATTATTTCTGGCCAAACATGAAGCAGCCAAGTTGGGATCCTGGGTCTGTTGCTATCATTATGATTGTTCCTTTGGTGCCATTTGTATGAAATGAAGTCCCATAAATGCAGGCACACTGCAAACTCATTTCATTTTCGCAGACAGCAGTGATTTTGCTCAAGAATTATCCAAATGCTGCCCCCCTTCCCCACCCTGGTTGTCATCTTTCTCCAATATATTATTTCCTCCCATTTTGGCTCTATGACTCAGTAGTAGAAATATTTCATGATTCCAAGAAGTTTTATTGCTCTCCTGACCCTAAAAATTGTCCAGAATGACAGGGGTACTTCCCAAGCCTCTGGGACAGGGATAGGAGATGATAAAACATTAGCACTGAAGTTCTCCAAATCTTCTTTCCTTTCTTTCCTTGCCTAACTCTGGTGGGCCAAAACCATGGGTTTCTAGTCTAAGTGTGGGAGATAGAAAGCAAAGTAGCCTGAAATGCACTGATCGATGAACGTGCTTGTGTGCATATGAAAGGGCATACTCCAAAGAGAGTGGCTACTCCTAAATAAGACACTCCACTTATTTGGGGTGGCATGGAGACCAAGGAAGCTGAGAGAGGCACAGGGTCCGGATTTGAAAAACCTACACTGAGTCGCAGTTCCACCACTTTCACACTCTCTTCCATGACCTTGATCAAATCATATATGTGATCATCTCTGGGAAGGGGAGAGACAACTCACATCTCCTTCACTGGGCTGTCACGGGGATCAAGGCACTCTGCACTTGTCAAAGTATTTACAAACAGCAAAATACCATGTGGATGCTATTATTCAAAAACAGAATTTATAGCAATGAAAAAAAGTATGGTTATTAATATGGCCATTCAAACCAACTGATCAATATGATTTGTGCTTATTATGTGGGCAAGAAACATTAGACAAGGTCCTTGGCCACAGAAGCTTAAAGTCCAGTTGAGAAGACAGAAACTTGCATAGCTCGTCCACACTTACACAACTGAACATGAGAAAGCAGAGAAAATCTGGAGCTAAATTTTGTGCCGTAGCATACACTACAACAGTGTTAGGATTTCGGAGACTTAAATACCTCAGAAGGAAATAATAGCATTGATCATATACCCCTCCTTCTAAGTCCTGGTAATTTTTAAACAGACAGCAATAAACAGGTGATATGTGAGATGCAGGCACCTCCTAGGCATCCATGTTCCTAGTCTGGTGGCTCTCACGCTCCTGGCCACTGTGTTCTTCTACCATCATCAACCTCCTGTCACAGAAAAGAGCAGTGGGAGGGGCGCCTGGGTGGCTCAGTCGGTTAAGCGACTGCCTTCGGCTCAGGTCATGATCCCAGAGTCCCGGGATCGAGTCCCGCATCGCTTTGCCCTCTAATGCTCTCCCCTCTCATGCTCTCTCCCTCTAAAATGTGGATAAATAAAATCTTTAGCGAGGGGGGGAAAAAAAAAAGAAAAGAGCAGTGGGAGCATGACGTAAGAGTGAAGAGTGCAAGCTGTAGGGTCAATCAGCCTAGGGGACCCTGGGTAAGTTATTTGCACTCTTCGGGTCTTGGGTACCATAACTGTACCTATCATAGGAAGGCTGGCATGATGGGTGAACACATGTCAAATACTAAGAACAATGTTTGGCCTATGGTATGTACTCAGTAAAGCTACTTACAGTTGTAGCTACTGCCACTGTTACTATTACTATTACCGTAACAGTATTTCCCAAAGTGTGTTTGGAAGACACTAGTCCTGCAAGATATTCCTCACAGAGTGGGTTCTGTGGCTGAAATATATGGTAATTGTTGCACTTACATATAAAAATGTGCACGAGCATTGAGACATATCAGAAATCCTTAAAGAACAATGTTTAACATAGACCAACTAGGTTGTCTAAACACACCTGGTCATGTGGCCCTTGATGCCTAGATAAAACCAGTGACCCTAGACTTCCTCCATAAAGCACACGTCAGGGAACTTACTCCAAGGGAGTTAAGGAAAGGGAGGCTATCTCCAATTTATAAATATTTTGAGTTTATTTAAGGGCTACAGCAACAAGGAGATCAATTGGAAATATTAACTATATTGTGAGTGATTTGTTAAAAAGTTGTCAAATAAATGGTTTGCATATTTTCATGTAATTATTAGCTCTTTATTTGATTGATTAAAATTGACTAAAATATTGACTTTTCTCTCTTGCCATCAGCTCACCTACAATTTTAGAGAGAGTTTAAAATTGTGTCATTCTCAGTCTCACTAATGACAAAAGGGCCACAAGGAATGTGGTGAGGAATACATGTGCCTCATCCACCGGCAAACACACAAGTTAGGGATAACCCCCAAGAGAGCTTAACTCAGTCTGAGACATAGGAAAAACCTTTAAAGAAAGATATTTAAGAAGAATTTATCCAATTGAAAATTTATCTAAAACACTTCAGCTTCTATCATCCCTGGAACAATTAATGTCGTAAGTTGAAATGCCATTTTATGAGGCAATTTTTAGAGCTGATGTGTCTGGATGCAGTGATCACCTTAATGTCCACCTTCTACCTCTTTGAAAATGTGTCATTGCCAGTCTCTGCACAGACCCACCTTGACCGCATGCCACCTTTTCAGAAGATATGCCTTTAGCAGAACCTTGGGGGAGGTGTCAGGAAAGAAGGTAAGGGTAGCAGGATCTAATAAAATTTGATTTCTGATATTGTCTCTAGGTGTGTATACATGACACTTAGGAGGCCTTCCATTCAGGGCGTTTCCAGCACTGACATTCCAAAGCCCTAATTCATGTTATACCTGTGTTTTAACTCCTTTCTCTTTCTTTCCCTAGGTAGTCAAGAAAAGTAGCTTTGAGAAATAAAAGCTGCTGTTAGGTTCTTATTTTAGTGATCGACTGGTGATAGAAAGTTTCCTGTTGAATTTGAACTTTCCAATATATGTTTTAGTGATAGTTCCACAATTGGTAACTTGGCCTTTGTTAAAATAAAATTATTGTACCAAAAGAACAACACAGAAGCATCAGTTAAGAAGCCTTCACTCAATGGAGTACATTGGTTTCTCAGAGGACAGGCTAAGAGGGAATGAGAAAATGGACTTGTAAGGGGCACAGAAAAGGAGGTGCAGGACGCAGGAAGCCATCCTTGACCCTGGCAGGACACACCTTTAGGGAGCTCTCTAGACAGCTGGAAGAACAAAGAAGAGTTACCAAGTTCCACTGGAATTCAAAGAGGTTGAAGGGGTGGTTGAAATGAAGGTGATGTATCTGTTTTTCTTTTGCATGATGTGGCTCTGGGCTGGCCTTATCTTTGACACCTCACTCCTATTCAGCATAGTTTATGTAACTATTCCTGTTGCTTTATGTTCGCTCCCAGTGAGGGATCAACTATCCAAATCCTTCAATAAACATTTGCTCCTCTTGTCCTCCACTGCCTGAAATCTAGGGAATTTTAGATAGCAGTATCTTCACCAAGGAAAATCAGTGGCCCTGAAGGGTGTTGGTGGGCATGTGTTCACGCTCCTCCAGCACTAATTGCAACCCAGGATAAAACCATCTCCCAACTTCTCAATGGGTAAGGCCAAACCAGGTGTCAGGAATCAAAAACCGAATGAATACCCAAGTCTGAAAGGCTGGAGTCAATCCAACGGGCTTAGTCTTGTAAGATCTATGAAAGGCAGGTATCTGGGCCTTGCTACTCTCTCTGTGTCTGCAGGCAGAGGAGTTGCCCACGAGACTGTGCCAGGGACGCCACTGACTGGGGTTTGGGGGCTGGTGGCATATGGGTTTTCTTTTTAAATATATATATTTTTTCATCTTGGTTAAAACCACAAGTATTTGAAATACTCCCAAAGGAATGAAATCTCAGACCTGTGGAATGTCAGTCGTGGAAATTAAATGGCCACCACGTGACCTAGCAAATGCCACTGTGGAAAATAAACATATGATGCTGAGCAGACCCACTGTTTACTCTAACATTTTGAGATGACAGGCAATCACTTTCCAAAACCACGGCCAGAGGTAGAGCTCTCAGAAGGCTTAAATCAAGAGTCTTTTAAAGCAAATTGACTATTCGGCTGCGATTCTTCAGCAAATTAAGGATCTGCTCTTGAATGCTGGACAATGAAAGCCCGGACAAAGCTACTAAACACACACAAGCACACTCTTCCTTTTTGGCCACAAAAAAACCATGCTGTTAAGTACAGTCTTGCTCAATCCCGCTTGCAGCTGTGCAAAGCCAAGATCTCTTTATTTTAAAGGAACAAGTCCTGTAGCCTACCTCTGGTGTGATGCTAGAGGGAATGTGACCCAGGGATGGGAAGAGGAAACATCGGTGACAGAGGGTGCCAAGGGAGGGGGGAGAAAGGATGGGGGAACAGAAAGGGAGAGTTGAAAAGGATGCAGGGCGAAAGAGAAAGGGTGGCACAGTTTGAGGAGAATGATAAAGAAGGAAAAAGGAGAAAGGGAATGGTGAAAAAGGAAAGAAGCAGAAAATGGAAGTGAGCATGGGGAGAGAATCAGCAAAATGGCTAAGATGGGGGCAAAGGGGGGAAGCAGGGTGTCCCTTTTTCAGGGACTTTCATGGAAGCCCCCTTGTCCCTTCAGATAGCATTACTAATGCAGAAGACTTGGCCAGCATGGCACTGCACAGCTGGAATCAATTGGAGTGAATGTGGGCGGCTGCCCAGGCCGACTCTGGGGAAGCAGTGGGAAGCCCTGCCCTCTGGCTTGGCAAGGTCTGGTGCAAGCCTGCCAGAATCATCAGCCTCCTTGGGGCAGCAAGAACTTGGCCTACCCCAGCCTTCAGCAGCCCTGAAATGCAGGCGTATGTGGACCGCTTAGGCCCTGCCGGCATTTTCACCTGAATTGCTGGAATACTCAAATGCGGTAATTTCTCTCCTCAGAAGAAGAGATAAAGCCATATGGATTCTTCCCGGAGAAAAAGCAAAATCCAGTCAACCGCATTCAGGACTTCAAAGTATTGGAATCGAGGTCCAGTGTTTTACAGTATATGGAAACAAAATCTTGGCCCAACTGCACGGTTGGATGGTTAGTATTTATACCTCTCTCTCCTCCTCCCCTCAGGGCCCCTTTCCAAATTTTAAGCATCTCAGCTCATTTGATTAAAGTATATGTGTGGCCTACAACATGCTTGGTCCCTGGCTCTATGCAGGGAATGCTGAGTGACGGACACATGCCCAGGGCCTGTTTTCAGGTTGCTTGCAAGCTCTTCCACATTCCGTGTCTCTCCCCAAAGTCTCAGGATGTTGAGTCAAAAGCAGAAGAGCAAGGACATGCCAATGTGCCCAGCTAACAGCACCAGGATTCTAAATGAGACAACCTGGGTTATAGTCTCAGGAAACACACTGCTCGGCTGTGTGACCTTGGGCACAAGAACTCCCCACCTGTAAAATGAAGCCGAGGGACTAGGTGACCTCTAGCGTTCCTTCTTGTGTTTCAGTTCTGTGATTCTCCTACAAAACCTCCTCACTTCCCCCCAAGTGCCCACTTCCACCAACTTCCAATAAGACGAAGAACCAAATAGGATGTGATTTGCTATTTCTTTTTAGGCTTGGAATAGAGGAAAATAGAGGAAATCCTTACCCATTCAGGCACATGGGAACTATGATAAAAACAACAACTATTCACTATGATAATTTAATTTGGGAAATAGGAATTAAATCAAGTATTTCTTAAATTACTTTAATGAGTTTACAAAATTGAAGTAAATCTATTTGTTCTCTAATGATAAGACCTGGAGCTAGAGGTTCAGTTCCATCCTTCAAATGGCTTGGGGTAGGGGTGAGGGAGACAAAAAGTATACTCATATCTGAAAATGATTAAATGAAAATTTAATTCTTAATTATCCTCCTAACAGCTGCTGATGGGAAATCATGTGTGCACCAAATTTTAAAGTGCCTGGGTTCTGTGCTTTCAAATTAAGATTTTTTTCTGCAGTCATTTGATTTTTAAAATTATAATGAATATCTGTTTTCAAAGCATCCAATATAATGCAAACAGCAAATACTTTAAGTATTATATAAAAGTACTCTGCTCATTTTTCCAAATCCATGGATCTCTCTCAACTTACTTTGAACAGTTTCTTGGTCTGTTTTAAGTCTTCCATCCACTGTATTTCTCATAAATATACTTGCTCTTTCCTGCCTCTCAGTCCTGGGCCATGGGGATGCTCCCCTTATCAGACTGTGTTAGGGCAAAGGTTCTCAGCAGCAGCACCATCAACTGGGAACTCATTATCATCACAAAGTATTGGGCCCCACTGTGACCTGTGGAATCAGAAACTGGGTGCGTTCTGACAAGTCCCTTGGGAGATTCTGCTGCTCAGTCTGAGAGTTTGGGTTAAAGGAAGGAATTAGGAACTGAAGCAGAAGAAAGTTGCAGGGTGGCAGAACTCAACCTTTTTAATTTTGTCAGTCATGGATTTGCTTCCTGACCACCCCAACTCCCATCCTTTTTGAATGCTTCTCCTGATTTTAGCCTGTCAGTAGAAATAGAGGAAACACATGCCCAGTCATGCTTCCTAATTCCTTTTGACCTCTCTCCATTGAATTCTCTTGTCTATAAAAAAGAATTCCATGTCAAAATTGCTTTGAGTACATTGGTACCAAGGTAAAACGTGAAGTGACAATAACTAGCTTTGATTTTAATGTTTTTCAACTTGGGTTTGTGGAAAGCCTGACTGTTCTCAAGTTTGAACAACACTGATGTAGAACAGCAGGGGTCACAAATACCACTCTACACTGTTCCTGATCTGTGACTGAGGTCTGTCAGAATAAGGCAAGATGTTCAAGTGGAGATGTTCAAGCTATTTTGCATTTATTTTTTTATTTTTTTAAAAGGCCAGACAGTCAATTTAAATGACTATGACTCTTTTGGGTCTGAGATTATGTCCTTCATATTTTTTTGTGGTTAACATGCCCCCCCCTTTTAAAAATCTCTAAATTTGGGCAAAGCAAAAATTGGAAACCCTAAAAGACACTCCTGATAAAAAATTATTGGAAGTAAAACACAAAAAGTCTAGGAAACACAGTTGTAAGTCATTTCTAAGGTCCCTGTATGCTTTCAAATTTCTGTGGTCTCATACTCATCTTTCTACTATCCCAATCTCAGGTGAAAACAGATATCAAATCTTCAGATTTCTCTTATAATACAATCTATTCTTTTATTTTCATGAATAAAATAAAAGTCTATGGTTCTGACATAGATGTTAAGAAGGTAAAGTCTGTCCAATCCAGAGTTTGGTATGAGGCTCAAGGCGCCCCTGGTATAAATCTCATTGCTGGTAACAATGGGGACCCAGATCTTTCTATTATAGAGATAGCTTTTATCAGTACCAGAGCCTTCTGAAGCAAGTTGATACATTAAAGCAAAGGACTCAAAAGATACGTGTTTCTTTCATATGATTTTAATATTTTATAAGCTAATGCTTCTCCATTTCTTTAAGTTCCAGACCAGACCAGGAGATCTTCTGCCATTATAGTTAGGTGGAGGCTGCCATTTGCATAGATGCTCTATTAATGCTAGAGGTTGAATTGTGTTCTCCCCAACTTCTTATTTTAAAACCCTAATCCCACAGAATGTGACTGTATTTGGAGGCAGGGTCTTTAAAGACATACCTAAGTTAAAATGAAGTTATTAGAGTGGGCCCTCATCCAATATGACTGGTTTCCTTACAGGAAAAGGGAATTAGGGAACACACACATACAGAGGGAAGACCATGTGAAGACACAGAGAGAAGGTCGCCGTCTATAAGCCAAGAAGAGAGGCCTCAGAAGAAACCAACCTTGCTGACAACTTGATCTTGGACTTCTAGCCTCCAAAATCGTTGGGAAAATGAATTTCTGTTATTTAAGCCACTTGGTCTGTAGTACTTTATTATGGTAGCCTAGGAAACTAAGACACTACCTATCCTGTGAATCAGAATGAATTTCCAAGGGAAGAATCCTCTTCTGACAGGAAAGGATAGTTTGAGTTCTTTGAGTACAGAGGGAAAATCTCTGAGCAAGATTCTTCTCTGTCTATAAGTGAATTATGAGGTTTTCTCAGCCTTACTTCACAGTGTATATGATCTTAAAATCTTTTATATTCTGAATGACAAACACTCCTTCCTAGAATGACAGAGTTGAAGAGATTTCAGAGATCATCTGGTCTACCTGCCTTTCCCCACCCTTTGTTTATAGAAAGAAAACTGAAGAACTAAAAGGTTAAGCAACTGTGTGGTGTCATTGGCTAGTTATTGGCAGAGACAAACCTTGGTCCGAAGTCTTGATCCCAATCCTAGTTTCCTTTGCCGTATCAGTCTGCTTTGGATTCTTTTTCTGCACACATTTACTGAATTACTATGTGCAAGGTGCTATGATAAAGTCTTTAGGTTAAGGACAGTGTCTCTTAATCAAAAGTATGCAAGAGAAGCACATGGTGAGATTTTTCAATATTTGGATTCCAGGCATCAACTTCAGACCTACTAAATCAAATGTGCTGGAGTGTTAAAACAAGTGGAGTGTAAAACCACATGGTATATGTATGGCTATCTTTCTAAGAAAG
Source organism: Eumetopias jubatus (assembly GCF_037043125.1). NCBI lineage: Eukaryota > Metazoa > Chordata > Mammalia > Carnivora > Otariidae > Eumetopias > Eumetopias jubatus. Next base: position 28,543,604 of record NW_028274822.1, read on the forward strand.
TACATAACCATGAATGTATGATTTGCTACTCCTTCCAGCAATGTATGAGAGTTCCAATTCCTCCACATCCTCACCAACACTTAAGATGGTCATTTTTTGTAATGTCAGCCACTTGTACCATTATAGCATAACATTTTTAATGTCTGCATTTTATTTCATAACATAATTGACCCCTTTTCTACTGATGGATGTTTAGATGATTCCAATCATTTATTATGACAATATTGCCCAATACTGTGCACCCACTTTACATATTTATCCACTACATTGCCAGTTTCCAGGAACCATCATTCCCAATGTAGTTTATATAAAGATACCCCAGACTTGTCCATTTCAATAGCCCAAGTTTTAATAAGTAGGAATAAAATTCCTAAAAGGCATAGTCAAACTGCTAAACAGCATGCGCATTTCACTGTCTGTACCTGGGCACGAGCTTTTATCAGAAAGATGACAGCAGGAACAAAAGGAGTAGGTAAGATCAACCAGAGAAAGTTTGAGAATTTGAAGGATGAGAAGAAAGGATGTATAAAGACAGAATGTGAAACACCAACATTTAACATACAGAGAGAGAGAGAAAGGAAAACGTGAATGACATGAAAGGCGAGAGGAGAAAGAGAAGTAGACATTCAGGGTGGTTGAGTGACTTACCCAGTGCTGTCCAAATGGAGGCCAGCCAAGCACAGACGAGACCTGACAGGCCCTATCAGTGCAACTGACTTTCAGGGCAAGTACTTTCTATAACTTAAATTCCTCCTTCCCCACCCTTTCCCTCTCCTCTTCCCTTCCTCCATCCTTCCTCCTCCTCTCCCCCCTCCCCTGATAGTTTTCTGCATGTTCATTTGTTCATCTTTATCCATAACTACTCCCTTCCCACCTGACTTGTCTTTCTGGGGTTAAAACCAGAAAGCTCAATTTCTCCAGATCCATCTCTAATAGGCACAAACCATGCAACCTTGAAAGTCGGCTGCCTCTCTGGTAGGTCACTGGTGATGAGATGTGCTTTGAGGATCAGGTGGGGAGTATAGGTGTCTGAGATACAGAAATGCTCATAGCCAGGGTGGGATAAGATGCAGAGAGGGTGCCCCAACATCATTGAAAGCCCAAACAATTGACTCCATGATGCCCTGAATTGACCAGGCTTGATAATATGTTGCAGGAGATGGTAAGGATAGTGACAATGACATCCATTTTGGAAAAGAAGCCTGTTTTTTGCCGGATCACTCACTCATAGTGATCTCCTTCTGTGAATGCCTAGTGCTCTACACATACTTGTACCCTGCAGAATTATTCACATAAGTTTTCCATAATATAAGCAAAGCACCTGAAACAGTGGTTGGCATGTAGCAAGTGTTCTCTATAAGGTAACCAGTATGATCACTGTTGAATACAAGGATATGACCTGATTTTAGTAATGACTGGCTTCGGATTAGCACCCTAGTGGGAGAACATTGCCCACCTGCAATATTTCAGGAGGGATATGGAAAGAACAGGAAGTTTTCTTTAATTACTCTGACTTCATTGTATGGAAAAGCACACAGCTCCTGTCTGCATGAACATTTTGTCTGACAACATCAGACAAGAAAAGCTTATTCTTTAAGACCATCTCACCCAAGGCCTGACCTGAAGAATCCAGAATTGGATTCAGCTCTGTTATGCAGCCTATCTGTGTTTAAGGGAAGAGAGGTGATTGTGACACCAAGACTTCAAAGCTGGCTCGCAGCTGCATAAATGGAGAGTGTACATACGTATGGCAAGAGAGACCAAGGCAGAGGGACAGAGACACAGGAAAGGAGAAGAATGGGAACCTCAGCTCCAGAAGAGATGACAATGTTTCTCTTAATCTCCTGAGGTTCCCTATGAAACCTCTTTCTGTAGCCTTCCACTAACTCTTTCAGGAGAGCTGTGCGTATGATTTGTCATGAGGCCTACACATTTTCCTAGTTAACTTGCCTCAGGCATCTAGTCTTCCAAGTTTCCAGTAATGTTCACAACTGGCTTTTGGTTCAGGGAAAGAGTCCTATAAAGATAACACTTCTTTCTCCCCAAGATGTCTCTGACCCCAAAAAGCAACTAGCTAGAGGATGTAGTTGTAGGACAGACTTCTGTGATAAGTTCAGGAGGAGTCGGGCCTTTTAATCTCCTGGACCACTTCTCAATCCCAGACCGGCACTGTGCAGTGGGTTTCACATGGACAGCCCTGACCTCACCCTATCCACCACCAGTTACCTTTGGAGACCAGTGATAGGGAAAGGACATTTAGAAAATAGGCAGAAGTGGCAATGAGTACAGTGAGAGGATGAAGAAGGAAAACTCAAGGTGAGAGATGAAAAGAAAAATGGAAAAAATTAGAGCAAAGGAAGGGGAGAAAAAAGGGAGAGTAGGAGAGAAGAAAAAGAATAAAGAGGGAAAATACGTAGGTTATAATGTGATAATAAAACATTTTAAAAGTGGTTATGGAATAAAATCAAGATGAAAAATCAAACAAGGACTAATGAAAATACACCTTCAACTCTGTGCATGCATGCATGGGTGTTTGTCAATGGTATCCTTGATCTACAACCCAAAGATCAAAATAGAGCTAATGCTCTGAGCAGGAAAGCATTAATATAGATGCTCATTAGGACCTATTTAAATGACTCTTGATTTTAGCCACTTGTTTCTTTAAAGTTCCTTTTCTTTTCTACTCTCCCTTTTCTTTTTTCTCCCCTTCCTTTGCTCTAATTTTTTCCATTTTTCTTTTCATCTCTCACCTTGAGTTTTCCTTCTTCATCCTCTCACTGTACTCATTGCCACTTCTGCCTGTTTTCTAAATGTCCTTTCCCTATCACTGGTCTCCAAAGGTAACTGGTGGTGGATAGGGTGAGGTCAGGGCTGTCCATGGGAAATTCTACATAAGTAGAGTTATCAAGACGTATTGGTAAATCATATTGTTTGAATTTCCATGGGTGGGTTTATATTCCATTTCTTCTATTTCAAATCCAGGATCTGGCCTTAGTGAGGATCCTTCTTTCCTTCTGGTGGTTATTAGGCCCATTTGATATTTCGGCAATGTCTGATTCATGGAATGAATCTGGAATTTTCTACACTAGTCATGAAAGTCATTGTTGCTGAGTGTTGTAGCTGAGAGGAGGAGGGAGACCAGTCACTGGACCTATGAGGAGACAAAGACTAGAGGGAGGGGCCAGGTGGTTTTCAGGAGGCCAAACACTACAGTTCTGCCTCTAGTGAAACTCAAGCAAGTCACTCAACCTCTTTGAGGTCAGTTATATCCGCTCTCAAAGAAGCATTAAATATTTGATTCAAGGATTTTTGAGAAAATTAAAAGAAAGAATGCTTGAAACATAAACAGCACAAACCCAAGGAAGTGCTCAATGAATGTTAAGCACATGTGCACACACATATACACAATTAACAACACCCTACCCCTTGCATCTACATGCACAGCAGATGAGAAATAAGGCTGGAGTGTTGACCCTACCTTTGTGGCCCCACCAGGGCATCACAGGGATGTTGTGATGTAGCCATGTCCAAATATAAGATAACAGCAAAAGAGTGAATGAGTAGGGGCGGAGCAAGATGGCAGAGGAGTAGGAGACCTGGATTTCGTCTGGTCTCAGGAATTCAGCTGAATAGGGATCAAACCATTCTGAACACCTACGAACTCAACAGGAGACCGAAGAAGAGAGTAGCAACAACTCTCTGAACAGAGAAGCGACCACTTTCTGGAAGGTAGGACGTGCGGAGAAGTGAATCCGAGGCAATATTCGGGAGGATAGACGGCGGGGGAGGGGGCCTCCGTCGGCCGCTTCTGGCAAGTGATAGAGCCGCGGAGCACAAAATCGGAACTTTTAGAAGTCGGCTCCGCTGAGGGGCGTCGCTCCAGTGGCTAAGCGGGGGTGGGGAGGTGGGGGGGTGGAACCCTCGCAGGACAGTGTGGTCTCAGGACCCTCGGGGTCACAGAAAGACCGGGGGTGCCTGACTGCAGCAGAGCTCCCAGGTATCGGAGCGGGGAAGCCGGCTGCAGAGACGGAGGCGAGGCGTGGGTTCTCAGCTCTGGGTTGCCATAAACTGTGATCCGTGGCCCAGTCGGGCTACTGCTCCTCCAGCACGGACCCAACAAGCGGCAGAGCCGGGGAGACTCCCCTTCCTCCCCTAGGAGGAGCGGCGCGGGAGCGCACTGCAGGGATCCGCTGGGTTTGGAGACTCCACACGGGGTCGGGTGCCAGAGATAGACACGCTTGGTCACAGGCCGGGTGAGCACGCAGTGTGGCTGGAGACCAGGGAGGCGGGAGTGACTGCTTTTCTCTGGGGGCGCACTGAGGAGCGGGGCCCCGAGTTCTCAGCTCCTCCGAGTGGAGACTGGGAGGCCACCATTTTCACCCTGGTCCTCCAAAGCTGTACCAGAGCTTGCAGGGAACAAAAGCTCCTGAGAGCAAACCCGAGCAGCTTGTTTAGCCCGGACGACAAGGGTGGGGCAATTCCGCCTCCAGCAAAGAAATTTGGGAACCACGGCAACAGGCCCCTCCCCCAGAAGATTAGCACAAAAAGCCAGGAAGCCAAGACTAAGTTTACCGATCACGGAGAACGGGAGAACTCCAGCACTAGGGGAATACTGCACATAGAATTCATGGCTTTTTTTACCATGATTCATTAGTTTTTCAAAGTTAAATTTTTTAACTCTTTTTTTTAAATTTTTCTTTTTCCCTTTTTCAACCATCTTATCAATCCCTTTTTTGAAAAAAACATTTTTTATTTTTCATTTTTAGAGTCATATTTTATCCCTTCATAGTAGTTACCCGTATTTTTGGCATATATATACAAGTTGTTCTCTCTTTAAAATTTTGAGATACAGTTTCTTCTAACAGATCAAAATATACCCTAAATCACTAGTGTATGGCTTTGTTCTAGTCTCCTGCCTGATCACATTCTCTCCTTTTTTTCCTTTTTTTTTAAATCTTTTTTCAAACAACTTCTTATCAATTCCTTTTATAAAATCTTTTATAATTTTCAACTTTACAGTCATCTTCCATCCCTTCATTGTATCAACCCTTATTTTGTACATATATAAGTCTTTCTTCCTTTAAAATTTTAGGAGGCACTTTTTCCCTCACAGACCAAAATACGCCCAAAATCTAGTGTGTGGCACTGATCTATGCACTAGCCTGATCATATCTGATCATATTCTGTTTTTTTTGTATTGTTCTGTTTTTGTTTTTATCTTTTTTTTTTCTTTTTCTTTCTTTTCTCTTTCTTTTTTCTTTCTTTCCCTTTCTTTTCCCCTGGTTTCAGGTCTTTTCTGATTTGTATAGAGTATATTTGCTGGGGACGTTGTTAACCTGTTAGCATTTTGTTCTCTCATTCATCTATTCTCCTCTGCACAAAATGACAAGACAAAAAAAGTCACCTCAGCAAAAAGAACAAGAGATAGTACCATCAGCCAGGGACCTACTCAATACGGACATGAGTACGATGTCGGACCTAGAGTTCAGAATCATGACTTTAAAGATATTAGCTGGGCTTGAAAAAAGCATGGAAGTTATTAGAGAAACCCTTTCTGGAGAAATAAAAGAACTAAAATCTAACCAAGTTGAAATCAAAAAGGCTATTAATGAGGTGCAATCAAAAATGGGGGCACTAACTGTAGGATAAATGAGGCAGAAGAGAGAATCAGCGATATAGAAGACCAAATGATGGAAAATAAAGAGGCTGAGAAAAAGAGAGAGAAACAACTACAGGATCATGAGGGCAGAATTCGAGAGATAAGCGATATGATAAGACGGAACAACATTAGAATAATTGGGATCCCAGAAGAAGAAGAAAGAGAGAGAGGGGCAGAAGGTATATTGGAGCAAATAATAGCAGAGAACTTCCCTAATGTGAGGAAGGAAACAGGCATCAAAATCCAGGAGGCACAGAGAACCCCTCTCAAAATCAATAAAAATAGGTCAGCACCCCAACATTTAGTAGTAAAACTTATGAGTCTCAGACACAAAGAGAAAATCCTGAAAGCAGCTCGGCAGAAGAGATATGTAACCTACAATGGCAGAAATATTAGATTGGCAACAGACCTATCCACAGAGACCTGGCAGGCCAGAAAGGACTGGCATGATATCTTCAGAGCACTAAACGAGAAAAATATGCAGCCAAGAATACTATATCCAGCTAGGCTCTCATTGAAAATTGAAGGAGAGATAAAAAGCTTCCAGGACAAACAAAACCTAAAGGAATTTGCAAACACGAAACCAGCCCTCCAAGAAATATTGAAAGGGGTCCTCTAAGCAAAGAGAGAGACTAAAAGCAGCATAGATCAGAAAGGAACACAGACAATATACAGTCACAGTCACCTTACAGGCAATACAATGGCACTAAATTCATATCTTTCAATAGTTACCCTGAATGTAAATGGGCTAAATGCCCCAATCAAAAGACACAGGCTATCAGATTGGATTCAAAAACAAGACCCATCGATATGCTGTCTGCAAGAGACTCATTTTAGACCCAAAGACATCCCCAGATTGAAAGTGAGGGGATGGAAAACCATTTACCATGCTAATGGACACCAAAAGAAAGCTGGGGTGGCAATCCTTATATCAGACAAATTAGATTTTAAAACAAAGACTGTAATAAGAGATGAGGAAGGACACTATATCCTAAAGGGTCTATCCAACAAGAAGACCTAACAATTGTAAATATCTATGCCCCTAACATGGGAGCAGCCAATTATATAAGGCAATTAATAACAAAAGCAAAGAAACACATCAACAACAATACAATAATAGTGGGGGACTTTAACACCCCCCTGACTGAAATGGACAGATAATCTAAGCAAAGGAACAACAAGGAAATAAAGACTTTAAATGAAACACTGGACCAAATGGACTTCACTGACATATTCAGAACATTCCACCCCAAAGCAACGGAATACACATTCTTCTCTAGTGCCCATGGAACATTCTCCAGAATAGACCACATCCTAGGTCACAAGTCAGGTCTCAACCGGTACCAAAAGACTGGGATTATTCCCTGCATATTTTCAGACCACAATGCTTTGAAACCAGAACTCAATCACAAGAGGAAAGTCAGGAAGAACTCAAATACATGGAAGCTGAAGAGCATCCTACTAAAGAATGAATGGGTCAACCAGGAAATTAAAGAAGAATTAAAAAAATTCATGGAAACCAATGAAAATGAAAACACAACTGTTCAAAATCTTTGGGATACAGCAAAGGCAGTCCTGAGAGGAAAGTATATAGCAATACAAGCCTTTCTCAAGAAACATGAATGGTCTCAAATACACAACCTAACCCTATACCTAAAGGAGCTGGAGAAAGAACAGCAAATAAAGCCTAAACCCAGCAGGAGAAGAGAAATAATAAAGATCAGAGCAGAAATCAATGAACTAGAAACCAAAAGAACAGGAGAACAGATCAACGAAACTAGGAGCTGGTTCTTTGAAAGAATGAACAAGATTGATAAACCCCTGGCCAAACTTATCAAAAAGAAAAGAGAAATGACCCAAATCAACAAAATCATGAATGAAAGAGGAGAGATCACAACCAACACCAAAGAAATACAAACAATTATAAGAACATATTATGAGCAACTCTACGCCAGCAAATTAGATAACCTGGAAGAAATGGGTGCATTCCTAGAGATGTATCAATTACCAAAATTGAACCAGGAAGAAACAGAAAACCTGAACAGACGTATAACCACTAAGGAAATTGAAGCAGTCATCAAAAATCTCCCAACAAACAAAAGCCCAGGGCCAGATGGCTTCCCAGGGGAATTCTATCAGACATTTCAAGAAGAATTAATACCTATTCTCCTGAAACTGTTCCAAAAAATAGAAATGGAAGGAAAACTTCCAAACTCCTTTTATGAGGCCACCATTACCTTGATCCCAAAAGCAGACAAAGACCCCATCCAAAAGGAGAATTACAGACCAATATCCTTGATGAACATGGATGCAAAAATTCTCACCAAAATACTAGCCAATAGGATCCAACAGTCCATTAAAAGGATTATTCACCATGACGAAGTGGGATTTATCCCTGGACTGCAAGGCTGGTTCAACATCCGCAAATCAATCAACGTGATACAATACATTAACAAAAGAAAGAACAAGAATCATATGATCCTCTCAATAGATGCAGAAAAAGCATTTGACAAAGTACAGCATCCTTTCTTGATCAAAAATCTTCAGCGTATAGGGATAGAGGGTACATACCTCCACATCATAAAAGCCATCTATGAAAAACCTACAGCGAATATCATTCTCAATGGGGAAAAGCTGAGAGCTTTTCCCCTAAGGTCAGGAACGCGGCAGGGATGTCCACTATCACCACTGCTATTCAACATAGTATTAGAAGTCCTAGCCATGGCAATCAGACAACAAAAAGAAATCAAAGGTATCCAAATCGGCAAGGAGGAAGTCAAACTCTCACTCTTTGCAGATGATATGATACTGTATGTGGAAAACCCAAAAGACTCCACCCCAAAACTGCTAGAACTCATACAGGAATTTAGTAAAGTGGCAGGATATAAAATCAATGCACAGAAATAAGTGGCATTCCTATACACCAACAATAAGACAGAAGAGAGACAAATCAAGGAGTTGATCCCATTTACAATTGCACCCAAAACCATAAGATACCTAGGAATAAATTTAACCAAAGAGGCAAGGGATCTGTACTCAGAAAACTATAAAATACTCATGAAAGAAATTGAAGAAGATGCAAAGAAATGGAAAAACATTCCATGCTCATGGATTGGAAGAACAAACATTGTGAAGATGTCAGTGCTACCTAGAGCAATCTGCACATTCAATGCAATCCCCATCAAAATACCATCCCCTTTTTTCAAGGAAATGGAACAAATAATCCTAAAATTTGTATGGAACCAGAAGAGACCCCGAATAGCCAGAGGAATATTGAAAAAGAAAACCAAACCTGGCGGCATCACAATTCCAGACTTCCACCTCTATTAGAAAGCTGTCATCATCAAGACAGTATGGTACTGGCACAAAAACAGACATATAGATCAATGGAACAGAATAGAGAGCCCAGAAATGGATCAACTCTATGGTCAACTAATCTTTGACAAAGCAGGAAAGAATGTCCAATGGAAAAAACAGTCTCTTCAACAAATGGTGTTGGGAAAATTGGACAGCCACATGCAGAAGAATGAAACCATTTCCTTACACCACACACAAAAATAGACTCCAAATGGCTGAAAGACCTAAACGTGAGACAGGAGTCCATCAAAATCTTAAAGGAGAACACAGGTAGCAACCTCTTCGTCCTCAGCTGAAGCAACTTCTTCCTAGAAACATTGCCAAAGGCAAGGGAAGCAAGGGCAAAAATGAACTATTGGGATTTCATCAAGATAAAAAGCTTTTGCATAGCAAAAGAAACAGTCCACAAAACCAAAAGACAACCGACAGAATGGGAGAAAATATTTGCAAATGACATATCAGATAAAGGGCTAGTATCCAAAATCTATAAAGAACTTATCAAACTCAACACCCAAAGAACAAATAATCCAATCAAGAAATGGGCAGAAGACATGAACAGACATTTCTCCAAAGAAGACATCCAAATGGCCAACAGACACATCGCTCGGCATCAGGGAAATTCAAATCAAAACCTCAATGAGATACCACCTCACACCAGTCAGAATGGCTAAAATTAACAAGTCAGGAAACGACAGATGTTGGCGGGGATGCGGAGAAAGGAGAACCCTCCTACACTGTTGGTGGGAATGCAAGCTGGTGCAACCCCTCTGGAAAACAGTATGGAGGTTCCTCAAACAGTTGAAAATAGAGCTACCATACGATCCAGCAATTGCACTACTGGGTATTTACCACAAAGATACAAATGTAGGGATCCGAAGGGGTACGTGCACCCCAATGTTTATAGCAGCAATGTCCACAACAGCCAAACTGTGGAAAGAGCGAAGATGTCCATTGAGAGATGAATGGATAAAGAAGAGGTGGTATATATACACAGTGAAATATCATGCAGCCATCAAAAGGAATGGGATCTTGCCATTTGCAACGACGTGGATGGAACTGGAGGGTGTTATGCTGAGTGAAATAAGTCAATCAGAGAAAGACATGTATCATATGACCTCACTGATATGAGGAATTCTTAATCTCAGGAAACAAACTGAGTGTTGCTGGAGTGGTGGGGGGTGGGAGGGATGGGGAGGCTGGGTGATAGACATTGGGGAGGGTATGTGCTATGGTGAGCGCTGTGAATTGTGCAAGACTGTTGAATCACAGATCTGTACTTCTGAAACAAATAATGTAACATTTGTTAAGAAAAAAGAAAAAAGAAGATAGCAGGAGGGGAAGAATGAAGGGGAGTAAGTCAGAGGGGGAGATGAACCATGAGAGACGATGGACTCTGAAAAACAAACTGAGGGTTCTAGAGGGGAGGAGTGTGGGGGGATGGGTTAGCCTGGTGATGGGTATTAAAGAGGGCACATTCTGCGTGGAGCAATGGGTGTTATGCACAAACAATGAATCATGGAACACTACATCAAGAACTAATGATGTAATGTATGGTGATTAACATAACAATAAAAAATTAAAAAAAAAGAGTGAATGAGTAAACAAATTAATTAAAGTTACTTTCTCTCCCTAGTTTAAAAAATATGTAAAATTATTTTTATAAACGTCCTTAAAGAGGGCGCCTGGGTGGCTCAGTTGGTTAAACGACTGCTTTCGGCTCAGGTCATGATCCTGGAGTCCCGGGATCGAGTCCCACATCAGGCTCCCTGCTCAGCAGGGAGTCTGCTTCTCCCTCGGACCCTCTTCCCTCTCGTGCTCTCTATCTCTCATTCTCTCTCTCTCAAATAAATAAATAAAATCTTAAAAAAAAAAAGTCCTTAAAGAAGGAAACAATTATGTCAAAAATATGCTTATGTAAAAATCATTCTCTTTTGATACTGAGGCAAACACACTTATGAACAGCTAATAGTTGCTCCCAAGTGAATGCTGCTTACATACATGTAGAGACACATGCATATATACAGTCCTGTGATGACTATCTTGGAGGCAACCCCACAGTGAAACCTGGGTCCCTTCTTCTATTTCCTTGAAAAGACACTAAAGGGAATTTAAAAGAGAAAAATTATGGAAAGTGGACAGCAATGAAAATATCATTTCACTCAGGTTCATAAATCATTTAAAAAATTCTTCTTTCATTTCCCACCACCCAGCAGATTTATTGAAAATTTATCACCAGTCCTTTCAGGGAAACTTTCCCTTGTTCAGAAGACAGAGGATTTTGACCTAAATTGCCTAAGAGCTAAGCCAGAATACCATTGTAGTTCTGCGGCTCCATTTCAAAACTAGCCTGTATTTTACAGAATTTCAAACATCCAAGTCACTTCCAGTCATAGGAGCTAAAATTGGGCAGGGTGGAACTGTGGCTGTCAGAACTGATAAACATTTCCTGAATGCCAATTGGTTGGCGAACCATGTCTCTGAATGCCGTTAAAAGAGTCTGAAGTCTACCTCAACATGTAACCCCAAGTTGCAATTGCTTGTCAGGAAATTGAGACTTTGTTTGAACAAGCTCAACCAATATTTTAGTCCCTCATTCTGTGATGCAGGGCTCTTATTAGTGCTGAGATCTCTGGAGGGAACAGGCCAAGTCTTCCGGTTCTGCACCAGGATGAGAATAATAAAGTTCAAATACCTTGATCCCAGAGATCAGGATCTTTCTGTATGGACCAATGCCTTCCATGGGTCTCAGAAAGTCTCAAGGAGGAGAAATAAAAATCTAATCAAGGCATCCAATATGTGCTATGGTAGGACAAAGTGGGTTTGACAAAGACTAAGACTTTTATCTGTGTTGGAGGAATTTTGTTCTCCAAGGCAAAGTTTATCCTTGGCAAAACTGGAAGAGGATGTTTCTTTTTTTGTTGCTTGCCTCCCTCCCTCCCTCCTTCCTTTTCTATGCAGCGACCACTGCCAGCTAATTATTTACTGCACAAATTCAGACCAGCCTGCTACCCTCTTTTCAAGGTAGTATTTAATATACATTTCTTCCCCTCCCCCAAGAGTCTTATTGATAGGGGGAAGTCTTTTGTTCCCAAGACAAATCCAGCCTCAGCTGGTTTGGGCACAAAGTGAACTTACTAGCTCACCTCGCTGCTTGGAAGGGTGTGGGTATCCTGGGCCTCAGAAACACTTGCAGTTAGAGACTATAATTCTGCCACCTTCCTCTTTCTTTCCCTCTCATCTACGCTTCTAAGTCACCTCCATTCTCTCCCACCATAGGTTGGCTTCTTTTATAATGGGGCACATGGTTGTAGGTATACAACTCCATTGCTTCATATCAGATCATCAGAGAGCTTCTCCTCCTTTGGAACTCAAATTTTAAAATGCTGAGGGAGGGCTTTGACTGGGCTAATGTAAAGAAGGTGCACATGACCAATGACAGCAGAATAAAGTTCTATAATTGGTCCCACCAGTTCAGGGGTCAGGTCTGTTAGAAAATGGCAGCTCCCATTTGAACTCCTCACGGAAAAAGGGAAGAGGAGTATTTCTGGAAGAAGGAAGGTAGGTATGAAGGAGGAAACAAAGTGGGACATGTTTCTCAGAGAAATCTACAAATATTCATATGCAAATCTGTTGCTCATATTTAAGTCTTGATACAGATAAGTAGCTGAGGCCAGGACCTGGGAATTCACGCCACAGGTTTCCAGGCCTCCATAATCCAGAAGCCCATATGCTATTACTCTCCTTATCAGTATCTCTTCAGTATCACTTTCTTGGTTTTAGTAGTTATATCTTTTTAGACAATGGATGTGTTTCTGAAAAGTGCTTGTATAAATCAGTTTTTCTAAAGAAAGAATAAAAATTTAAACGAACTAGTGAAGTTTCTTATTTAAATAACCTTTTTTAAAAAGTAGTAATTCATTTCAAGTGATAACCTTTTTAAAAAAGTGATGCATAGACAGTCAATTGTTCACAACAAAGAAGCCAAGAATATACAATGGGGAAAACACTCTCTTCAATAAATGGTGTTGGGTAAACTGAACAGCCACACACAAAAGAATGAAACTGAACCCCTATCTTACACCATACACAAAAACCAACTCAAAATGGGTTAAAGACTTGAACACAAGATCTGAAACCATAAAACTCCTAGAAGAAAACATGGGGGTAAGCTCCTTGATATCAGTTTTGGTGATGGGTTTTTTTAGATTTGGCCCCAAAAGCAAAAGCAAAAAAAGCAAAAATAAACAAGTGGGACTATATCAAACTAAAAAGCTTTTGCACAGCAAAGAAAACCATTAACAAAATGAAAAGGCAACCTACTGAATGTGAGAAAATATTTGGAAATTATATATCTAATAAGGGGTTAATATCTAAAATATATAAAGAACTCAAACAAAACAATCCAATTAAATTAAAATTAACATTTTTCTTAAGAAGACACAGATGGCCGGGCGCCTGGGTGGCTCAGATGGTTAAGAGTCTGCCTTCGGCTCAGGTCATGATCCCAGGGTCCTGGGATCGAGTCCCGCATCGGGCTCCCTGCTCCTTGGGAGCCTGCTTCCCCCTCTGCTTCTCTCTCTCTCTCTCTCTCTCTCTGTCTCTGTCTCTCATGAATAAATAAATAAAATCTTTAAAAAAAAAAAAGAAGACACAGATGGCCAACAGGTACATGGAAAGATGCTCAACATCACTAATCATCAGGGAAATGCAAATAAAAACCACAATAAGATGTCACCTCCCAACTGTTAGAATAGCTATTATCAAAAAGACAAGAAATAGCAAATGTTATTACAGATGTGGAGAAAGGGACCTTTGGACATCATTGGTGGGAATGTACACTGGTGCAGCCACTATGGAAAACACTATGGAGGATCCTCAAAAAACTACAAATAGAACTACCATAGGATCCAGAAATCCCACTTTTAGTTATTTATCCCAAGGAAATGAAAACAGTAACTCAAAAAGATATCTGCAGCCCCATGTTCACGGCAGCATTATTTACAATAGCTTAAGACATGGAAGAAAACTAAGTGTCCATTGGTAGATGAATGGATAAAAATGTGATATATATGTTATTACACTATATATAAACATATATATAAATAATAATGGAATATTATTTAGCCGTAAAAAGAAGGAAATATTGCCATCTGGAACAATATGAATAGACCTTAAGGGCACTAAGGTCAAGTAAGTCAAACAGAAAAAGACAAAGACTGTGTGACCTCACTTAGTGTGAAATCTAAGAACAAACAAAACACCCAAAAAACTAACTCACAGATCCAGAGAACATTCTATGTCAATAGAACTATGATGTGCAAAGCCCATAGCTATGGCACCCAGTCTCTTAGACACTGTTGGTGGGCACTAACCACACCAGCCTCCCTGATCTGCATTTGGTCTGTGCTTCTATTGCTGAACTCCTTCTAACTGATCCATTTTCCCCAAAGATGTCTTGAAATTCTCAATCCACTTATAATCAAGATCTACTCTTTGGAAAACTTTCCTCTCTATAAAGAGACATAATATCTGTTCTGGTATGTTATGTTTCCAAATAAACTCTCAGGGCAATCCTTGCTTCCTTAATTTCACGTCCTTATGAGCACCCTACTTTTGTCCCCCCATGTGATCATTCCTTCGCATAGTAGCTGAGAGTACTGGTTCTGAGTCATAAAGACCTGGTTTCAAACCCAAGCTGGGTAACCATGGGTAAATCACTTAACCTCTACAAGCCTGCTTTCTCATCTGTAAAATGGCCGTGAAAACAGCTAAGAAGACTATTGTTAAGATTAATTAGGGCAATATTTAGAAGCACTTAGCACACCTGCAAACTCTCACAGTGAGCAATAGTAAACGTGACTATGAGTCATTATTTCTCATTCCTCCATTCAGCCATCCTTCACTGAGTACCCAGCTAAACGAGCCTGGCCCCTTTCTGGCTGCCAAGGCCCAAAGGGTCATATTAATTATTGTTAAGGTTTTTTATTTTTCTGGGTCCAAGTTTATTCAATTCTATGATACTTATACAAGAAGCTTGATACCAAAATGTTTAAGCTCTAAATGAAAGGCTATCTAATTATGGACTTTCAGATACTGAAACAATCAAATGAGAATGACATCTCAGCACTCAATTGGTTTAACCTTGAGGTAGCACAAATCAACCCATATCAACAATACCCCACACATCCCTGCACTTCCAATATAAACTAAAAAATACAAACTAAACATGCAAGTGACTATTGCAACATCTCCGTCTCTGAAAATAGGATTGGTTCTCCTGGCTGATGAGAAAAATATGCAGGTTTAGTCTAATAGAGATGTGACCCTAGCTATAAATTATTCCTTTAAAATTTTAAATACAATGCTTAAGAAATGAACTTGCATGGCCAAGATGCACGTATGCATTCATTTAGTCTGATCTTGAGTAATTCACATTAATAAGAAAGACACAGGGCCCCATCTTGCCATATGCTGGCAGTCACTTTACTGGACTCGAGATAGAATCAAAGTAATTGCTCCATAAAGTAAAGCAGTTAGTAATAACCTAAACTCCAAAAGCCCTTTAATTTTCTGATTCATATCTTTAATCAATTTGCAACATGGAGCAATTGAGTTTTCCCTCTAGTTTTCCCAATTGTTTGCTCAAAGGGGCTGCTCTGTTGCCTTTGACTGACGTGACATTATTGCATTTATATTGACTTTTACGGCAGTTTTTACAACATTCGAGGTGCATAAGTTACATGAAAATGTAGCACGGGAACATTTCGGGATGAAAGTAAGCCATAAAGAGAGTGCCCAGCTATAATGTCTGCAATTTACAGTGTGAGGACGTTACAAATGCAGGAGAGGAAACCAGGCCTGGGCTTGGCATCATCTGCTTCCAAAACCCCCAGGAAATTGTCCAAGCTGCCCCCCTACAGACTTGAACTAGGAGAAGCCACAACTGTGCTGGTTGCTTTTGGCTTTGTTGTGCCTTGAGGTGCTCTGAAAGACTTTCTTAGATATGTAGAACAGCTTTCTAGTTTCAAAGGTGGGGCAAGGGAAAGTGCTGGAGTGGGTGCTAAGGAGGCAGGACTGTTTTCAAAATCAAATGAGTCAACTGAGGCCTAAATTAAACCAGGGAATGGCTTGAAGATGACACTCCTACTGGCTCGTTCTCACCTGTTCTCAGCTGGCCCCTCAGTCCCCACCATTCACTTCCTACCAGGTATGGCAGTGAGGTGGAAACAAACGAAAGGTCCTTTTCCATCTACAAAGAATCCTCACCTCCACTTCTCTTAACTGAGGCGAACCCCTTTAATTCAGAGCCTCGGCATCTGCTGCCTAACTGGCTCCAAATCCTCAGCCCCTCACCTCTCCTGTCCTCACTAGAGATACTTTCTGAAGACTCAGTGAGAGCATGTCACTTCTCTTCCAAAAACATGTCCAGCGGCTTCCCCCTCCTTCAGATCCTTTCTTCAGCATCCCAGGAAAACCACACTGCAGCACCATCTTAGGTTCCAAGGTGACGGCCTCCATTCAGGCCACCAGGGAGTAACTGGTCTGTGCACCAGCACTTCACCTTGAGTGTTCCCACCATCCCTTCACCTGTCCTCCATCATTTCTCCACCTACTAAAAGGTTTGGAGAGGTCAAGACCTGGACCCTAGAGCCAAATTCCCTTGGTGTGAATCTCAGTTGTACCACTCAACCCTCTGGGACCCTAGGAAAACTACTTATTTTCTGTGCCTCAGTTTCCTCATCTGCAAAATGGATATAATAGCAATACCTATCTCACTGGACTGTTATGAGGATTAATTTATTCTATATATGTGAAGAGTTTAGAACAGCACCTGGCAGAGTAAGGACCATTGAATTGTGAGCTGCTATTTGAATGTTGGATCCTTCTGTATTTCTTTTTGTAGAATACTCCTTCTACTTTCTCTGCGAATCAAATTCCAATCTTTCAATAATCAGCCTGTTTCCTCCTCAGTGAAGCCAACCTAGATTTTCCTGTCAGAATGGGGCACCCTTCTGTGCCTTCCTTACCCCTTGCATGTGTTTTTTACTTAGAATTTTTACAAAGGCCCAGAAGAGCATAATTTTCATAAGCAATAGGAGCCCCTGCATAAGAGGATCACAGCAGGCGACTGAACCACTGTCAGCCTAGTTTGCCTTCCTCACCCTACAGGTTTGCCACCTTTGGGGTCCCACTGTGGCATGCAAACACACATAGTGCTAAGTTAATTTCTGCTATGTTACCTGTGATTTGGTCTTGTCTTTGAAAAAGCTCGAAGTGCCAAGGAAAATTTAAATCAGAGAAGCTACCAAAATCTTCCCTTAGATCAGCCCTCACAAACTTGTAGGCCTCCTTCTGGACAGACCTGCTGGTAAAGTAGGATTGGAACCAGGTACCTAGAAAGGTGGATCCAACATTTTCCTACCTAGGGAGGATCTGGAGCTGGCTCGTTGTTAGCTCTGGGTATGCATGGAGCTGAGTGCAGCTACCCCAGAACCCAGAGAGGCAATTCATTAGCAGCTACCGCTCTAGAGATGAAAGAATAAAGTCCTTGGTCAATATTCCTGGTGGGAAACTTTCTTTCAACATGTGTTTTTTTTGTCTTATACACATCTTTTCAAGAAAACACTCCTCATGAACTAGCAGTGTCTTTATTTTATTCTTTCTGATAATATAGTTAATGCTTCTTTGCTCTTTTGGCTCGTAAGGCCCTTGAAGTTGGGGACTATATGCCTTTTAGGTATCTACTTTTGAACATTTTACTTTTTAAATACTAAAACACAAACACAAAATCACTCCTAATCTGACTTCAAAAAATTATGTGAAATACAGACCAAGAATGTGGCCCTTTCCACCCCTCCCCCAACACTGCCATTAGTTGCATGTAAATTATTCTTTTTGCTCTAGTTTCCTGTCTCTCACTCTCCACTCTCTCTCATCCCCCTTTTTTTTTTTTTTAAGATTATTTATTTATTTATTTAACAGAGAGAGAGCACAAGCAGGGGGAGCTGCAGAGGAAGAGGGAGAAGCAGGCTCCCCAACGAGCAGGGAGCCCGGATTTGGGGCTCGATCCCAGGACCCTGGGATCATGACCTGAGCCAAAGGCAGCCTCGCAAATGACTGAGCCACCCAGGCGCCCCTTCTATCTATCTTTTCTATCCCCATCTATTTGTCTACATGCATAATGTATGCACATAAATCCCACACACATCCACACATATAGCTAGTGAACATAAAATTTTGCCCTACAGAATTTTTTTCCCACTTAAGGCTCTATCATGGACATCTTTCCCCAATCATCTGAATCTATCTCATTGTTATTAATGCCTGCACTCCTAGAAATGGAGAACTCCGTCAAGAAGCATGGGCACCTCGGGGTAGCAAGCCCTCAAATTTGGCAACAGTGTGGCACCATCCTACCTCTCTGACACGGCTTTCTGCACTCTGACCTCTCTCTCAGGGCGTCAGGGACCTGACTGCTCCTTGAACAGAGGAACAGAGGCCCTTCCATGGGTCTTATATTCACTCTCCCCCACTTAGCGCCCCATAAGGTGTTGTACAAACAGCAAGCACTCAATAAAAGCCTATTATAAGAATGAATGGACATGCAGGAAACCCAATATAATGCTACCCAATCAAGACTCTAACCACCTGCTAGACAGACTGCACATGTAGTCGAGGGACTTTCTGTGTTGCTTTCAGGAAGTTACTGAGCTTTTTTTTTTTGTTTCCTCAGTTTCCCATTCATTCAGTAAGTAGAGACACTGGCTTGTCTCCCTGGAGACCTTGGGTGGAATCTGGTATTTCAAAGTGCTTAATGGCACTGCTCAGTAAATAAAAGATGTCATTAATATGCATGAAGCTATTTCATCAAGAGGCCAACAGAGCAAATTTAAAAGCTATCTTCAAGGGAAAAGAACTAAACTGCCATTATCATGCATACTAATAACCACAATGGAAGTCTGCAGGAGCCAGGACAATGTGCTCCCTGGGGCCCCTCAGCCTCTGCCGAAACCTTAAGGTGCCCCTGGTTTTGCTGTCAGCCTCTCAGGGAATGGCTGGAGGAGAATCATCTTTTACCTCCAGACTCTCACAAGCAGCATGGAGCTCTCAGCATTCCAGGGCTGTGCTTAAGGGCCCTCAGATGATGCATCTAATGGTTTCCGAGAACTGTCCCTAACAATATGAAAAATTAGATGGGAAACAGCCAACGCATGGGCAGGAGAAAAGCTCGAGAGGATTTATCATTTGCCACCACTCCAAGGTCACATTTCCACTCACAGTCATGAGAAATGGGGCACGTGGTGAAGGAAGAGACATTAGGAGTGAACTGAACACACCATGCCGACTGTAGAGTTAGCAGCAAGCTGGGAAAAGAGGTTAGGGGCCTTGGGCTGCCACATGACTTTGGGCCAAGTCCTTAAACTCTTGTCACCTGGAACCTATACCTCACCTCATTTAAACTTCATCTGTAGGTAATCAGAGACAGCTTCCTGAGGATCCTACGTGTTCATATTAGCAGGGAGTCTAGTGTCTTCCTCTTGAGGCTTCTCCTTTAATTATCCAAGAATTGCCAATGGGGCCAGTTTTCATTCAAATGTCGGGAGAACTTAGGAGGCTGATGTGTCCATTAAGGGTCTCCAGTTGAGCTACCTTTGTTTCTATTATTACCACAGGTATTGCTGTAAAAAAGATAGAACAGTCCCACCTCACACAGTCCCCTGTGTTCCTTCTGTGGCTGAGATGATACATTTTCTAGTCCAGATTCTGTGATAGGTTGCAAGAGGTCTCTTCATTTGTGACCCCCTACTACTAGGCTGTCAGTGGTTATGTGCCTATGCCCAGTGGCAGTATTTCTGGGTTCTCCCCCAAGACTTCCAGGCCCTGGGGTTGAGACCAGAGCAATACTTCCAGATGTGTAAAGTTCTTTCTTACCAAGAGAAATCACTTGACCCATCCCAAGCTAATACAGGTGGTTAAAAGGGGATGTTTAGAATCTGAGCCTCCTAGGGGAATCCCTTGGCCCCTGTGCAAACTTATTCATCTCTTCTCCAGCTAAGCATACTACAGGGTATTGAAAGGGTGCAAAGGCTTATTCTCTTCATATCTTACATTTGCCTAATTAGGAGGAGCCACCTGTCTGTTCAGAAGAGAGGCAAATTTGAAGGGTTCCAAAGTGATTTTCTGTACCCACCTACACAATGAAATAGCAGATAAATTCTTTTGTTAAAAAAATAAGTTTTACCTTTACAGGTATTTTGCTCTATGTATAATGTGCTTTACTAACACACCTGTCTCACTGGGATGTTGTGAAGATCAAATAAGGCATTTGATGAAAACATGCATTTTAAAAAGTAAAAAAAAAAAAGAGCTAAACGATAAAGACAAGGAACTGCTATATAAATGATTCATTCCATTAAAAATAGAGTTTGGTTCTAGAAACTCTGGGTTGACTTCTAGGTAGATAGGGTCTCCCAACAGGCGGTAGAGAATAAAAATTGGTTCTCTGAGGAAGGTCAGGGACAGAGCATGCTTGATTTGTGGTGCAAACACAGAGAGGAAGCCAAAAGAATGGAAAGACAGATGAAAGTTGTTACAAGGACAGTATTACTAATTTACAATATCCATCTCCCACTTAAATAATTGCTGTTCTGTTAGCTTTACCTCCAAAATTTTGTATATTTTTGAAGCCAGTTAAACACTCTGGAATTCAGTTTCCTAAATGTGAAATGAGGGAGATAGATTTTTTTTTTTAGTCACAGAATGTCTTGCATGAGCAAAGACTTATAAATATAAATGACCAATAAATAAATCCACTGAAGTACAGTATTTGAACACTCCAAGACTAAGAGATAAATGATAGTCTTCCAATTTCCGTTCATACTTTACAGAGTAGGAGATGCTACCCTACCTAGCGAGTCCACCATGAGGCCTTTGGAGATATTTTAGGGCAATGGTCTCTGGTGGCCAAGGCCCAGATCCTCAGGCCAGGATTGCTTATACAATTACTTGAGCTTGTTGAGTAATCTGGCACTGTCGGGCAGATGAAGGAATTTATCTAAGTAATCAGCACTTAATTTTTCCTAATTTTTCAACAGAGAGAATAATTGACTCTGGCCAGAGGTATAATGTGAAGAAATTACCTCTGATAATGCCTGGAAGGGCATAAGCAGTCTAGACAATGAATAGTTCAGATAGCCTTTCTTTATCTAACATTAAGCCTGCATTCTCCTAATGAGCTAATTTCTCACTTTTCTGATAGGTAGCTCTAAAGTCACCCCTTGCTCCAAAAAAGCAGAAAAATCTAGTTGTGTATAGAAAAGAAATAATTCCACTTTTCTATATAAAGGCACTGTGACCGTTGGGAAATGCTTTTAGGTGGGGCAGTGGGTGGGGTGGAAAGTGAAGAACACTTGGGAATAAGCCCAAAAATGTAAAGATGACCTCAGGAGGCAATAAGGCTAAGAGGCACTTAAAAAATCAACCCAGCAAGCCAAACTTAAGAGTTGTGACAAACATATGGCCCCATCACAGCTTAACTGTGTTTCTCTTCAGAGTCACATAGATTGTCCTTTCTTCATAAACCTTTTCATGGTGCACAGAAGGGATCCTAAAGAAAGAACCACGAAATAGGGGAATTTTGTGTTTAGTTTCTTCCAATGCTGCATGCACTTTCAAACATACCAAGAGAAAAAGAATCAGGGGTAAAGAATCACATAATCTGTACAGCAAGAGGGTAGTTTGGGGAGAGGGGTAGTTTGCTGTGAATAACACAGCATCCCAAGGACATGCTTTTGTCAGTCATATGAGTTTAGATTAGGAGAAAGCTGATCGTAAGAGGTCAACTTGTGGAATCTCTTGAACAATCCAGGAATCTCTTCTACAACACTGCCGAACGATGGTCACTCAGGTTCCCTATGAGCCTCTTCAGAGACAGGAACTTCCTGCCACTCTAATTTGCAGATTCTATTGTTGGATCACTTAACGGTGTTAGAGAGTTGTTAAAAAGTAGTATGAAACTAAGGGGACCCAACATTTCTTGTAGTTTCAAAGACAAATGCAAGAAGAAGAAGAAAATGTCTGAACAGAAAGAAAGCATTTTGAATTAAAAATCTCATGTAGGCATTTAAGTTGGAGAAAAGTTGTGTAGGAAGTCAACCTGCAAGCTCTCTTGTTAAAGACCCACACAGCACTGGTAGCCTGTTCCACATAGCTTGGCACATGATCATATGTTTAGTTATCTTATCTTTTTGTGGTTTCATGGGTGTGCCTCTTAAGTGGGTATACAAGCTGCTTAACAGCATCTCCCATGATATCCGGCCTGGAGCTAGCTGGCTGTTCTTTAAAGACCTTGGTGACTAAACCAATTAAGCTGAACATATAACAGATTTTTAAAAGTGACAGCCTAGAATATAATTAAATATAGTCTCCTGATTGGGTCCCAAAGAGATTATCTATGATGTCAGTTTGGTGCATCCTGGTTTGCCAAATGGATCCTCAAAGCTGGAATCCAAGTTGGTTATTTCTTCCACATCTCTAAATAGTCACCGGAATGCCAAAGAATTAGAACAATAGGTTGAGATGTGTTATTATGATGACCTACTTGATCCTTCCCTTTTTGCACCCAGAGGTTGAGTTCTGCTCCAAGATCTCGTCATTTTGTGTTTTTATTGTTGCACTGGTTCTCAGTTGAAATCCTTCAGCCTGGTTCTCAAGGTGTTACATGAGAGGTTTCTAGCTTCACCTGTTGCTTCTTCCCAGAGCAGTTTATGGGCAGTGGCTGCACCCTGGATATTCATCAGGTAACCCACAACACTTACAGAGGTTCAATAACCACTTACTAATCCCCCACATACACCACATACACCCAACAGCATGACATAACTGAGGTGGGTACCACTCTTCGAACTGGGCCCCCATTCTCCTGCACTAGCTCATGTCATTTGCTTATGCTATCTGCATTATGGCCATATTAGGAGAAAATGCCAAAGATGGTGTGAAGACAACGATTTGGATACAGTTTGAGTCATGAGAAAGTAAAATTCAGAGTATCCTGGCTGGAAACAAGAAAGGATTTGTAGAGTCATGAGCTAAGAAAGGCCTACCTTGATCATAAGAATACCAAGATTTTATTATTTCAGCCTTTGCCTCTGGATTACACAGTGACCTTGGGCAGATTACTTGCACTCTCTCTGCATTTACGGTTCCTTACTCTGTGAAGCTTGGAGAGCAATGCCATTCTACTTGTTGACATTTCTACGAATCTGTGTAGAATGGCTGTAGAACACCCATGCTTTGGTACTTTTGCCAATACGCTTATTTTGTTGTTGTTAAATATTTAACATAACTGCAACCTGGGCTCAAAAAAATTTTCTTTCCTGTCTGAGGTATTAACACATAACAATTTGTTCCAATAATTTGCACAAATGGTATTAGGAATACATTTTCTGGAAAACAACAACAGATTCTTCAAAATTCTTTGAGTCTTCCTTCCCTCTCTGTAAGGATTGAATTTAGTTCAACATTTCTTAAAATAAGTCTTTCATATGCCAGGCCCCATAAGGAATAGTTGAGGGAAAGGAGAAGATCTGTCTTTAAGGATCTTGTGGCAGGTAAAATAATAGCCCCGAAAGAGGTCCACATCCTAATCCCCACATCCTGTGGGTATGTCACTCTACATGGATAAAGGGACTTTGTAAATGTGATTAAGTTAAAGGCCCTGAGATGGGGAGACTTTCCTGGATTAGCCTATCAGGGTGGGCACAATCTGCTTACAGAGCTCCTTAAATTGGAGCCCCTTTCCTAATGGTGGTCACAGAAGGAGGCATGACTACAGAAAAATGGTTGGATAGCTACCATCATGCTAGCTTTGAAGCTGGTAAAAGGGGTCCACAAGCTACAGAAGGAAAGTGGCCTTCCGAAGCTAGAAAAGGCAAGAAAACAGATTCTCCCTCAGAGCCTCTAGAATGGAACACAACTCTGCCAACACCCTGATTTTTACCTGTGTTGGACTTCTGATCTGCAGAAGTGTAAGGTAATAAATCTGTGTTGTTTAAGCCACTAAGTTTGTGGTAATTTTTTTGTGACAGCAATAGAAAACTTACACAGACCTCATGAAGTAACCAAGCAGGAAAAAAGGGAGAAATCATGACAATATAAGGACATCTGGGGATTAATTCCCCAAAAGTGAAATAAATCAGTAACATTGATAATAATGATGGTTTTCATAATATTGCTTAAATAACACTGAATAGCATTCATGTAATGCTTGAGATATGTTTTGTTATCGATCCCATTTTATAGATGTGGAAACTGAGCCACAGGGATATCAACTAACTTGCCCAAGTTTATGATGCAATTACATGAAGATGTAGAATCTGAAACCATGTTCACTCCACAGGGTGGAAATATCTCACCTGGGAACCCAGCAGCAACTTCCTAGATTAGATAGGATTTTGTTTGACCTTGAGCTGGTGAGTAGGGTTTTGAGTGGAGAGTCTACTGAGATCACTATGTGGAAGAAGTAGCGTGAAGAATGGCATGGGGATGCCACTGTGCTTGGGGGAAGGTGAAGAATGAGTTAACATTATGTCAAGGGCCAGAGGGTGCACTAGTAGCTACAGCTTGGAAAAGTAGGCTCAAAATAAATCATGAAGCTCTGACCATGCTGGGCACTGGGTTCTAATTCGCAGGTAGAGGGGAGCTATAGAAAGTTCTCTACATGGAGTGTAGAAAATGGCCAAACTCATTTAGCTTTTACCTGATCCACCAAGAAAGCAAGAATTGGAAGGCAGTGAGAAGAATTTATTTATTTATTTATTTATTTATTTATTTATTTATTTAAAAGCCTTGTCTGTGGGAAAAAAATCAGTGGCTTGACTCTCAGGAGATCTATACTGATTATCTGCCTCTCAAATTCTGACTTTTTCTTCAACATTAAACTCCTTAGTTATAAACTTGTGATTTCTGGTCTTCTGGCAGGAGATGACTTCTATGTGTGTTTATCTCCAGCACCTATCTCAGGGCCTAACTCAGCATAGGGGTTTCTAGAGAAGAAATTGATAAATGAATGAACAGTCAGGTCAAGTTATGCATTCCTGAACTTCTTTTATTGGAGATACATGCCTTGTCTGCTTTCTGAAAAGACTATAGGCCAATAATGCACAGAGCAGACGTTCAGGAAACATGTGTATGCCAAACCAAACAGTCTTGCTAAAAATTGGAGAATATCCAGACACCAGATTTCAGCAGTTTCCATGATTTCTGCCCTAAGAGATGTGGTGATGGTGGTGAGGGGATGTGTGAGCTGGGAAGCCAGCAGGCCCGCCAGGCCCACTTTCAGCTGTAGAAACCACTGGAGAGGTGGACTGGGCCACACGCTCAGGAGCTGCATGACCATGGAACATCACATGACAGGAGTGCTGGATATGGAAGGGGTGGGGCCTGAGAAATGCAGCATCCGGGAGAGACAGGTGGAGCTGGGCTGAATGCACTGGGCCGTCTCTCTGCAGCCTCCCAAACCATCTGTCAAGGCCTTAAACTCAACACAGTGGTGAATGCTATCGGCTTTCTTATAGAAAAAGGTGAAGGGTGGCATTTTATATCAAGTATGATGAAAGTCAAAGGCAGTCCAATGCTAGGGAATTACCTGTGTGGGACATTCTGGACTTTTGGTTACCCTGCAGGTTAGAGAAGAGTGTCTCTCCATTCCCAACCCACCCCCAACTGAGAGGAGTTGGTGGTGGGGCAGAGACCCTCATGAAAAAACTCCTTTCCATAAGGGGCACTAAAGGGGCTGTGTCCTGAGTTTGTGGCAGTCACTTGCACATGACCTCTATGTCACTGAGCATCTAGAATAGTCCCAGAGATGCTGAAAGAACCCCAAACCACAGCAGGCCTCACATGATGTCAGGAAGGGGAGGGATAGTGTCCTATATGACGGTACAGTCAAGGCAGGTCTCCCAGAATGCACTCCCACAGCTGTTGGTAATAGCTCCACCTCTAGAAAAGTTTCTGACAATTACATTTATTAGGACTCATCCCTACTTAAACTGCTGTCATGGTAACTTGACAATAGATTCTTCAATGACCCTAAATATTTTTCCTTTTTACCAAAATACAATTCAACTTTAAAGAAAATGTAATAATAATAATGATAATAAATCACCCCATATCCTGTCACCCAATACAACCCCTATTGTCACTGCCTTTTATTTTAATGCCTCTAATCAATGACAGATTCTTGTCTTATAGAAGGGACATTCCCAGTGAGAAAATGGAAGTAGAAGAGGAAGAATTCTTCCATCATCTATTTAAAGTGATAGAATCTACTTTAAATGGAGCACAAAGGATCTATTCATACATGAACCTAGAACCTCTTTTTTCCTACAGTGGAATCTGGCCCCAAGCCTTGGGGCAAGTTTTTTGAAATTCAGCAAATTAATTAACACATGCATCTTGTTAAAGCAAGAGCAAGAGAATGTGGCCGACAGAAACCTGGAAACAACAGTACGCGCCCATGAGGATGAAGCCTGGCTTTCAGGACTGGCACTTACATCCCACTGCAGTCTGAGCCTCAGCTGGTTTTCCAATATGCTCTGATCAGTTCTCCACACAAACTGGGATCCAGATAGCCCAGCCTCCCCTCTCTATGCCACCTTTCCTCCCTGGAATCTTCCCCTTCTCTCTGACCATCCAGTGCAGAGGTCACAGTTTAGCTACAGAGCAGCTGTAGAAACCCATTTCTGTCCTTCCTCTATGGGGAGCGAAAAGACAAATTTGTGTTTTCCTCAGACCTCCTTCTAGCTGGGGGAGACTTTGTGACCCCTTTCTCATCAATGAGACATAAGAAGTTGCTTTTGTTGGGGAGAGGCTGTCTTGAAAAGCATTTTCTTACCTGCTGGAAGGAGACAGATAGTGCTGGCACCAACCTTTCTCCTTTCCATCTTTCTGCCTTGAATACAGATGTGAAGTCTGGAGGTGCATGGCCTTCTTGTGACAAGAAAGTGATGGCACCTGAGGGCAAGGGCAAAGGAACAGTCTCCCTCCAACTGAGCTGTTGACTGTAGACCAGCAGCCACCCACCTCCTGAGTCTTATTAAAAGAGAAAAATCAACTCCTGTTTATTTAAGTCACTGTAAGTCAGGTTTTTTATTACTTGCAATCAAAAGTATTCTTAACGGATACAACCACCCTCATCAGCCTTCCCTAAGCAATCCAACCTGAGAGTCCATGTATACAGTGGTTACAAACCTGGGTTGTGGAATCAACCCTAGTTTTGAATCCTGGGTCTATCACTGACTAGCCATATGACCTTGATCATGTTACATAATTGCCAGAAGCTTCGTTTACTTATCTATAATAGGGGAATCATAGTGGTATGTGCTTCACATAAAGGCTGAGTGAGATAATGCATATAAAATACTTGACACATGACTGTCAGATAAGTGTCAAATAACACTGGTTTTACTAGCAGAGGTGCTGCTATCATCCCTCAGCACCAGCTGAACATTGAGATTTCTGAACTCTTCCTGTGTCCTGCAGCTGGGCTCTCTCCTCCCTTTCACAGGGCCCCATATTTGACTCTGCCTTAAGAAGAGAGAATCCAGAGGAGTCACCCACCCATCTCCCTGGATCTGCCCTCGTGGACTTCCATTTGGGAGCCTGAGTTGGACTTGGATGTGATTAGCTCTCATGGTTGCTATTTGGCTCCAACAACTGATTTGGGGCCTCATTCTACTTTACCCTTCAGCTTCCTTGAAGGAGGAACTTACAGCGGAGAGAGGGAAAGAAGAGAGTTATGACTCCATTTTCCAACCCCCTGCTTCCCAGTGGCCCCAGACACTCTAGCTGTTGCCATGGCAGTGGGCTCCGGAACACCACCACGGCAGCCACTTGGTCTCCCTGGCACTTCAAGGATGGGAAAAATAAATCACTCAAAGAGTCCCTTTCCCTCTTGGGAACTGGGGATTATGCTGAAACTTTATTATTACTTTAAATAAATAAATTACTCCCTTGAGGTCAGATGAAAACATGCTCTTATTAAGTTTTTTGACGAAGGAAAGCAATTGAAGAATAAAATCAAAGGTGACCAAATGGATTGAAGTGGCTCCTCAGAAGCTGACATAATAGCAATTTGTATTTATACTATGCTTCTCATCAAAGAAGCATTTCACAAAGGCTCCGTTTCCCCAGAGTTGCCCCATGGAGCTCGACTCCAACACAGAAGAGCCCAAAGTCTTGGGGGTCTGCCAGCCTCCAAAGCCTAGCCTCAGGTTCTGACCACAGTGGATGACCTCCTGTCTTGACCTCAGGGCCAGCTTAGTTTCAGAGCCCTTCTGGGAACTTCGAGAGGGTGTCTGTGTCTTCACTGGTCAGTGGGAAAGAGAGTGGCTGCCTCCCATGGAAGAACTTCTCATGGAGACAGGTCATGAAAGCCTAATCAGGGGATGGCTGATCACACACACATGTACACACACACACACACACACACACACACACACAAACACATTGAAAACTGCTGGAAATGAGGGGCGCCTGGGTGGCTCAGTCAGTTAAGCATCTGCCTTTGGCTGAGGTCATGATCCTGGAGTCCTGGCATGGAACCCTGCTTCAGACTCCCTTGCTGCTCAAGGGGGGACCCTGCTTCTCCCTCTCCCTCTGCCCTCCCCCCTGCTTGTGCTCTCTCTAATAAGTAAAATCTTTAAACAAAACAAAACAAAACAAAAAACTGCTGGAAATAAGACCCTATCTGAGGTTGAGTTTCCTCCCCGACTATCCATTAGCAAAGACCAGGATTTTTTATTGTGTTTGGTTTTCCCCAAGTATTGCAGACATGCAGGCCAGTGATAAAAGATTTTTTCTTTTCTTGTATTCTAGATGACAGACAAGACATCTGCATATATATATTGAAAAAGTAGAATATCTATCAAAGGATTGTCTTTTATGTGTCTTTTCTCCACAGTGCTTGGTACCTGGTAGGGGTTAAGTAAGTACCCTTCAATGAAATAACTGCACAGGAGAATTGATGAAGAACAAGGGTGGATCAACGTGATGGTAAGTGAAAGTTTCCAGGTAGGAGTGATTACTCTGCCTGAGCAGTTAGATAAGATTTCACTCCTCAATCACAAAAGCAATCTGAAAAATATAGCTACTATTTATTGAACGTTTACTCCTTGGCACTGTTGCAGAATCCGATACATTTTTAAAAGAATTTTCACCATAACCATTCTCATAACACCACCTTACAGATGAGGAGACTAATCTCGGAGAAGTCGTGATTTGTCCATGGACTTGGTAAGGCTGGGTTGGGGCCCAGTTCTACCTGGCTCCAAACCCGTGCTCCTCCTCAGCACCTCCTATCTCCCTCCACCCATGGTCTTGCCTCATCTTTCCACCACAATGTCCAAATCCATACTTGTTCCATGGAAACTCCACACTTGGAATGCCTTCTTCCTATTTTATTTAGCAAAATTCTGTATTTTTTTTTCAGTCAACCCTACTCCAAAAGCTTCCAGGATCCAGACTATGTCCCAGCATAGACACCAAGTAAATACTCTATCAAAGAAGGCAGAGGAGAGATCCCACATTGATTAACAAAGGTCTGTATATTCTGTGTAATAACAAGTAACTCCTACCACCTAGAGCAGGGCGGTTTCCCATCCTGAACTTCCATCCTCTGTGACCCCACATGCACAGTGCCGGTGAGCTTCCTGCAGTCAGAGGCCAGAGTCTTAAGTCTCAGCTCCATCAGCTCCTACCTCTGTGACCTTAGACAGGTCAGTGAGCATCTCTGAGCATTATTATCCTCATTTGGAAACATGGAGATAATAATATAGAACCCACCTCACAGGGCTACTAGAAGGATTAAATGAAATATTAACTACTAAAGCCTCAGCACTACTTGGCACACAGTCACATTGGTCATGACTGTTGGTGAGGAGCAGTGTGTTGCTAGAAATGGCAACCCGACATGCTCCTCATATGGTATTAGCCTTGCTGAATTGGCTGAGGCCCTGCGAGGCACCAAGAGGGAAGTAAAGGCTTTTCAGTGACCATCAGCTGAGTGTAATTAGTGAGTCCCAGGACATACACTTGCACTGTTCGAGCCTCATAAATGGTGGCTTCCCATGAATAGGCCCAACTCCTAGGGAGGTTGATCCCCAGCAGGTGACTTAAGAAGTGTCAAACAACAGGATAAAAATGGTCTGGAATATTTAAAAGAGATAGTGTGCAGTGATATTCAGAAGGGCAGCTTGTGACCTCTGCAGGCCTAAGTGACTCTGAGATAAACACTTACCCACCTCCTCCTTCTTGCTCACCCCACCCCCTCTAGCTGGTGCCCAACAACCACATCTGTGCCCTGGCTCCTTGCCTTTGTCTATGTTAATCACAACCATCCTTACATCCCAGTTGAAATCCCATCATTCCATGAAGCTTTTCTCATCACTGCAGTACAAATGCCCCTCTCCTTCCCCTGAGCCCTTAAATCAGAACTGTCTGTATCTCTCACATGTCAGTTTCAGTATGGTGACCTTGCACTAATGTTCCATTGTTCACATTTAAGCCTTGATGATTAGTCTGCAGTTCTTCATGGATAGGACCCATGCCAAATACAGACCTTTGCATTCCAAAACCGAGGTCAGTACTGAGGCCAGATGTAGCCGATAACCAGTTTTCAAGCTACATACTTGTTGGACAGAAAGATAAGCAGCAACTAACTGACCTGGCAGGGCCATAAGACAAATGCTTTCATTTGAAATAAATAAACTGAGAACAAAGAGGAGATGTTCCTGGACCAGAGTCACAGTTAGTATCAGAGCCCAGGCTAGTGTTTCTCTATTCAGGTTATGGAAAGTGTTAAGCTTTATAAGAGAGAACCCAAACCAAATTATGCCTCTCACCTTCTCCATTTTCCCTTTTATACCTTTATCTTAATGGAAGATTTGACTTTTGTTGTTTAATTGGAAACACAGTCAAAAATGTATGCTCACTTTTGATCCACTGTGGGTCTTCCAAACTCTGCTATTTTGAAGACATGGACTCTCTAGCCTCAATTTCTACACTCCACTCTACCCTGCTGAAATACTTACTGTCCCCACAAAGCTCCCACACAAGGCTTTGCCCATCTTCCCCATGCCTCACTCCACTTGGCTGGCCTTCTCCTTCCTTAAGACTTATTTTCAAGTCCTATGTGACGTCTTCACCAATGCTCCCAAGACTGGGGTATTCGCTACCAAGTGCTGCCCTATTTCTTTGGGAGAACTTCTCCTCCCATCCTGTTCATTCCTAAAATATGTTCCACATGTGGACTGCCTCTTGATAAGACCCTGCTTGACCTGTCATGGGGAAAGATGCATTTGAAAGAGCATGTCAGTGACTGACCAGGCAGTGGGCACCAGACGAACCTGGACCAATCAAAATGGCTCACTGTTGTGGCCACACTGATTCGTCCACAGAAGACTACTTGATGCAAAATAAGTCAAGCAGAGGCTCTCTCCAGGATGTTTCAAGCTTAAGCTGCTAGGAAGGCACTTACTTTCCTCTCAAATAATGCACTAAAGAGAGGTCAGAGGGGCTGGAAGCCATGGTTCTTTCTTACTGGAGAAGTCAATTCTGGAATGATGAAGCAGACTGAGAAAGAAGAGCGAAGACAAGATTTAGAAGAAGAGAATCTTGGCCATGTTTGATCCCTTATGTTCCCAGTATAGCTCTCACCCTGCCAGTTAGATGGTTTGATCAAATAACTGTATTATAGGGCTGATGAGCCCTCTCCCAAATTCATATGCTGAATCCCTAGTACCTCCAGTGAAGGTGGCCATTCAACTAAGATCAGGTGGCTTCCTTTAAACATGATTGGATCACACTTTTTCTTTTCCTGGGGCATTTTCCCAACTTCTAAATCAGCTACTTGCTTACTCCCAGGAAGGGGCTTTTCTTAGCCCTATTAAGAATAACTTTACCGGGTCAAAATCAATAGCACTCTTTTATTTCATCTAATAATATCTGAATTCTAGGTTAGGCCACCATTCATTCACCAAATATCTACTGCATGCCTACTAGTCATCAGAAAACAGAGTAGCCTGATCACAGTAGCTTAGGTTCCTACAGAACATCTATCATTGAGCTTACATTCAATGTCTTAACCTTCTACAAGTGTCAGCCTTGGGGACTACTTCTTGAACCTTCAAAAGCTTTATGGTCTATTTACACTTGATGGTGTTTGTTGGTTGTTTTCCCTGCTACAGTCCTCATGTACTGCTTGCTGCCTGCTTGCTCCATTCCATTGCAGGGATGCTCTTTCTCCAAAAATACAGTTTCTGAATGCATTTTCCTGCCTCCCCATACGTCAATAAACCCCTTGCTTGTTTAAGAGTAAACTAAAGGTGTTTACTCAGGAAAATTCAGCAAAAAGATGTTAGAAATAAACAATGAGAAATTTATTAAGCTACAAAAAGGCTTTAGTAACTGGTATTTGAGGTTTTCAGAGGTGTGAAAACAGAAAATAGAATTTTTTTTTAAGTTCTCTTTGCTCTTTCAAATGCATCTTTCCCCATGAGTCTCACGTAGCTCCCTTAATAGTTCATCCATGGCTTTGAAAATCTCCTTCCACCTTTCACCTCCTCTTGTCCTCACTAGACTGTACCACTTGTGAAAACCACAACTAAATCTCAGTTCTTTGTGGTGAACATGCTTGTAACAAATAACTGCCTCTATGTATTTTTTGTTGCACTTATCGAAAGGCTATACCAAAAAAAATGTGATTTTAAAGACTTTTATTTAAATAAAATTTTACATATTTATTTATTTAAATAAATAATTTTATTTAAACAGCATTGCTAGGTCTTCCACAAAAATGCAGACAAAAAATATTAAAATTATTTACCACATCTATCTTTCAATGTTCTTTATGTGGACACAAGATACATTCTTGAGTTGAGCTAAAGGATTTTTAAAATAAATAACAAATGAATTCTCTGACTATGAATCTAAGTGCCTTTGTCCTAATTAAGGGACAACAGGAGAATTTAGTTGTCTGTGTGTCACAATCCACTCAGCTCAGGGCTCTGAAAGAATTTCAGATGTTCTCAGTCTTATCTTCTTAAAGATTTTACCTTATTTTAATCCAGGGTATTTTTAAGTATTACAAAAATAACTAAAAAAGGATTCTGAGTTCAGATATGCTTGTAAAATGCTAGATAGAATAGAGGGGTTTTTTGTTTGTTTGTTTGTTTTTGTTCATTTTGTTTTGTTTTGTTTTCTAAGTGTCAAGATTTCCTCAGAGATTTTAAAATGCTTGCATACTCTGAGGACCCACAAGGGGTGCCACGGGAAGCAATGCTCACAAATTTATTTGACCTCTCATACCCACTTTGTGCAAAAAATCTTTTAGGATTAGCAGTCTACAGAATATCAGTATGATGTTTCTACTCATTGCAAGTGACTTACAGAAGAAAGAAACCCTGAAGGTCTAACACAAAAACATTTTTATTTTCTTTTAAAAATTCAAGCTACTATTCTACTTGACTTTAAAACTACTTATTCCTTTAGAGCAAGTGCTAATTTTGGTGTTACCACATGGCATATTCTTTTTTAAAAAGTCTGTATTTAAACCCTTTAATCAAATAATCAAAAGCTTCATTATAGAGAGAGAATCAAGTCATCAAAAAACACTCATCAGAAGGTAATGAGCTGTATCTTTGCCACAAACTTTAGGTGATGGGCACACAAAATGGTCTATCCATCCAATGGAATAGTACTCAGCCTTAAAAAAAAGAAGGAAATTCTGACGCCCTACAACATGGATGAGCCTGGAACACAGGCTGCAAAAATTAAATAAGCCAGACACAAAAGGACAAATATTGTATGATTCTACTTATGTAATATACCTAGAATAGGCAAATCTATAGAGATATAAAGTAGAGTGGTGGTTGCTAGGGGATTCGGGAGGGAGGGAATGGGAAGTTATGGTCTAATAAGTATAGAGTTTCAATCCGGGAAGATGAAACAGTTCTGGAGACAGATGAGGTGATGGTGGCACAACAATGTGAATGTACTTAAAGCCACTTAACTGCACACTTAAAAATGATGAAAATGGTAAATTTCATAATAAAAAAGTAACAGTTTGAGGTGACCAACATATGGAAATCCCATAAATAAGAAGGGTAGGACATTAAGAAGAGAAAGGAGAACCTGAGTAATTGGTATTTGAAGAATATTTAAAGTAAATCTCTGTCCATATTTTTTAAAAAACATTTTTCTTTAATATAGGGAGTAAGGCAACACAGCAATTTTGAAATGGGAAACTAAGGAAAAAATAATTTAAAAGTCCTCAGTTCTTAATATATTAAATTTAAATATATATGGGGGCCTAATATATACATATACATATATATATATATATATGCACAGGGCTAAGTAATATTATAGATACAAACACAAAAAGGTTTTATCCTTGTTCTCAGGTAATTTATAATCTCAGAGTAAGACTCACCCATGAGTAACCGGAAGTTAACACTATGCTAAGAGAACTCTGCGAGTACCAGGAAAGGACACGGCAAGTTTGATTGGGGATCCATTTCCTGTTCTTCACACCTATGCTCATTCTCCCAGCATTGAGATTTAGATCCAGATCCACGGCCTCTGAGAAGCCACTGGTCATTGTTTTAACCCACTGTGGTCCGACTTTTGAACTCTTGCTGTGATCACACTCGAGTAACCATTCAGAGCCTTGCCCTTTTCTCTCAATGGTTTTAGGGAGACATTGCAATGTGGTTGATATATATTTTTATGCATTTTCATGTGTTCTCCCCTGTTTGGTTAGAGGCATCCATTGCTTTGGGGATGATTAAAATTGCTAAAATAGGAATGAAAGGGAACAGAGGAAAATGGTGTTTTGAGTCCATAATGTAAGACAGTTTTAAAAGCCAGGTATGGTTAGGAGAGAAAGGATTTTCTAAATTTCAGAAGTTCCCCTTTTCAGATCAGAAGCCAAGCCTGGCAAACTCCATAGTAGAATTTTACCCTAACTCACAGTGCAGAGAATGAAGACAACAGGGAAGTTTCTACCAGGTAAGATGAGAAAGCATTCAGGCAAGAAGGAAGATACTTTTGTTTATACCCCCAGCGTAAGAATATCATCAGGTTTTCTGAGACTCAAAGGCCTGGACTTTCTTGGGTCTTGACCAAAGGTGGGAAGTTAGTTCACTGAAACAGCAGACTCTACAGACCAAGGCCTTCTAGAACACTCAGGCTGCTATTCTGCCCCTCTGCACCCAAGATGGCTTAGAGTTTGAGAAAGAAAGCTCTGATTTCACATTTCATAGGCAAAATTTGAGTTTCCATATGCCTCTCTAGGAGCAGGAGCAGACACAGACTTACTGAGACCCTGTAACACTAGATTAGATGAGAAAGATAAAAAAATTCATGGGCACCTGGGTGTCTCAGTAGGTTAAGTGTCTGCCTTCGGCTCAGGTCATGATCCCAGAGTCCTGGGATTGAGTCCCACATCGGGCTCACTGTTCTGCAGGGAACCTGCTTCTCCCTCTAATTCTGCCTCTCTCATGAATAAATAAATAAAATCTTAAAAAAAATTCAGGGACCACTCCAACATGGATATATTTGATGACTGTCTATTTTGATGGTGTGAGCAAGAGCACAATACCCATAAAAAAGCAGGTGAGATTCTTCATGTGGGAAGCTACCAGCATAAAGTGTTCAGGGACCAGAGCAGACCAATCTCACCCTGGTGGACAATAGGGAGGACAGTGTGTAGGAAACTCCTCCTCACCCCCAGAGGGTGTGTCAGCTTTCCTTGCATGCATCCCTCCACCTTGGGGAAGGGACACAGAGGTGCTTCTTGTGAAAGGGGAAATATCCCCGATAGAGCATTTATAGTTCAAATTCACTATCTGTCCCAATTAGACCCAATTACACCTAAGAAAATATTTGAAATGAAGAAGATTGAATCACCTTTAATGGGAAAATTTAAATCCACCCTGCCACAATGGGCAGGACTGAGAACAGGTGTAGAAAGGAAATGTATTCTTTTATTTTTTGACCCATTTTACTTAGAATATGTAAATGATAATCTCTTTTCACATGTTTAACACAACAAGTAGACTACTGTGTCCTGGAGATCTGTGGAATGCTTTATGCTATATAGCCAATAGGTGTCCCTAAAATGTACTTATGAAGAAATGAAAGGAAAACAACATAGATTTCATTCTTCCCCGCCTCTCATTCCACCAGTCAAGATAAATTATAAAACAGAGAGATTTAAAAAAAAATAATAATGTAAGAGAGATCAGAGAGAGAGAGTTCTGGAAAAAGAACTGGCATTCGGAAAGTCACAGGGTTTAGTCCTTGGAATATTAATACTGCTGGCCACAGACAGTCTTCCTGCCAAGGTTTCTGTCAATAAGCTGAGGTAAATATCTATCTGGACCAGTAAGTTCCACAAAAGTAATAAGCAAAGTTTTCAATCCTCAAAAATATTTGAACATCTCTCTCTCTCTCTTACAGAGAAAAAACCCTGAAACTTCTCATAAATGGATTATTTCCCTTGGGGAACTAATATCCTCTCCGGGGTCAAACTTGCATCCTCCTGAAGATTTGGTGAAGCAACACTCTTGAGAAGTGTCTTTTTTTTTTTTTTTCTTTTTACTTTCTTATTCTCTTACCTTAAAATTCACTTGGCTTTAAGAAGTCACTGAATATACATTCTTGTAATTGGAGCTTTCAGTAGGAGAGAAACTAGGGCAAACTTTAGACAAAGCAAAGACAATCTTAAAAGTTGGCAACCAGGCCAGGGAAGTCTTAATGAGAAAGTTAACAGACTGGCTAGTTTTTCCTTGGTGCGCATGATGAGGTGTGCAAAGCTATTAACAACAGAATTCTGCAAAAGGCAGTGTGGAAAGCAGGTGGATATTGATTCTGTCTAAAGCTCATAAATAATTAAAGAGGAAATTGTAGTTTAAAGATACAGACATTACTTTTTTTTTTTTTTTTTGCCTGGCACAGTGGTATTCAGTAACTCACTATATTCAGTATCCTATAAAACATATCCTTCTCATCCTTTAAAAAACCACTCAAATTTCATCTCATTCATAAAGTCTTCCCTGACCATCTCCAACCACTCCCTTCTCTGAACTCGAAGAGCATTTATTGCTTCTGGCAGTCACCGGGCATAAGCTGTTAGGTATCTCCCCCACCCCCCGCCTTAAACAAACATGGTCCAATAGAGAATAAAATCCTCCAGCATAGGGATCGCATTAAATTCCTCTTATTATCCCTAGTACCTAGCCTGGAGCCTGATCACAGACCATAAGAGTTCAATAAATGTTTGTTGTTAATGATGATGTGTTGTAGATGCATCTGCAACATAATCTGGATAAACACAATACAGGAAAAGTGCAAATCATCATCTAACGAACATGCAGGCCAAGAAATCAATAGGAGAGAGCTGTCTGGGCTCCAAGTGAAAGACAAAGTAATGCCTTTCTCCCTGGCCCAACATCCAACATGGTGATGGATTGTGCTACATAAAATTATTGATAAAGACCGATGTAGTCACAATGATTTCTAAATAGTAGCAAGAAATATAAGATACAAAATGTGACATTACAACAAAGGCAGCAGAACTGAGAGGCCATACACGGAGAAACAGATTCCCTTGATGAAGAACTTTGTAAATAAGTAACTTGGAGCATAATGAAAGCATGGCATTTTCATTTCCTCCCTTCTCTATCTCCCCAGCCCAGGGACTGAGGTGCTGATTTCTCACAAGATACTTCAAATGAGTGTCATTTGCCCCGAAACAAAAGGAGCAGGAAAGCAAACTTGGGCATTCAACCTTTGCCAAAACAAACCCAACCCTTCAAATGAGTTATGTTCTTACAAGAGGAGTCAGGTTGAGTAAATTCATACAACCCTAATTTACATACACAAGGAGAGTCAATCAATCCACTTACCTCTTGTCTTCTTCTACAAGATTTGGATAGTTAGGAGCAGAAAGTTTGGGCCAAATCTGTTGCAGCAGTGAACCTCACCTTACCTTTCTCTGTCACTCTTTGTCTCTTGTTTTTCTACTTACACCCTTCCTTTTATCCTGATGGTGGGGGACCCTTAGGCAGAAGGCTCTCTACCATTGTTATTGAATATATATGTAACATACTCAGTGCCAACATTGGTCTAACTGATGCAGCAGTGAAAAGATTAATCAAGCCAACCCAAATGTCCCTGGGCTCTGGGCAGAGATCTGGAGCAAGGTGGGAGAAAGGGAAAAGCAAGTGGGGGCCACAAATTGATGTTCTACCCACAGACTGCATATGGTTTATTGCTATATGGACAACTGGAACAAAGATAATTAATTTTAACTGATCACTTCAATGCAACATTGATAATAATTTGAATGATTTTTAATAACATTTACTAATTCTTTGGCTTAATTAACCAACCAACAAGATTTGAATGAATGCATTTACTACTCTTCACCTCATCCACTACCATGTTTCTCAGTCACCTTTAAAATTCTGAATGGGTTAAAGAACTTGCAAAATTAATTGTCTATATAGACACAGCTCTAAAAATGGCCTCATTTTCCTTCACTACTACTGATCATTTTTGTGCATTAAATACACTAGCTAAAGGCAATGAAGACTGAATTCCATGGGTTAATCAATGTGTAGCAGTAACAATTTCTATAGCCAACTTGGCTTCCTTCACAGCCAAAGGAGGACCAAAACCATTTCATCTCTTTGAAATAATTGGCCTGTGGTATCTTTTTGTGAGCCAAAGTTCTTATTGAAATAAAGAAATAATTACACATGTATAATGTATTCCTATATTTAGTGAATGCAGGAAGCTTTCATTATAAGACACAGAGTTTTCCTTCTAGATCCTGAAGACATGGCCTTAGAAATGATTCATGTACTCACGGTCATTCAAGTCCTATTGACAGTGGA
Organism: Eumetopias jubatus; assembly: GCF_037043125.1. Lineage (NCBI taxonomy): Eukaryota > Metazoa > Chordata > Mammalia > Carnivora > Otariidae > Eumetopias > Eumetopias jubatus. The sequence continues at coordinate 28,582,580 of NW_028274822.1, forward strand.
TGGAGGTGCTCCAAGTCTTTTCTTTGTAGATGGAGGTGGAAATATTTCAATAGGATGTACTCGTGTCCAGAAACACCCAGGAAGAAAACTGGAAGGAGCCTAAATAGAAATACAGAGGAGCTCATTTAGGATGGTTGGTTTTTTAGGATGATGGAGGTAGCATGCAAAATGGTGAGTTGGAGCAATGGCTGCAGCCAGCACAAGGAGGCACTGTGGGGCAGAAAGTGGGATTCCCCACTAGATGGCGCTAGGATACATCTGTGGCACCCATGGGTAGTGCTACCAAAGCAGAGCAGAGGGATAGGAACAGCTCTCACACCTTTGTATGGAGTGCCATATGGATTAAAGTGAGTATATGTTGGTATTTCATACCTTGTTAAGTTTGATCTTATATTGAAGGTATACCTGGGATGGCACTTGTATAGGTTCTTATGAGTACGATTTCATACATGGATATGAATATGTGGGTATGAACACCTATATACACAGAAAAATATTAGGTTATATAGATAAGGATTGATATGCGTATAGATATAGATTGGAGGGTATTATTACAATAAATGGAAAACATGTTGGAGAAAGAAGACTATCTTCTATTGAACATGTACTGTGTGCCAAGCCCTTCAGTGTACTTTCTCATTTAAATGTGACAATACGGGGCGCCTGGGTGGCTCAGTCGGTTGGGCATCTGCCTTCGGCTCAGGTCATGATCCCAGGGTCCTGGGATCGAGGCCCGCATCGGGCTCCCTGCTCTGCGGGAAGCCTGCTTCTCCCTCTCCCACTCCCAATGCTTGTGTTCCCTCTCTCATTGTCTGTCAAATAAATAAATAAAATCTTAAAAAAAAAACAAATGTGACAATAGCTGTAAAAAGTGGCTATTATTACCTCCATGTTCACCAAAGAGGGAAGTTCACGAACTTCATACAGATTAAGGAACTTGCTCAAGGTTACACAGCTGAGAAACTGCAGGGCCTGGATTAAAATCCATGTCTGCTTAGCTTCAAACTTTAACGCAGTCTTCAAAACCATAATACAGTCATGCTTCACATCACATAGACTTGCAACAGGTTCTTGCAATGTGCAAATTAACTCCAGGGAATATGGCTTGTGGTATGTTTGCACAAACAATACAGACATGTGCATTACACACAATTACAATAATATATATGCAAAAGTTTGGTCTATGTTGGATTACAAATATATATATATATATATATATAAAGTTAAATAAATACCACATTCCACTTTCCCCCTTTTTACCCCAAGATAATTACTGAAGAACCCCATCATAAGAAAATACATAAGAATGAATTTCAATATGTGAGCCAATTAAAATGAGTCACTTAAAAGAATATTAAGCTTATTTTAAAGAGGATATATCAAATCCACATGCATACATAATGGAATACATTCACTATTTGCCACAAAATACATTAGCATTGAGGTGACAATATGAGTTCCATCAACACTGCCTCTTTATGTTGTAGAAAAGCCATTTCCACTGAGGTGGTTAGAGCACACCTTAACTCAACCCACTCAACTATGGTGCCTTGTCATTGAAGACTTGTAGCCTTTGGGCACAAGACTTGCAATCTTTTTTTTTTTCTTGTCCAGAAAGCGTGTTGTTCTATAAATTATGTTTCTGTGAGACAGATTAAAGAATGTAGTGGGCATACTGAGCATTTAGCACAGTGTTAGGCAAATAGTGAGTAAAAAGTCAACAATGAATAAAATTCAACAACGGTGGTTATAAGAACTATAAGAAGAAGAAAGAAGAGGAAGCAGAGGAGGGGGAGCTGAAGGAAGGGAAGGAGACTGAGGAGGAGAGAAAAGTTAAGAAGAAGGAAGAGGACAAGGAGAAGAGGAAGAAGGTGGAATTACAGCCAGAGATAAGGATCAAAGTGACAATTTCTAGTTCTTGTTTTTTTAGTGTCAGAACTTCTTCCAAAGGTACAAAAATACCATCCGAAACAACATGGAATGATAAATATATGTCCTGCACCCTGAAAATTATTCTATTCTTCATTTTAGGCTTTGCACAATTTTCCTTTTTTTGCCTAAGATTGGTTACCTTTTCTGCAGGCTAAAGAAGAATGTCATGAGAACTGAGCTCCTGGTTCAGACTGTGGGCTTGAAAGGGAGGAGAAAGGCAAGAAGCATGTTGTCAGCTTGTACTCTGGGCACATGGAAAATACTTTGGTTGTGTTATTTACAAATGGACTATCTGGCAGTGTGGTAAAGGTTAACTTTGGCGCTCCGAAACCAGAAGGAAGATGCGGAAGCTCCTTCTAGAGAAAAAATGAAATAGATGATTTCTCTGGTGTTTCTGATCTCTAATTAATAGTATCTGAAAGGAGAAATCACGACCCAGGCAAAGGGGAAGAAAGGAAAATATTTTCAGTTACCTTCAAAAGTAAAATTCCATTTGGTAATTTTCCTAAGTAGATTTTTGTCATATCAGGCCTCAGTTTTTGTGTCTTTCCTTTGTGTCGGGGAATGCTGGGAACTGAGTTGGTAATGCATTAATAGCAATAATAAAGGCTAACATTTATTGAGCATTACTATATGCAGAGCACTGTTTTTCACACTTTCTATCATTTATACTCAGCGTAATCCCATAAAGTAGGTATCCTACTATAGATGAGAAATAGGAGGCTCTGGAAATTTAAATAATTTGGCTAGTCACACAGGCAGTGGTTGGCAGAGCTAAGTCAAACCAAGGACATGCTGAAAGCAAAGCCATCCGTGGTCTACCATGCTATGCATACAAGATGCCTGCTTCAGTAACTCACACACAGGAGGCATACAATAATGCCCCCCTTTGCTTTCTTCAAAGGAGTTACTGCCCTTGGATTGTTACTTCTTTCAATAAAGTTATTTTTATCTGTACACAGGTTGAGATAATGCCATATGCGGACAGTGACATTAACTTTGATCTGGGGGTCTGAAATATTCACTTTCTCCTAGATGTTTCTCTTTTGCTGATTCTAGATCTTAGCATAAAAGCATAGCATCCTTCCTTGGGCTTAAGAAGCCATGAGATGGCCAACAGTCAGATGTTACCTCCATGGATACTTGAGGAGGTAAGACATGCAGTGATGAGAGGGAAGACATCTGACTCCCCGAGGAGTCATACCACTCTGACACACACTTATATAATCATGTGAGATACATAAATTTTTTAAATTACGGGAGAAACCCAAAGCTTAACCTTGTCTCCAGCAGATAATTTTCTGACCTATTAGAGGACTATAGCAAATTGGATCAGGAGCATGGGACATGGTGGCCACTAATTAGTTATTGCCACAACAGGAGGACATGCCCATCAACTATAGTCCTTGTTCAAGGAATGACTGTTTCAACTCTTACCGTGCGGTCCCCTTTTATCTTCCTAAACCCCAAACTAGGATAGCAAGATGAGTGAGGAAATTGAGGCCCACAGATGGCCAAGGTCACACAATTAGTCTACAAGTGAATGAGAATCTAGGTTTTTCACCTCCCAGTCAAAAATAATCTTTGATTCAAGGCCACAAATATTGGAAGATGGCTTGCTGGGGAAATAAAGAAGTATCCTAATTAGTCAGATGTGTCTGGGAAATGTGGCATACTCTACCATCTTTTCAGAATGTGAAATGTACATTATGCACATGGAAGTCTCTCATAAATCTATACATCTTGAGCAGGTTTTTTTTTTTTTTTTTAAATACCCGTTAATATCCAGAGGCACTAGTATTTCTCCAAGCCCATTTTAAGGAATAACATCTCAAAGCAATTCAGAAAAGTTCTGGAAATGCTTCTTATTGGGAATCATAGTACAAATAATAATTACAATAATTGCCTTTTATTGGTATTTCTATGTGCATACTATCTCTCCTCAGAATACCACTGTATCTTTGTAGCAGGTCTTTCCAGTCCCTAACTTTTCCTGTCTGACGGATCCTCTATGTTCCTACTAGATCTGCCTTCCCTAAATACACTTTTGCTATGCCTTTCTCACCCCTCTATCTGTGACCCTCTAAAACCTGACTTCTCAGTCTGGCATTTCAATCTCTCTGCTCTGCTTTCCAAGATGAGCCCTTTGGTTTAATCAACCGACTCACTCTCTGATCCCTACACAGGGCACAAGCTTACTCACTTCCCCCATGCTTGTGTTCTCTCCTCTGCCCACATGTGTAGGTGTGTCTGTCCATAAATTGCAGGTTCCTCTGAGAGCAGAGGTGGTTACCTGCTCAACACTGCTCCCCTCACAAGACCTGGCCCCGTGTCTTACACCAAGGATGCTGGAACAACTCTGACCGTCCACCTGCACTGCCTTCACCACCCATCTATGACTCTCAAAAATTAATGTCTGCAAGCAGGGTCACATTTGATGACCTGACACTCAGTGACTCATGTGGTGCTATTTTTAAGCTTAACTGTGGTGACAAAGCTTTACTATTAAAGAAGTTAGAAATACCTAAAAGAATTGCAATTTTGAGGGGAAAAAAGCAACATACATTTTAGTTCTGTCTTTTTAAAAAAATCATTGAAATTCTAGACCTTCGAGCCCCAGTTTTTGTGTTGGTTTTAAGAATAGGTCCATAGGTGCCCATGGGGCTGTGTCAAGGACATACTGCAAGTGGTTCCACCTCTACTTTATAAAGTAACTATTTGCAGAGGGATCAATGAATATGAAGGCAGAGAGGCTGAGATAGAAGGACAATCAATAGTCAAAAGATCTGGCTTTGGGTTCTGGCTTTATGGATGACTCCTGAGTGACCTTGGGAAAAGTGACTTAACCTCCCTGGGCAGCACTTACCTCGGCTGTAAAAAAGGAAGTCTAATATTTAAACTCACGGGGTTATTGTGGGAATTAACTGTGGTAATTGCTGTAAAATGCCTTGTAAATTATAAGGAGCTCTGAAAATGTTAGTTACTGTTAAGGAAACATTCTGGGCATCTCCAGGTTTATTTGTTTGTCTGGGTCAGTCAATACTAGAGGTATTTCCAACTGCCCCAGATAATTTCTATTATGAAACATGGGATTCTTTTATGTCTGTGTGACCACTCCATGTTCTAGTTCCAACTCTGTTCATATTTACATTTAGCTGAGTTAATTTCTTAACAAAAATTCTTCTCTTTACTGTTTGAAGACTTTTGCCATTAGTGACCTGATGAAATATGCTGAATCCAAGCTTGGACTTTCAACTACACACACACCCCATCAGGTTTCTTTTCCTTTCTTCCTTCCTTTCCTTCCTTCCCTCCTCCTTTTCCTCTTCTCTCCTCCATGCCTTCATCTCTTCCTTTTTTTCTTCCTTTCTTCCAGTGAGAGTCTAGAAATACTCACATCAGAAAATGCTACATGACCAGAGTGACTATATTTTACTTCTCCCCTGCCTGAGTCTACATGAAACACTTGTAAAGCCTCACCATTTTCTCCAGAGCCTTCAGACAGGCTCTAGTCAGACATAGGTAAAATGTACCTAACTGTGTGTTATTTACCAATTAGGTCCCAGAGCAGACTATAAAGTTAATGCATAATCTACTATCCAAGGCCCTTGATTACTGAAGAGCATCCCTCAGGCATTCTGCAGCCTATAGGGGTAATACATTTTCTATATTATACGATGGGAATTATTGGCTCACTGGACCAGAACACTCTCAGAATCCATGTAAAGACCCTTATTTTCACAATGGATTGAAAAGCCAATAGACTCTGGTTTCCTGCATATTCACAGTTTGCAGATTATTGATCTGATAATGAGCCTACTCAGCATCCTCTGGGTATCCTTAGCTCAATGTATGTGCAACCCCCCTTCATGAGGCCTGAGTCACACAACTCCCCAAACCAGCACCTGCACAGCACCTGTTTATGGTGCTCAACTGCTCAGATGACATTTGTCTTTAAAGTGTAGTATTTCAGCCTTCCTTAAAAATACAAGGTCATGGAAAGTAATACTCCCTAGAAAATTATAAGTAAATTGCCATAGGCACTAAATTATAAACAAGAAAGGCCTATATAGATAACAGAATTTTTAAGCTGGAATGAAATGTAATAAAGTTGTTTACAACTTATTGCACATTAAGGCTAGCCTTGGAGTGAAGACCCCTTTTCAAATTAAGTGTGTGTGTGTGTGTGTGTGTGTGTGTGTGTGTGTGTGTGTGTTTTCCCAAATGCCCTCATGTCATACAGCCTCTCAGGAAAGTGTGTTCTCCAGTGCCTAACATGAACTATGCAAGAGCTACATGGAATATTTGGGAGGTAAGGTCAAAACTTGATTGCATTCCCATCTGGTCTTTTAGAAAAATTACCTTCTAAATTTCAATATAAAGATCAATTCTGGGGGTGCCTGGGTGGCTCAGACAGTTAAGTGTCTGCCTTCTGCTTAGGTCATGATTCCAGGGTCCTGGGACCGAGCCCTGCATCAGGCTCCCTCCTCAGTGGGGAGTCTGCTTCTCCCTCTCCCTCTGCCCTTCCTCCCTGCTGGTGCTCTCACTTGTTCTTTCTCAAATAAACAAAAATCTTAAAAAAAAAAGGTCAATTCTGTTCTGAATGACCACTATCTCATATATGCAGATGAAACAATACCCTTTACTCCTCTATTTCCATGCCCTTTCTGTCCCCATCAGCCTCTCCAAGTATCTTTCCACCTCATGCTCTAATGGAGATCCTTCTGCTTAGAGCAGAACTCCAAATCAGAACATGTGATCTGAGCTACTGCTCTTCCTTCTTCCCCTTTACTCCCTTTGGAAGCCCCCTCTCTTTCCATGCTCTTGTCTTTTTGCACTGGATTGGAAGGGCTCTGCAACAGATTCCTTTGTTGAGCTCCCAGGGATTCACATATGTCAAGTGTTCACTTTACATCCATGAAATAAAAGAATGAATGGATTCCAGAAGGGGTCCAGCCAGGAATCCACTCTATAAGGCCTTGCTCTCTGACATGTTCCATGTTCCACAGGATCTTCATGTTTTTAATATGTGAAAGACTGAAAAGATCTCTAAACTCACCACATCGGTTTTCTAGTGATTGGATTTTAGTTTCAGGGCACGCAGTGAAGTCTCAACTCTTAATGTCTTTGAATTGCATCTACTCAATCTCTTTTTCTATCATGGGCTCATAAGCACCACAAAGGCAATAACCCTTTTCTTACTTCTGTGTTTAACCCCCAGTGGTCCTCACTATATAGTTCTGTCCAATATCTGCTGATGTCCAGCTCTTTCTGCCCCTTCCATCCCAGATAATTTAGAGTTGACTATAATAAAATGATTTGGAACTTACTGCATGAAGTCATTAAAGATCCTTTGTCACATAATTGATAAAATTACATTCCAGCTTGTCCTTCACATTCACAGGCTCAAAGTTCATACAATGTGTACACATGATACGTAAATCATCTTTAGCCAGCTAGTTTGAGGATATCATCCATCAGCAGCTGAATGGTAAGGCTCATCACTGGCTATCTATGCTGCTTGATGACTGGTGTTGCTGGGGGAAGCTCCAGGGCCTCACTGCCGCTGGGACACTGGGACGCTGGGGCGTTGGGATGCTGGGATGCTGGAGGAAAGGATCTTGGGACAGTGGTTCCCATGCCCAGTACCAAGTGGTGAACCCCAGTTCTCAACTAGTTCCATATCATGGTCAAAGCTACAATTGACATCTCCTGTCTAGGTATTCTGAGCAAAGCTGAGAGAGCTGCTACCAAAGACAGTATCTCCTCTTAACAAGCTACCCCCTACTTCCCATTTCTCCTCACCTCATGGTATTCTCTCTTCATGCAACATTTATATAATGGAATGTAAGGCAGGGGGTTATTTTTGGCAATCAATTGGGTAGTAGGTACCTTACCTGGAAAGGTTTTTTTTTTTTTTTTTAAACCTCAAAAAGAGGTTTAAAAATTGGAAGGTTTTTTTTTTTGTTTTTTGAAGATTTTATTTATTTGACAGAGAGAGACACAGCGAGAGAAGGAACACAAGCAGGGAGAGTGAGAAAGGGAGAAGGTGGCTTCCTGCTGAGCAGGGAGCCCGACGTGGGGCTCAATCCCAGGACCCTGGGATCACGACCTGAGCCGAAGGCAGATGCTTCACCGACTTAGCCACCCAGGTGCCCCTGAAGTTGTTTTTAATTAATAAAAATTCATTGATTGAATATGGCTAGCTGATATAAAAGCATGGCTTACACATCCAGTAAAATTTCCCTTGACATTAGCCAGTTAACCTGAATATAAGGCAATGATTTGTTAACTATATTTCTTTTATTGCTAAGGCCAATTAGCATGGAGTTTTTAGCCATAATCAATCTACAATATCCACTTTATTCTCAGGAGTGTTATTGATAAAACAAAAATAAGAACACCTGCTTATCATCATTGCCTTTAAACCCACTATTACACAGAATCTATATACCCCCCATACAATGTTCTCGAGGTCATCAAACCCCAAGTCTCCATTAGACCAGTCAGAAGGCTTCACAGTCAACAGGGAGCCACACACTTCAGCTCTGTAACCACACCATGGTGAGGGTGGACTAGAAGGTTTCCGTGAGCCTGAATAGTTGAAACAGATATTGGAACTTTCCTCCCCTGTGCACAGATAGATCTGTACATGTGTCCTCTTGTTCTACTAAAAGGAGCCTCAAGAGGCTGATATTCACCCATCTCAAATAAACTTGTTTGAACTCTTGGGGGATTCCCTTTAGCTTTTCATTACCACTATGGAATAATATACACATAATTAGGTGACAGCATGCCCTTTATTTGAACATTATTAAATATACAAGAATTATCACATATAGTATATTCTATGTGCATACAAGTCCCTTCAGGGTAATGCATATTCTCAACCCTAATCCCCCCAAAATATGAATTATTAACATTCACTCTTCAAGCTCTGTAAAAGCAACTTTCAGATCGTGGCACTAAACGCTCATTGTTCTGGCATCTACACAGGCTGGCTGGAGAATTCATGTGCTATAGTGTTTGACACACTCATTCTCTCAGGTGAAATACTGCAGGCAAAACTGCATAATTTATTAGGCTGGTACAGCAAGGCTGAATAATTAGATCATCTCCTTGTACAAGGCTACATTTTATGATGATCTTTTTAACACTGTAATCTAAATTGGGGTTGGAGTTGGAGGCATGGAGGGGGGTTGAAAGTAAACTAATTGGGAGATGCTCTATGAGAAATAACAGCTATATCATTCCAAGCCATTGAAAGTAGGATCCCATCCTCGAAAGGCTTTCAAATCATCTATATTATTGGCTAACAAGCACCTCAAATCTTTTAATAATAGGAAAATGATTTTATGTGCATACACACACATAATGTTGTATTTTTTGGTGGATGGAAAGGAAAAGCAAAAGAAGCTTAGAAGCCAATAATTTCTTCCATGAACAGGTAGAAATGAATTTCCAAAAGTTAGCAAGAGGGCACAAAGTTAGAGAAAGAGTGATACCTTACCCTGCAGTTCCTCCTGAGCCTTGAAATTATGGTTTTGAAAAGAGTAGCCACTGTCACCAAAGAGACAACTCTGAATAAGAATTTGGGATCCTTCTCAGGTGGTCAAGGTAAAGAAGGCAGCTGACGTGGAGGATACATGTGGGTCCAGGTGTTTGCTAGTCTCGTTCACTAGGTCCTTCCTTATTCTTTATCAGCAACTGAGCACTAAAGTGGGTTCAGTCAGCAAATAAAGGAGATTCGGTTTTGAAGTGCCTCCCTTGGATTGCTTTCATTAGCAACCCGTTCTCCTTCAATGGTCAAATGTTACGTGAGGATTGGGTTGTTTTCCCATTGGCAAATTTGCGACTCATGAAGACAACCCATCTCAGGGGCCCCAGAAAGAACCACTGGAAGATCATGTTTCCTGTGGCCACTCTGGTTCTGCTTGACCTCCCCTCTGCCACATTGTTTCCTCCTTTTTTTTTCTTTACACATTACTGAGAGGTTAAATTTTTACAAATCTTATATTCATAAGACATTTTTGTCTTTGAGCTGATGGAAGATAAGGAGGGCTCGTACACCTGGCCTTCCTAGGATGGAAAACTCCATTTGAGAAACTAATTGGCTGTCTTGAAGGTTGGCACATGAGCAAACTTTACTATGAAATTCAGACAGGAGAGGCAGATTCAGAGAAAAGGTCACGAGAAACCCTTCACATAGGATCTGGTCCCTTTCTCTCTGAAAGAGTACCAGACCAAAGTCAAATTCCATCCTTGTGGTTATTTCTGAACTGAAATTATAGGCACCCTGGGTTCTAGGCACCCAAACTCAGGTGCCTAGAACCCCAGGTTTCATCCTCATTTCATTCTCCTCTTTCATTATCATTATCACAAGAAGAAACAAAAACAGTCTGTTATTCCCTAACATTAAGCAGCATGATTTGCACATATTTGCCTTAAGCATAGGGTAAAAACTAGGGCTCACTCATATTCATGGTTTCCTTTGAACATCACAGAATTGGTCCCTAGATTTCCCTGAAATCTTAGATTTTATTCTGAAACCCTTACATTAGCCATGACTTTATCCTAAGGATCGACTCCCTTTAAGCCTTAATATCTATCCCTTGCTTTTGGAAATGGAACCGTGTTTTCAAAGGCTCAGCATGCTGCCCTTTGGGCTTTTGCTATATCTATAGCAACCACTCTGTTGGGGAACCTTACAAATAAAACTAGGCTTTGGAGTTTGGCATACATAAAAAGATACACTGCAACAATAAACATTTTAGGTTCTTTGTTTAAAGCAGCAACAATAGCTTATTAATAACTGCTGAAGTATTGCCCTTGGTTCTGAGTAAAGAAAAGGGATTCTACTCCTTGAAATTTAGTGTATTTCCAAGTTAATTTGCTCTTGCATTTAAGACATTTCCTTTTGATAAATCAGTATGAGACCCACGTTTAGAAGATATGTATGGTCTCAACTGGCAATTAAGAGTAAAGTTCTCTGTTATTTTTGAAGGAGTTTCCTAATTTTCTCCAAGAGTTGTACATCCCTATTTTGAAAGTCTTCCCTTTCAAAGAAATCTAATGGTTTTATGAGGCCATTCACTCTGCTCTCAGCATTCCCATGAGGCTTACAGGAGAACAAGTACCAAATATTTTATAAGTGGGGATAAATAAAGAAAACAATGTCTAGTCATGTTGGATTCAGTGCAACATTTCCTTTTATTCAATAATCTCCTTACTAAAAGGAACCAAGGCTCCTTAGAGAAACGGCTCATTCGAAGGCTGGGACAGGAAATATATAAGATAAGCTTAGAAAATCCTGCAGCCCCAAAAAGTAAGAAAGAGTTTAAATACACATAGACACATACACACACACACACACACACACACACACACACGGTGAGAATATCAAAGGAACACAAGGAGGCAAAAGCATCCAATGGCCAAAGCTGGAATGATTTGAACAACAAAATAAATAAACTAGTAAAATAAATATTCATGAATCTGTAGGGGAGCAAAAACTTCCTTCTACTCTCTTAGGTTCTGCAACTGGGTCTAAGAATTAAACTGACATAACACATTAACAGGAAGAGGGATACAAATTTTATGTAATATTTCTACATGTATACAGGAATCCTCAGAAGGAAAATAAAGACCCGAAGAAACTGTTAGGCACAAAAGCTTATATAGTTTTTTGAACAAGCAATAAATTGTGAGGATATGACAAGACACAGACATTTAGAATAGGGGCAGTAAATTTTTGGACAGTGACTAGGAAATACATGGGAAAAATTAATGGAAGATAAGGATTATTTTAGATTTGTTTGTATATTTTGGAAATGATTCCCATATCTGGTGAAAAGAATATTCCTTTTGATCTGATACCAAGAGGGCATATTTTCATGAGAAATTTTATGACCTGGTTTTAGGTAGAAAGGGGAAAGTCAGGGAATCCTTCTGTATCTGTTTCTCAATGCTTTCAGCTCAAAAAAAAAACCAATATGCTAAAGTGATATATTTTGAAGAGACATGTCCTGAACTCCTTCAAGTACACACTGACATAAGTAAATGATTAAATAAATAAATGGGGGGAGAACAGACAAATATCCCATGCAGAACAGTTCCAAATAACTTAAGTGGGTAACCAGTTCTCAAGATTGAACATAACTCCCTACTCTCTTCAGTGCAGGCTGCTTATGGTGACTTCCTTCCAAAGAGATTACATACAATATGGACAGGGGAAAAAGAGTTAACTTTCCAGTTGATAAACCTACAAACATGACCTCAAACACAGAAATGATGTCATCTTGATAGCATGTACCCTTGATATGAAGTGATAAGAATGGCATGTTAGCTCTGTGGTCTTCCCCCCAGAAAGCCATAACCTCACTTTAGTCATGAGAAAAACACTGGACAAATCCCAAGTGAGGGACTTTCTACAAAATACTTGACCATTAGTCCTCAAAACTGTCAAGGTCATTCAAAAATGTAAGTCTGACTTTCTGTCACAGGGAAGAGGAGGCTAAGGAGACATGATAACTAAATGTAATGTGGTATTCTGTATGGGATCCTAGAAGAAATAAAGATTAAAACCAAGGAAATCTGAATTAATAGTATAATAATGTAACAATACTGGTTCACTAATTATGATAAATGCACCATACTGATATAAGATGTTAATATAGGGAAAAAAGGATGTAGGGTATACAGGAATTCTAACTTTGCAATTTTATTTATAAATCTAAAACTATTCTAGGTGCGCCTGGGTGGCTCAGTTGTTAAGCGTCTGCCTTCGGCTCGGATCATGATCCCAGGGTCCTGGGATGGAGCCCCGCATCAGTCTCCCTGCTCAGCGGGAAGCCTGCTTCTCCCTCTCCCTCTCCCCCTGCTTGTGTTCCCTCTCTCACCGTCTCTCTCTCTATCAAATAAATAAATAAAATCTTTAAAAAAATCAAAAAAACCTAAAACTATTCTAAAATAAAAAGGTTGTTTCCTTAAAAAAATAATGTATTTACTATATTAGACAAAACCTAAGTGTATGGATACACTGGCATTCAACAAATTGTTTGTTGAATGTATGAAAATAAAATTTATTCTTTTTTCTCCATGAGTTGACCCTAGTAAATCACTTTCCAAGAGGCCTTCTTTTATTTAATACCAAAATGACTTTGAGAGCAGAAGTGGTATATGAAAAAAGCAAGTTCTACAGTGGAAAAATCAGAAGTAATTTCTTAGCAATAAAAGTAAATATGGGATACCTGGGTGGCTCAGTCAGTTAAATGTCTGCCCTCAGCTCAGGTAATGATCCCAGGGTCCTGGGATCAAGCTCTGAGTCTGGCTCCCTGCTCAGTGGGGAGTCTGCTTCTCCTTCTCCCTCTGCCCCTCCTCCCTACTTGTGTGCACACTCTCTCTCAAATAAATAAAAATGTTTAAAAAAAAAGAAAGTAAATATGACATAACTTATAATCTCCATCACAATAAAACTTTAAAAATGATAACACCAATAAGATACTAAACTTTTTATATTCAAAATACTTTCACATTTATTTGCAATGTCAATTCCTACAATAATGAATTGAAAAAGGCAAGGTAGGCATTACTTTCTCCATCATAAACATCAAGAATCTCGAGGTAAAGGAAAATGTATAATGTGTTTAAGGTAGAGAAGTGCTTCCTGATCTACAGTTTGGCAATATTTAGGTTGTGGCTTGGGTAAGCTGTCTCACCTTTCTGGGGTTCAGTTTCCTGTCTGAAAAATGAAAGGTACTTTCATGATAGAGGAAAGTTCATGTATAATACAAACCCCCCTCTAATCCAAGCACATAGAATATAATAAATTTATCTTAAAATAAATATAGAAATGCACTAAATATTATGAAAAAACAACCAACCACCAAAAAGGAATGGAAATTATAGGTACAGGCAGAGGCTAAAGGCCCATGGTCACCAAAGGGATGAGACTAGGTGTGTATGGATGGTCCAGGTGGGGCCCTCAAATGGGAATGTGCATGCTCCAAACTGGGCTCAGACTATGTGTCATAGAGATTGGAACATCTTCTCTTGTCTGCCTAGGTGGCCTCTAGAAACATGGTCCTTTCCCAGAGCCTACTGCCAAAGTCAAGATTCTCACATGAGCCTGGTTTCCAGGCTATTGTAGGCAAAGGCACTAAGAGTATTGCTGAGCTGCTAAAATAAAGGTTTCTGTATCCAGACTGAAAAAGGCATGGGCTAAGGCAATCATAAAATGACTTTCCAGGGAAGAGGCATGGAAGGAATTCCCCAAGAGATGAGTGAAACCAAAGAAATGGGAGAATTCTCACTCAAGGAAGTAGAAACAATTGAAACATCTGAAAAGATGTTTAAAAATCACTATCTTTGAAATCCTCAAAGACATAAGGGAGGAGAGAATGGGAGACTCGACAGTGTGTTAAATATTAGGCTAACATAACCAAAAAAATTGCAAAGTGAAAGCTGGAATTGAGAAAATTTCCCAGGATGAAAACAGAAAGACAAAGTGGTAGAAAAAAAAATGAAAGAAATTGACATCAAGGGTGAGAACTACCAACATGTCTAGGTAAGAATTTTGGAAGAAAAAAAAAAGAGAGAGAGTCAAAAAGGGTTGGGTAGTGGCTGAAATTTTCTAGAATTAGAAAGATAAGAGTCTTCAGATTAGGGAAACCCACTGTGTGCCCAGCAGGAGAAATAAAAATACATCCACACATAGACACTGCAATGGAGGGAAGACCATAAAACCCACCAGAGGAGACAAATTACCTAAAAAGAAGAGCAACCTGGTTGACAGCTCATTTTTACTAATAAAGAATTTGTTCAAAGTGCTGTGGGAAAATAATTGTGAATGTAGAATATTGTGTCTTCATGAGTAAATGTAAAATGAAGGTATCTTCAGACTTTTAAGGACTAAGTTTATTGCTATCAGATTCTCACTGCAAGAACTATTAAAGGATATAATTCATCAAAAGAAAAATAAATTCAGAAGTGAGGAAGTAGGATTCTAGAAAGTTGGTGAGCAAAGAAATTGGATATAGTGATAAAATACATAAATACTTACTGTAAACAATAAAGAACATATGCTTCTTTTGTGTTTAAAACATGTTAGAATTAAAACTCTAAACAGCAATAGCATGAAAATTGGGAGTGAGGAGATCCAAGAAGTATGAGCTATACTAAGGTTCTTCCTTGTACACTTTAGTAAAAATTAGTAATGAAATATGTATACTGAAAATTTGAGGGTGGGGCGCCTGGGTGGCTCAGTTGGCTAAGCATCTGCCTTCAGCTCAAGTCATGATCTCAAGGTCCTGGGATCGAGCCCCACATCAGGCTCCCTGCTCAGTGGAGAGCTTGCTTTTCCTTCTCTCTCTTGCCTTTCCCCCAACTTGTGTTCTCTCTCTCGCTCACTCTATCTCAAATAAATAAATAATATTTAAAAAAAAGAAAATTTGAGGGCAACCAATAAAGAAAAGAAATAATATGCATAACTTACAAACCAGTATGAGGGAGCAAAGAACAAAAGACAGAAAATTGTATCAACCCAAAAAAGACTGCTAATGGAGGGGGAAAAAGATGTAAAGAAAAAGTAACATGAAGAGAAAACACGAAATAAATCCAAATGTCTATAAGGAAGCAATTTGCAGAATACTTTATATATAACATTGATGTCTATTATGTAAAAATTTTAAATTCCTAAGAATTATAATGTACACACACATATATGTAATCAACTCTACAGAATGCTTTAAACAGACTGAGTCAAACTCACAATAGTGGTTGCATATTGGGTAAGGGGTCCAAGAAGTCTTTCTTCATCTGCACATATTAATTATTTGTATATTAAAAAAGAAAACAGAATATTCAGGCTTATTAATTGGAGGTGAGGGAAATCCATGTACTATTAGATTTTTCTTTGTATTCGTTTTGTTTTTCTATTTAAAAAAAAGATGTTTAGGTTAAGTTATTCCTTCTATGTCTAATAATACGTGTATTTCCGAATTACCCAAAAACAGCCAGGTAGCTTCAGGAAGAATCAGAACTAGCACGAAGGTCTCCTAATTCCAAGGCCATGTTTTTTCCCTTGATACCCATATTCTAGGTGTTCTGGTTATAATCAATGTTAGCTGCTCCCTGGGGTCCTTAGAGATGACTTTTGAAAGTTCATACCAGCTCTGCGCTTTCATCACTTTTTCTTCTACTCTCAATGCCTAGATTGGCACCAAATTACCCTGGAGAGGTTCTTGTGAGCCTTAATTGAGGACCACAAAAGATAGCAAGATCTCTAAGTGAGTAGTCTGAATAATTTCCCCAAGCAGATCACTCTGTGGAATTTCATTTTCAACCTGAATGGTCACACTTCAGGCAATGAATGAGATACATTGTTCAGGGGGAAATGACGCACTCAATTCTGTAGTGCTGCTCAACGGTCCCAGAGCAACTTAGCAGTGTGTCAGCATTTTCATTATAAACCCATCAGTGGCATGTAAGTGCCCAGAGGCTACCTCTGAAATCAATGTGCTGAGTCAATGCTGAGAAGGGTTGGTCCAACAGGAGCCACAAGGCTGTCACAAACAAAGACATCAACCTCTTCTAGGATGCCTCTCCTGATTATATTGGTCCTCACCCTGACCTCTTTTAACCCTGAATTTTCCATCCTTCATGATTAGCCCAAGTCCACCTCAGAGAAAGCTTCCCCATTTGCTCATTCCCTTCTTGTTGCCTTTAACCTCCTTTTGTACTTAATGTTACATGCAGCTTAAGCTCTTATTTACATGTTGTCTTGGCCAGAGTTATTCCAGGGATATTTCTTCTGTTTGCCAAGTAAATGGGAGAGCCCTCTGAAAGCAGTCCCTTGTTTCAGGGACTGAAACACAGTTTGAGAACAGTGTTGACAACTACAAGGCACTGGAGAATTAGCTAGGTGTTGCTTGATTGCTTCATGACAAGTCATATGGCTCCAAGTCCTCCTCTGTGCAGAGAAGACACCAGTTCCACTCCTCTGAATCAGGCCTCCTTCAAAGTCATGGAGTTGGTGGAGTGAAATAGGGTACAGATCCCCCTCCAATCATCTATATTTGTGCTTCTCCATTAGTCTACAAAGGTAGCAGTCTGTCTAAGAAACATTGCTCAGTATTACCTTAAGGTTGGCAAACTCAAAGCAGATTTCAACTTAAAGGAAAGACCTAAAGGGTGATCAACAATAGCCTCATCTTACTACCACTTCAGAGAATCACAGCCTCACAGAGGGAAAGTTCCTTAGCTCAGGAACTTCAAAATTCTTCAGCTGCGATCTACAATGATCTACAATAAGAACTCCGTTTTACACTTCAGCAGAGTGTATACATGTAACTGTATGAGAGAGGAAGAGAATGAAAATTTAAAAAAAAAGTTGCAGGAAATTCTAACTACTCTACGTGGTTCAGTTGCTATTATAGGTCTTGTCTTATCCTATTCTATGATATTCTATTCCATTTTAATTCACTTTTTAAAATGTTGCATATGACTGAGTATATTGAATTTATGACTCAAATACAGAAATTACTTTTCCTACATCCTAGATAAGAATTTCTCATTCTCTTATCAGTCAGTAACTGCTTCAATCATTTTAGTGACCTTCTGATCGGTAAGGAGCTCTTTGGAATATTTGATAAGATCTCTTTCTTGATAACTTCTATACCCAGATATGTTTTTGGAACTTTTCCTGCTGTCCTGAATTGTGTGTAAGACCAAAGTCCCTAGTCAATGTGAAATGTTGCAACTAGACATCTCGCTTCAGGGTTTTCTGAGAGGCCGCACGCAGATGGCTCCCCCCTCAATAAGCTACAATCTTTTCCTCTCATTCCCAGTCTCAATACAAGGAAGACTGAAATTACAAATTAAAGCTTAAAAAAAATTTAAAGTGCCATAAAAAACATGCAATATTGAGAGGAATATTTGACAAATTATGTGCAAAACCTACACGTTGAAAACTACAAATTACTGACAGAAATTAAAGAAGGCCTAAATAAATGTGGTCATGGGGTAGAAGATAATATTCCCAAGATGTCAATTTTCTCAAATTCATCTATACAGCCAATGCAATTCCAATCAAAATCTGAGCAGGCATTTTTTGTAGAAACTGGCAAACTGACTTTAAAATTCATATGGAAATACAGAGAACCCAGAAGAACAAAAACAACTTTGAAAAAGAACAAAAGTGGATAACGAGCACTACCTGATTTCAAGACTTAACTATAAATCTACCGTAATGAAAACAATGTGGTACTGGCATAAAGATAGGACAAATATACCAATGAATAGAACAGAGAGTTCAAAAGTAGATCACCACATACATGAACAATCTATTTTCTACAAAAGTGCAAAATTCAGTGCAGAAAGACAATCTTTCCTACAAAAGGTCCTGGAACAACAGAATATGCACATGCCTAAAAGTGAACTTGGAATATGCAAATATTAATTCAAAATAGATCAGAGCTAAATGTAAATATTAAAAGAATAAAACTTCTAGAAGAAAACTGGAGAAAAATTTTACATGCCTGGGTTAAGCAATGATTTTTTAGATATGATACCAAAAGCATAATCTATAAAAAAGAAAGAAATTGATAAATTGGACTTCTCATATTAAAAATGCCGCTCTTCAAAAGACAATTAGGAAGAAAATGAAAAGTTGCAGACAGAGAAAATATTGATATTGAGATGTATACACACACACACACACACACAGATATCTGATAAAGGACTTGTATCTAGAATACATAAAGAACTTCCAAAATGTAACAAGAAAATAATCAACCCAATAGAAATATGAACAAAAGATTTCAACAGACACCTAATCAAAGAAGATAAAAAAAATATTAAAATAAGCACATGAAGAGATACTGATTAGGGAAAGAAAGATAAAAAACACATTGAGATACCACACTATACACCTATAGAAAGGCTGACATTTAAAAGGCTGACTGTACCCAGTGTTGACAAAGATGTGGAGGAACTGGAAGTTGTGTACATTCCTATGGGGATGTAAAATGATACAAGCATTTTTGAAGAGTTTAGTGTTTTTCAGAAAGTTAAACAATACCTACTATATGAACCAACCATTCCAATCGTAAGTATTTTACCCGAGGGAAATAAAAACATATGTTTACACAAAGACTTGTACATGGATGCTCATAGCAGCTATATTTGTAACAGTCAAGAACTGGAAACAGCCCATATGTCTATCAACAGGAAAAAGATAAACAAATTGTGGTACAGTCATATCTTAGAGATATTGCAGGTTTGGTTCCAGACCACTGCAATAAAATGAATTACTGCAATAAAGTGAGTCAAATGAATTTTTTGGTTTCCCAATGCATATGAAAGTTATGTTTACACTATACTGTAGTCTATTACCTGTGCAATAGCATTATGTCTAAAAAATTGCATATTCCTTAATTTAAAAATACTTTATTATAGGGACGCCTGGGGGGAGCCTGCTTCTCCCTCTGCCTGCTGCTCCCCCTGCTTGTGCTCACTCTCTCTGACAAATAAACAAATAAAATCTTAAAAAAATAAAAATATTTTATTGTTAAAAATGCAAACCATCACCTGAGCTTTCAATAAATTCTCATCTTTTTGCTGGTATAGGGTCTTGCCTCCATGTTGATGGCTGACTACTGATCACAGTGGTGGTTGCTGAAGGCTGGGGAAGCTGTAGCAATTTCTTAAAATGAGGCAATGAAGTTTACCTCATCTACTGACTCTTTTTATCATGAACAATTTTTCTATAGCATGTGATGCTATTCGATAGCATTTTACTCATGGTAGATCTTCTTTCAAAATTGGAGTTAATCCTGATGGTGCTTTATCAACTAAGTTTATGTAATATTTTACACCTCTTGTTGTCATTTCAACAAAGAATCTTCACCAGGAATAGAAGACATCTACAGGAAACCACTTAGGTCATCCATAAGAAGTAAATCCACATCCATTAACTTTTCTTGAGATTGTAGCAATCCAGTCAGATCTTCAGGCTCCCCTTCCAATTCTAGTCCTTTTGCTGTTTCCACCACATTGGCAGTTACTTCCTCCACTCAAGTCTTGAACACTTCAAAGTCACCCATGAAGGCTGGAATCAGCTTCTTCCAAACTCCTATTAATGGCGATATTTTGACTTCCTGCCCATGAATCACAAATGGTCTCAACAGCATCTAGAATGATCGATCCTTTCCACAAGGTTTTCAGTTTACTTTGCCCAGATCCATCAGAGGAATCAGTGTTAATGGTAGCTATCGCCTAATTCATCTCTTAAATAAAACCTGAAAGTCAAAATTACTTCTTGATCCATTCAGAATGGATGTTGTTAGCAGGTATAAAAACCTTAATCTCACTGTACATCATCAGATCTCTTGGGTGGCCAGGTGCATTGCCAATGAGCAGAAATATTTTGAAAATAATACTTTTTTTTCTGAGCAGTAGGTCTCAACAGTGGGCTTAAAATATTCAGTAAACTATGTTGTAAACAGAGGTGCTGTCATCCAGGCTGTGTTCCATTTATAGAGCACAGGTGGAGTAAATTTAGCATAATGCTTTAAAGGCTCTGGGACTTTTGGAATGGAAAATGAGCATCAGCTTCAATTTAAACTCACCATTTAGCTATATTAGCTGGTCACAAGAGAGTCAGCCTGTCCTTTGAAGCGTTGAGACCAAGCACTGACTTCTCTCTAGTTATGAAAGTCCTAGATGGCCTCTTCTTCCAATATAAGACTGTTTCATCATATTGAAAAATCTGTTGTTTAGTATAGGCACCTTCATTAATTACCTTCTGGATAACTTGCTGTACTACATCACCACTGGCTGCTCCCCCTTGCACTTTGATGTTATGGAGATGGTTTCTTTCCTCAAACCTCAGGAACCAACCTCTGCTAGCTTCAAAGTTTTCTTCTGCAGCTTCTTCACCTCTCTCAGCCTTCACAGAACTGAAGAGAGTCAGGGCTCTGGATTAGACTTTGGCTTAAGGGAATGTTGTGGATGCTGTGATTGTCTATCCAGACCACTAAACTTTCTCTACATCAGCAGTAACACTTTATCACTTTATCATCATTTATGTGTTCAATGGAGTAGCACTTCTAATTTCCTTCAAGAACTTGTCCTTTGCATTCACAACTTGGTTAACTGTGGAGCAAGAGACCTAAATTTCAGCCTATCTCGGCTTTTGACATGTCTTCTTCACTAAGCTTAATCACTTCTAGCTTTTGAGTTAAAGTGAGACAAGTGATTCTTCCTTTCACGTGAACATTTAGAAGGCACTGTAGGGTTATTAATTGGTATAATTTTAATGTTGTTGTGTCTCAGGGAATAGGGAGGCCCAAAGAGAGGGGGACAAACAGGGGAATGGCCAGTCAGTGAAACAGTCAGAACACACAGCTTTATCAATTAAGTTTGCCAACTTATATAGGCAGTTTGTGGCACCCCAAAATAATTATGATAATAAGATCAAAGATCACCGATCGTAGGTTATCATAACAAATATGATAATAACGAAAAAGTTTGAAGTATTGCGAGAATTATCAAAATGTGACACAGAGACATTAAGTGAGCAAATGCTGTTGGAAAATGACACTGATAGACTTGTTCAACGCAGGGTTGCCACAACCCTTTAATTTGTAAAAAACACTGTATCTATAAAGTGTAATAAACTGAAGCACAATTAACACAGGTATGCCTTATATACATACAATGGAACACTACACAGTCATAAAAAGGAATGAACTTCTGGTACACACTACAAAATGGGTGAATCTTAAATATGTTGAGAGAAGGGAGCTACACCAAAAACAACATATACTGTATAATTCCACTTACAAAAAAATAACAGGAAATTAAAATTAATGTGTAAAGACAGAAAGCAGATCACTGATTGCCTGAGGACAGGGTGAGAGAAGCGATCACTGGAGAGACAGATTGTAAGGAAGTCACTTTTGGGGGTGATGGATATGTTCACTATACTGACAGTGGTAATAGTTTAATTGATATATACATATGTCAAAATGTATTAAATATGTATTATTTCAATGTGGGCAGTTCAATAAAACTGAAAAAATATTTTAATTGTATGCCTGATGCCACATCTTCAAGTACACTAAAAAAGAGAAAGAGAGAGAAAAGAAAAAAAAGAAAAAAAAACTGTTGTCGTGTAAATTTCACTAACTGAAAGTGAAAAAAAATTCTAGAATTAGGACAAGAAGTTCACTGCTACTCTGCAGGAAGAAGGGGTTCAATGCAGCACAGTTGAAAGCTGAGACTGAAAAAATACAAATCCATTTCATATGGAATCCCCAATGACTTGGGACTTCTCAATAAAGGCAAGTTTTATTTATACGCACAGATCATAATTCCTCCTTTGGGGTTATTCCTTCTTTGTGACAGTTCATCAAATGCACCAAGACAGCTGCCCTAACTCCTTTTCTTGTCCAGAATAAACATCCCCACTTTCCCCAGAGGCAAGATATGGTCTCCAGATCCATTCATGGGTTTTTCACCTTGTTTCTACCCGGTTTCTCTCATCCACTACCTAAATTACCCAGTGGGTGGGTAGATTCTATGTATATGTTTAAAGTTCCCCATGTCTCATGCCATGGATACGGACAAATTCCCAGTTTTGAGGTTGAGAAGGAAGGTCAGATATATTTGGACAAAGCTGTGGAGTTGCACCCTACAGGGCCTGGTTAATGGAAACAAAGGAGGGCCCTGACCAAGGTCCCTGAGAAATAGCCAGACCTGGGCATTAGGACCAAGATATGTCATTTAATTAAGTATTAAAATATATGCAATTTATTTTGGGATATGACTTAGAAATTGTCTCACTATCCATGGTATTCTAAAACGACTGTGTAAATGGATAATTTTGTAAACTGTATAATTTCCTCCTTAGGCATTCATTTTCTACTGGGGCCCCTGAAAAAGCTGACAAGTTAGGAAATACCTTATATCGTGTCATGTCTCTCTGGTTCAGATCTACCTGATTCCTTAACCTATATACTTCCATTTTATTCATCCTCTTACACAATACATCTTTACCTCATGCAAAGTATGAGTGAGACCATGGATCAGGGTTGAGGGGTGGGGTAATATAGGAGAACTGCGATGAACATGACTCCCAGTAGGACAGAGCCCATGCCTTCACAGAGCACAGTCTTCTGGAGGAGAGGACTGGAATCGGACAGGAATCTACCTTAGAATGCGCCTTGGAAAGAGAGAGAAGCCAAGGAAAGGGAGGCTCAGTGGAGATGGAGGTGGCTGTCAACTGGGAGAACGGAGGGTTGCCCTCTTGTCTCCCCACTGAACTGTAAGTCCCTCAGTGCAAGAACGGTTCTCTCTCTCTCTCTCTCAACCATATGAATGAAAGCCAAAATGCCCCACCTGGAAAAAAGGAAACATGATGCCTTTCCCTTCTCAAAAAGGCTACATGGAGTGCAGAGAATGTACCTGGTTCGTAATCCTGTCCCTGCAGTTTCCAGCCATGAGGCCCAGGACAGATTAGTTAATACTTCTTACTGTTTGTTTTTTCATCTATAAAACTCGAATAATAGTAATAATACCTTTGTTTCT
This sequence comes from Eumetopias jubatus, assembly GCF_037043125.1. Taxonomy (NCBI): domain Eukaryota; kingdom Metazoa; phylum Chordata; class Mammalia; order Carnivora; family Otariidae; genus Eumetopias; species Eumetopias jubatus. The sequence goes on from NW_028274822.1 coordinate 28,606,100, forward strand.
AGTTGATGAATTAAGTGATATCCTGAGGTTTTTGTGAAAGTGCCTGACCCTGTGTAGATGCTTTATACAAGCCAGGCTGGTAGGGTGGACTTCCTTTGTGTCATGGAATTGGCAAGAAGACGTCTGGTTTTCACTGAGCTGGAGGCAAGCAGAAAGGGAGAGTTAGATTCTGATGAGTTTTATGACACTGCCACAGCCCGTCTTTATCTCCAATTAGCAATTAGACCAGTTGACCTACTTGGTCATTGATTCAGCGGCAGAAATTCCAAAGGGAGTGACCTGAAGTGATGGCTTTCAAGCCCAACTGCTTGCACTAGTAATCTGGGACAGCTATTAAAATGCACACTATTACACCCACCCAGAGGTTCTGTTTCATTCAGCCTAGGTAGGATAGGAGCAGGGAAACTATATTTTAAATACCTACTCAAGTAGTCTAAAACAACATTTGGAAACCTGAAGCACCTTCAGGTCTGTCAATTTCAACAACACTAAGTGTCAACATTCATTTATTTGTCCCTCCCCCCTAAAGAGATATGCAAACTTTTGTAGTTTGATTTCCTGCTTTCCCAAGCAAGATCTAAAGGAAGAGTTTACAGAGAAAATTACTGTATAAACAAGGAAAATGTTTAGCCTGCTGAAGATTAAAGGTCAACAAATGATTCCCAAGCAATTATAAAAGCCACTTTGTATGCAAATAATGCTGTTAAATGGGAAATCTGTTAATTACAAATTATTCTTATCTCACCTGCAAAGCTTTTCCTGATGTTCCAATTCATATTATGAACCTGTGCCCTGCTCAACATCCAGGCATCAGCTGTATCTTAGGGGAAACCTGAAACTGTCATCTCAGTCTCTGTACCTTTGGGGGTCTTCTGGGGCCAGAAGGTGACATTCCCCAGGGAACTACTGAGAGAGGGGGACTTATCTAAATGTGAACTAAGGTGAACTAAGGGATGACACTGCCTGCCTACTTTGACACACACCCTTGGCTCTCCCTGTGTTGTTGGATTTGTGATTTAGTTCTATGCTTACTTCCCTAAGCAAAAGTTCCTCAGCTTCTCACACCTAGATTAAGACATAAATTGGATCACGATGAGTGGCCAGGATGAATTAGCAATAATCATCATTGAGCAGGTGCCCAGTGATTCTGTAAATTCTCACCTGTGGACACTGGCAGTAGGGAAATAGGGATCTGGTCAAGATAGAAGACTACTTCTGGTTGCCCACTGAGTTTCACCTCTCTCTTATACTTCCTTCAAACTATATTCTTGGTCTACCAACATTGACTCCCCATCTCCTACCATCTCCAACTCGACAGTCTATGTCTGGTTTACAAGGACTTCTAGATGGTAGCTACATCCCAATAGTTAATTTCTAATACCTTCTAAATTATACTCTCCAAACAGGGAAGATTGATCTTCCCAGAATATATATGCATCCTGTGAACTCTGGCCTAAGTCTCCTCTTGTTCATGGAGACTGCTCTTTAAGGTCACTTGGCATAAGCAGCGACTGCCTATGGCACAAACCTGTTTTTGGTGAGTTGGGGAATATCCTCTATTAGCACTGACCGGACACTTCCTACTGTAACACAGATGCCCTCCAGTCTCAATGTAATGTCAAAGAAATGGAACCTTTCTCTGTCTTGCAGACTTATTAAGAAATTTTACTGACTCTAAAATACCCACTGGCATAAGAGAATTCAAGTTTGACTCAAAAGGACACATTTTCACAAAGATAAACATTTTTCACAATATTCTCTAATGATAAAAACTTCCTATCACTAAAATAACAAATTATTTTATTTTATTTTTTACCAGGAGTAGAGAGTGGGGAAAGGGGGTAGTTGCCAGAAGACATGGAAAGAGTGATCTGGAAACCCTACATTTGTCCCAAGTCATAGATGTTTTTCTTTAGTGACATCAAGAGGTGACCTCATTTTCTTCTTTAGCAACCACCCGTTAATGCTAGAAAAGTCCTAGTTGTTGGTCTAGGGATCTTCCAACACCATAGTGCCAAGACTATCTTCTCCCCAGCTCTCAGTGAACAATATTGTTTTTCCCAAGGAGACTATCCTAGGGAATGTAAATCTCAGTTCACAATTTGAGATCCCCCAAACAAAAATCATTATTTTTTTTTAAAGATTTTATTTACTTATTTGAAAGAGAGAGAGAATGAGAGATAGAGAGCACGAGAGGGAAGAGGGTCAGAGGGAGAAGCAGACTCCCTGCTGAGCAGAGAGCCCGATGCGGGACTCGATCCCGGGACTCCAGGATCATGACCTGAGCCGAACGCAGTCGCTTAACCAACTGAGCCACCCAGGCGCCCCACAAAAATCATTATTGTTCCACAACTTAATTCCAACTGCAAGTCCATTCTTTTGGGGTTGGTGGCAGACATTTAATCTTATTCAGTTTGTCATTCCTTCCACATACATACTCCCAAGCACTGGGAAGGCCCCATTTAAACTCCAAGATTGTTTATCTAACCAGTCAACCATAGAACATTCCAAATCTCTGATTCTCCATTACTGGTCTATATAAGTCATGGCTTAGGCTTTTCTTGATTCTGCTACAGTTACCAAAGTAGACTAAAACAATTTAAGTTAAAAGAAAACACAGAATGCTCCTGGGTGGTGAGAACTTTAAGAGCAATCATGCCTTCAAAAGAAGGATTCTTCGGGACAGCAGCAGGGAGTGCTGTGGTAGGTGACAGTGATTTCTGAAAATGTGTATGGCATGAGGTAAGGATCCAACACTATCTCCGTTTCAAATAATTACTGTGTCAGCACAAGTCATTCCTTCATTTTTTAAGTTTATCTCTTGATTTGTGATGACATTTTTATAGAATCTCCTCACTTACGAACTTTCATAAATAAGAATCACACTATGTTCCAGAGTAAAATTATGTCAGCTACATCTGCACCAAGAGGTGGCATTGGCGGTCATCTGTGGTCTAGTCTGTTTATTCACTTAATGCATTTGTATTTTTCATTGCTAATTTTGAGTTATTTTACTAATATCATTAACTCCATCATATTAGAGAAATGCAAGAGCAGTGTGACTATGGTAAGATGAGGAGAGAAACACAAGTAGAGATCATTTTTTAAAGCAGTTTTAAAAATAAAACGTTACAAACATTTGAAGTTTCTCAGAAAATGGCCAAAATTGCACCCATGAGTGCCATTGTTAGAAATGATTCTGATGGACAAAACAAATCATGCAACATAGGAAAATGCTGGGGTCCTCTGCAATATATAAATAATAACTCACACTAGCAAAGAAACGAGTGGGCAATATTTTAGGTGTGGACTAAAGAAATATCAACATCAGAAGCCACTTGTTAAATGTTCTGAGAGGATAGGAATTTGAGAACATAAAATCTCTGTGGTAAGAGTAAGCTGTTGATCCGCTCTAGTTCATATCAGCACATGAAAATGAACAGCAAGGTAGCAAGTAAGGTTATTTTAACTGCGGAGGGTCTTCAGGGCTCATGCAGGGATATTCAAGGAGAGCTGCCTACCTTAGGAGTCTTTATCAGCTTCCACAAAACTGGCAGTTTCCAAAAGGATGAGCTAATACATGAGGATCAGCAAGAAGCTGAAGGATATCCCTGGATTTAAAGCACTGAAAGACCACCTCTCAATCTAATTTGATAGGAAAGTATTGAAGAAGCCATCTTAAACACCACCCTCATAATCACTGTAAGCTTATGAACACATGAACCTGCGAACTATATTTCTAAATCTAAGTGTTCATAATTCTAATCTATAGTAATCTCTGGTTTGGGCCATTTATACATTCTAGTCATCAGTCTGTCAAGTCACATACCAAGACCCTACTGTTATAATTAATTCCTCATAATTTTTATTTTCTAAAAAAAAAAAAAAAATTGGCAATCTATATCCTTTATTCTTCCAGATAAATTCTAGAATCACTTCAGATTGAATTAACCTATGGATTACAATTGAGAAGAATTGTAATATTTATAATATTTAGTTTTCCTGTATACAAACATAGCATATTTCTCATGTATTAAGTCATGTTATGCCCTCAGTCTCTCTCTCTCTCTCTATATATATATATTTTTTTAACTTTCGTCATGTGACCACAGCACATTTTATATTTGGCTACATTAAACATTTTTGTTTTTTGTTGCTTTATGTATTTTTGCATGTTTTGTATCCTTAAAGATATAATTTGCTTCTTTAAATAATATTTTCTATCAGCTTTTTGTTGGAATATAGGAATTTCCTGATTTCTATGTATCTTTTCTATATTATCAAATACTCTTGTTGGCTTTGGTAGTTTTTACATTAGTTTCTTCTGAAATACTATCCATCTTTTTCTATGCTTTGGTACAAGTGGATTACCTCTCTTTCCAAAGTCTGAAATAACATATTTTTCAAATCAGCTGGAGTCTTTGAGGACATTTTTTTTCCCAATTACTTTTCTTCTCTTTAAATCAATATGGAAAAGTATATTTTTTCAAGAACACCCATTTTCTCTGAGAATTCCAAATTTACCTCCATAGGGTGTTATATAGCAGTATGTTGCTTTAAAAGTATTATACACCAACTTTTCTCTATTTTTTATTGTAGTAAAATAACATAACACAAAATCTACTACCTTAATCATTTTAGGTGTACAATTTAGTGCTATTAAATACCACATTCATAATGTTGTGTAACTATCACCACCATCCATCTCCACAATTCTTTTCATCTTGTAAAACTAAAACTTTATACCCATTAAACATTATCTCCTCATTTCTCCCTTCCCCACCCTCTGGAAACCACCATTCTACTTTCAGTTTCTGATTTTGACTACTCTAAGTACTCCTTATAGGTGGAATCAAACAGTATTTGTCTTCTTGTGACTGACTTAAATATTTCACTCAACAAAATGTCCTTAGGGTTCATCCATGTTCCCTCCTGTTTAAAGCTGAATAATTTTGCATTGCATGGATAGACTACATTTTACTTATCCATTTATCTGTCAATGGACACTGGGTTGCTTCCATGTTTTAGCTATTGTGAATAATGCTGCTATGAACATGGGTGTACAAATATCTCTTTGAGACCCTGCTTTCAATTCTTTTGTGTATGTATCCAAAACTGGAATTGCTGAATCATATGGTAATTCTATTTTTAATTTTTTGAGGAACTGCCATAGTGTTTTCCACAGTGGCTGTACCATTTTGCATTCCTACCAACAGTGCACAAGAGTTCCAATTTCTCCACATCCTCACCAACACTTATTATTATTTGCTTTTGTTTTATGGTAGCCATATTAATGAGTGTGAGGTGGTATTTCATTGTAGTTTTGATTTGTAGTTCCCTAAAGATTAGGGATGTTGAGCATCTTCTCATGTGCTTAGTGGCCATTTGCAAATCTTCTTTGGAGAAATGCCTATTCAAGTTCTTTGCCTATTTTTGAATTGGGTTGTTTGGGGTTTTTTGTTGAGTGTTAGGAGCCTTCTACATATTCTGGATATTAATCCCTTATAAGATACATGATTTGTAAATATTTTCTCCCTTTCTATGGGTGGTCTTTTTACTCTGCTGATATTGACCTTTGATGTACAAAATTTTAAAATTTTCACAAAGTCCAATTTGTCTATTTTTTTTCTTAGGTATATCCATTTTCATATTACCCTTTTAATTTTTGTTATCTTTTTAAAATTATATTTTCAAGAGGTCATTTATTTTATTGATATTTTCCCCCTAATGTACCAGGTATTTTTAAAATCTTTTTTATCTAGTTTTCCTATTTCATAATGTACTGATTTCTTTATTTCATATCTATTTTCATACTTCCTTTATTTTTTAGATTAGTATAAGTTCCTTAAGCTGAATGCTTAATTCATTACTTTCATTCCTTATTGCTTAATTAAAAAAAAAAACCATAATGGTATGTTTGCCCGATAATTCTGTTTTGCCTACAAACCATACATTTTGATAAATACTGCTCTTGTTTTAGGTACTTTCTAACAAGTTTATAATTATAGTTTTCATTTCCTCTCAAATCCAAGAAATTTTTATGGAAATTGCCTGTGTTAAAAAATAAACTCTTGTTTAATACATATTTATGCCACCTCCTTATTATACTTAAATCTCTTAATTAATCTACCTCATACATTAAATAAGTCACAGATGTATTAAAGTATCCTGTTTTTGTGCAAATTTATTTTTATTTCTTACAGGTTTTAAAATTATTTTGATACTATTGATTGGTATATAAATCTGTTTCAGATGACATCTTTTACCAATTAAAAATGACCCTTTGTCTTATTCGGTGTATTTTTTAAATTTTACTTTATCTGAAATTAACATCATTTATTCTTTTCTAATGTTTGAATTTGCTTGTTACAGGTTTTTGTTGTTGTTGTTTTAGTTTTAACTTTTTTGTTTTGCTCGTCAAAGAGCATATACTTGGAATTTTACAAATGGAGAATCTTTTAAAAAGAAGAGTTAAGATAACTTACATTCACTTTATGTCTTGTTTGGCCCTCCTTCAGGATAATGAAAAGACCATGCAATAATCTTTTGAGTGATACTACCTCCCTCTGAGAAGCCACATTGCCTGCTCCACCCATACCTCCTTCCTGGGGCTTTGTACCTCTGCTCAGCAGAGGTACTAGGGCCAGGAAGACAACGAGATGTGAGACTAGAAGTAGGAATAAGTAAAAGGACTGATTTGGATCAGGCATCTGATCCAAAGAGATCCTATGAAATGGTCAGACTCAAGAGCTCAGTAGGGTACCCTATATAGTGATGACTGGGCAGCCCAAACACATCTTCACCTTATAGGAGTTTGAAAGCAAGACAAAGAGAGTCAGCAGTCAAGAAAGAGGTATAAACCCCTGAAACACACGGAGCATATGGAGAAGTCCTGTGGAGGAGGAGAGGACAGAGAAGTCTGTCTGAGGAGGCTGAGAGTACAGCAGATGGGGAGGCTGAGAGTACAGCAGATGGGCTGCAGTGGGAAACTGGTGTGGGGAACAAGCACAACCAGGCTGACAGCTGAATGGCATTCCAGGTCTCCATCATGTGTGCTGGGCTGGTGTCCTGGGCTCCCCCACTTTCCTGGGTTCCCTCTCACCTAGGGAAACCCAAAGTATCTGAATTTGTAATCAAAGGGCCCCAAATAACACATTGCCTCCCATTTTCTATTCATACACTTTTGTGCTCTTTCCTCTATTTTCTATATTTTGCTATGTGGAATTTATGTTCTTTGATTTTATATGCTCCAGAAATTGAAAGGATTATATCCTGTTTTGAATTCTATTAGTGAATATCTTTCAGTTTTTCAAAAATATCATTTTACTAAGTTTTAGTTGATATTTCTGTAACTATTAAAATCAGGAACGGGATCTCTCAAGTCTTATCTATACAAGGGAAGGGATTTAGCATGGTTTTATTGCCCTGACTTGAGACTTCTTCCTTTAAAATAATAAACTAGGATTTTTATACAGCTTGTTAATAAATCACTATTCTTTTTATAATACACAGATCATCTTCCAAGTTCTTTGACATTTAAATTATTTTTAAGCAACTACATTTATGGGAATTATTTAGTTTTAATGTTTTATGTTTAAGTGAATAATTTCAATGCTTATTTCTCAATCTTTTATACCTCAGTGTCCACATTCCTTATTATAATTGACAAATGACTACATTGTGATTCTTAAGTACCAAGAATTGCAAGCACATAATAATGACTCATTTAATGCTCATAACAGCCCTATGAGGTGAGTGCTAATATTATCCCCATTTTATAGATGAACAAACAGTGGCACAGAGTTAATAACTTGCCCATGGTCACACTGCTAGTTGTCAACACAGCCAGGAGTTAAAACCCAGGCAGTGAGGTGCCAAGCCCATGTTTTCAGTCGATCTGCTTTGCTGCCTCTCTTTTGTAAGCTCTTAATTTTAATTAATCTTTCCATAGGTTCTCATATTTTTTTCAAAAACAGTAGTTGGATAGTATATTTTCTGAGTCCTTATATGCCTGAGAAATATTCTCTATTTCTTTCATTTATGAAATACAAATTCATTTGTTTAAATTAACATGGAGCATATTCTTTAAGACAAACTTTTTTTTTTTATTAACAAGATAGAAAAAACATTCACAGAATAACTTTCAGGGGGAACCTTGTGTTGCTTTGCTTTTTGCTTTTTTTTCATTTTCAAAAAAGAACAACTGATAAACTGCTAGGGCCAGGAGGTGATACTCCAAAAGCATGTTTCTGTGGCAAGGGAAGCTGGCTAGAGTAGTGTGAACGCAGCAAGTGTGGAGAGAAAGGAGAAGACTGAGAGGACAGGGCTGGGAGAAAGGAAGTAAGAGAGAGCAAGATGGCCTTTGACCCTACATCACGCACTCCAAAGACTCCTTAGGACCTCTCCCAGCTGATATCTGCAGTAACCATCTATTTTATAAAGTTGTCTGGATATAAACTTATTGCATCATTCTAATTATGAATTGTGCTGGGAAAGAGATTAGTCCCTTCTATTTGTGAGATCAGACATTTTCTACATCTCAAAATATGTATTTTCTAATTAATCACAGTAAGTAGAGTTACAGGTGCCAGACTCAAATAGCCAGCCTGTGCACCAGCTCTCTCATGTGTGAGTTGTGGAACCTTGTGCAAATTCCATCCTTGAGGGCTCAGGCTTCCTTACCTGTAGTACAGAGATAAATGCTGCACCCATCTGTACTGTTTTGTGCAGCAGATATGATGTGCTGTTGATATAAAGATGTTTTAACATATACCTGGCACAAAGCAAGGGGCTTGATAAAAGTTAGCTGTTACTGTGGTTACATATTTGACTATCAATTCTGTTCCAATTATTCTTGCTCTTCTCAGGAATGTCTATAATTCTGTTGTTTGTTTATTCAGAGGCATTTAAACTTATCCTTTTTTTCATAATTTACTTTGCTTTTGCTTCATATTCTGGTAAAACATCTCAGGTTTGCCCTCTAAATCACTGACTTAATTTTCCATTATGCCTTCTTGGTTCTTTAATGCCAATAACGTATACTTTAATACTGCTACTGTGTTTTTGGTTTTCTTGTGATTGTTTTTTTATCTTACCCGTCTCTTTCATCTCATCCACCAATGTTTTCATCTCATTACTCTCCTTCCTAATATGACTTTCAATTACTTCTTTTATGGAGACTAGATCCTACTGCTGTCTACTAAGAATGCAAAACTGTTTTTCAAATTTTCTGCTTTTCACAGTAAATGATTTTTCATAGCAGTTCACTTTTATTATATTTTGATATGCAAGTTTGCTATTATTTTAAGTGTTTTGTCTTTTATGGATCTCAATAATAACTGAATTATTTCTTCTTCCGGAAAGAGAAGAAGAGGAGTTAGATCATATGTTGCCTATCAGGCAGGCTGTGCTCTTTGCCTGGGGCTCCTTTCTCTGCCCTCTGAGTTGTGGGTCAAATCTCTGTCTTAATGTTTGCAGCTGAGCCCTCGGCTGCAACCCTCAGTGTCTTCATCCTCTTTAGCTTGAGCTTTGATAGTATGAACAGAGGAAATAAATGAAAAACCAGAGGGTATCTTGAGAGCAGAGCCCTCCTTCTACCTTTACCTCAATCCTTTACTTTGGGTATCCTCTTTCACTCACTCACTCATTCATTCATTCGTGTAGATGGGCATTTAGTAACTATGAATTATGTGTCTACTTTATACTGAGCACGGGAGATAAAACAAAACATACTTGAGATCATCTCTCAAGAAGCACACATACATAATATCCACAAAATATAATTGTGAACTTGTGAATACTGTGAGGAGAAAGAGTAATGTGGTGAATATATATTTTGGAGCAGAAACACACTCATTGTGGGTAGCTATCAAGGAAGACTTCTCTGTGGAACTGACATTTAAGCTGATAACAGAAGGCTCAACTGGAGTCATTCAATGGAATGAGAGGAAGAGCATTCCAGACGGGGGAAAGAATATATGTAAATACACTGATGTAGGACTGAATGCAAGGGAGGTATGGAATGCAAAGCTCTGCAAAAGTAGACAGGGGCCAGCTCAGGTGGGAGTCCGCACATCTTATTAAGGACATTGATCTCTATTCTAAAAGCAATGGAATACCAGTAACCAGGTTTTAAGCAGTGTAGTGATATGCTAGAATTAGTCTTTAGAAAATCTCTCTGCTTGGAGGGTAAAAAATGAATTAGAGGACTAATTATCATGGACACAGTAAAACCAGCTAGAGGCTATTTTAATGGCCCGAGTAAGCTTCTACAAGATTAGCTGCACAGGAATGGAGGTGGGTAGATTGGAGAGACATATGAAAAGCAAAAGTAACAGAATTTGGTGAAAAAATGGGGTAGAAGGAGAGAGGAGGTCAAGGATGCCCCTTAGGTCTAATTTGTGCAATTTGGCTAGACGGTAGTTTTTCATTGAGATAATATTTTAAAATAGGTTTGTAAAGAAAAAGCATGAGATTACTGTTGATAATATTCAAGTTTGAGAAACTGTAGAGATATCTAAGGAACAATGTCAAGAAGACAGCTAGAATGCAGATCTGGAGCCCAAAATAAAGGTGTAGGCTTAGTTTTTAAGCTTTGTGAGTCTTTGGTGAATAGACAGTAACTAATGCTATAGATGCCCACGAGATTTCTGGGGAAGAGAACTGATGCGCATAAAGAAGCGGGTTAGGTCTGGGCTTTGTGAAACTAACTCCACATTTACCAGCTGGGGGAAGACAATGAAACAGCAAATCAGACCACAATGTCCACAATGTAGAAAGAAAAGCAGGAGAGTGGATGTGAAAGGAACAAAAGGAAGGGAGGGTTTTCAGAAGGATTAATGGGCAACAATGCCAAACAAATTTGTCACCTTAGCTTTCTTATCTTTCCAGCTAGGACTGTAAAAACGTTATGCTGGGGGTTTCCATCTGTGAGTACATATAGAAATGGAAGTACTAGCCGAGAGGGGGAGGAAGTAAAGGGAAAAATCCAGGCTAAACATTCAGTACCTACTGTGTGGAAGTTTTCTGCATGGTGCAAATCCTGTGATTCTGAACAAGGAAAGGTGGGAAGGGGGTGGGGTCCTATGGGGATGGGGATTAAGGGTTTGGGGAGTGGGAGGTGATGGGGCAAAACGATCACATCAGTTCTGGAGTTTGACTGAGTTCAAATCCTAGCTCTGCTTCTTCACTAGCTAAGGAACCTCGAGCCAGTTTCCTGTGCTCTTCTCCACCTGCAAAATGGGAATAAAAATATAACTTATCACCTGTTGTAGTTGTGAGCATTAAAAGAATTAATATTTGCACAGCACTCCTGACAGCTGGAACACTCAGTGGGCAGGAGCTATGATTTTTACTTCAAGTGGGCAGGCTTGTTCTCTTTCCAGGGGCTAGCAGATGTGGACAACCTGCTGTGCAGACCAGTCCGACAGTCTCCCTAGCAGTCTGCTCACTGCTGCCACTTCCCCAGGTTGCTAAGATATATTATCTATTCTGTTTCTTCGTATGAATTTTATATGGAGGTAATATAAGGTTATTAGTCAGAGAGACTCTTTTATGCTACAGTTTTTAAATTTTATTTATTTGAACAGGTACTTGAAGAAGAAATCAGCCCCTCTTAATAGAATTACTTGTCACGTAGACTGACAATTAACGGCTCAGCAAACTGATAAGACCCTTATGTTTTACTCCCCTGAACAAATAAGTGTTCAAACAGTGTGACCCCTTTCAAAAGTATGCTGTCAGCACCCTTCACAGCAGGCTCATCAAGGTTGCTAACCCTGTGGTCCAATCCTAAGTCAACACCACAGAATACTCCACAGTGTTGTAACCCATCACAAAGAACAACTTGCAGTGTGACTTACTGAACCCAACCAAGTCTTATTCCTTCCTGCCTGTCACCTTAGAAACAGCTTACTCAAGAACTTAGTTAGGTCTGTGGTCCTATTTTCCCCTGAACACAGTCCATTCTAAGTCACAAAAGTCACACACTGTGAGAGGTGCCTTTCCCTTCCCCCGCCTGCCCAACCATCAATCAAAGGCCTCAGTACTGCTACAGGAAACCAGTTATTCTTCCACCATGAGTATTCGGAAGTTGTTTGGTACTATTATTCCTCCATTCCCATTAACTGAATTACCAAATGAAGAGAAGTATTTTCACCTTCCTTTCTTTTTAAACTTAATATATCTCAGGTATCTTTCTGTATCAGTATGTAGAGAGCTCTTTCCTTTTTTAAAGCTGCAGATTGTGTCATTATAAGGATATATGATGATTTATTTTAAAGGCCCTTATTATTGACAGACTGGTGGTTTGTTTCCAATCTTTTGCTATTACAAACAAGGCTGCAATTAATAACCTTGTAAGTATATTATTTTGCACCTGTGCAAGAATATCTGTGGGATAAATTCCCAGAAGTGGTATTACTGGGTCAAAGCATATTTGCATTTGTAATTTTGACAGATATCGCCAAATTGCCCTCCATAGGGGTTATACTAATATAAATTCCCACCAGCAATGTCTGAAAAGGGCCTGTTTCCCCACAGCTTTGCCAACAGGTTATGTTTTTGATCTTTGGATTTTTGCCAATCTGATAAGTAAAAAATGGGATCACAGTATAATTTTAATTTCCATTTCTCTTATTATGCATGAGTTGTGCATTTCATATAACAGCCTTTTGCATCTCCATTTCTATTCATATGTCTTATCTATCGGGTTGTTCTTTTTCTCAGATATTTTAAACATATATAGCCCCCTCTTCTGTAATTTCTAACACACCACCCTGGGACTCAATCCTTATGTTTTTGGTCAGGGCTTTTTCTTGCTTTAATTCCCTATTAATAAACATCTAAGTGTGTGTATGTGGAGAAGGGGTACACGAGACTATTATTAGAAATGGAAAGAAATGAGGAATGCAATTTATGATTGACATTCAAGCTCTGACTTCTTTTTTTTTTTAACATGGTGATTCTGACAGACTTTCTCCCCTTACAGCAGGTTTCATTTCTTCCCAGTTCTGAAAGAAATGTGCAAATTAAAGAGGATGTGTAACCTCCCTAGAGTGGTCTTCCTAGAACATTTACTCTCAAGATAGTAGTTAGGAAAATGGTGGAGCAAAGAATAGGGTTTGAGGGAACTTGTCCAGGAGGACTCACTCTTACAACCACCTGTCAGTCACCTGGAAATCCAGTGGCAAAGAAGAAAGATGGCCAGGACTCTGTCATCGTTAGGGGGAAGGTAGAGTGAGTGTCACTCTTAATAGAGATGCTGACGTGGTGGGAGAGATCGGCTGTGACATGCACACTGCCAGGAAGAAAACTCCTTCCCTAGGTGTACATATCTGATCTACCCTGTGCTTTAAAAATAGAAACAGCAAGCCCGTTGAGTGGCTGTTCAGGGTGGGAAGGAAGCATAATCAAATTCAAGAATTGACCTGGTAACACACACTCACATGAGCTAATGGTTTACTCCACAATATCATTTAAGGTGAAACTCAGAAAATGATTTGAAATATGACCACCAACCTAACAGAGTAAAACGAGGAGACTAAGCTCTGTCACCTAATGACTGTGTGTCCTAAAACAAGTTGTTAAACTATTGGACTCAGTTTCCAGTTCTGTAAAATAGGGTGGGGGGAGGTTGGGGCATCTTAGGACCCCTTTTCAGCTTTATTATACTGTGACTTCCTGATGGGCCACAGAACCAGGGTGCTATCAAACAGTGCCATGAATTTATTTTCTAAGCATTTAAAGAAAATTTACACTTAAGTGATACTTATCCCTGGATTGAAAATAATTAATAATTATTTGTGTTGCCCCACTCATGCTTCAAGGTGCAGGTCAGGTGCTCAGTCTTGCCAGCTGCTACAGCCCAAAGGCCCTGGTCTCTTCTACAGCCCTCTAGGCCCCAAACACCTAGGTTCACAGCAGACCTATCAGTGTTAAATGTCAGGATATTTTGCTGAGTCATCTCCCCACTCCCATCCATGAAGTTTTGTTTCCTTTATAAACACTTTCTCAGGTGATCTCTACTCGTGACACTTTAACTCTCAACTGCATGCGGACAAGAGGTAAAACTTAAACTGATATTGGCCTTCTGTGTTGAACAGGTACTATTGCTGGGCATCCTGTATAATGCCTCATTGTTGTTATTATCATTGCTTCTGGATTTAAATGACCAGAAATGGTTTTACTTTAAGACTTCCTAAGCTTGATTATACAATCTTAGAGATGGAGGAAACATCAAAAATATCAGCACTATCTTTCACCCATTTCAGAATTCCTTATGCAGCATTCCTGCCAAAGGGCTATCTAGCTGCTTAACACTCCTGCTGACAGAGAGCTCACTACCTGACAGACAGCTAATGGCATTAGCATCCTAACAGTCGCAGTAAGTGGCTTCCACTTTGCCCTTTTAGAAGAGGTGTGACATTGATCCATTCCTCCTCTTGTCTTTACTCATCCTAAGTTAGGAGAGAGCATTTGGCAGTTTAATAGTACCAATTTAGTGTTTATTTAATAGTAAAAGTTCCAAATGCCAGCTGTAATCTTTAGTAGCTATTTTTGTGTTGGCGATACAATTCCAACAATTACATTTTACGAAGTCATTTCCATTAGGGTTGAGGCAATCTATGAATAAGTCAGGATTTTAAGACAGAGAACTAGGATTTCGTCACAGCTTTGCTCACAAGTAGTGACTTTAGGGAAAGTCATTTCTCTTTCTGGTTCTCAATTTCCTGATGTGTAAAATAAGGGGAAGAATATAGACAATTTCTAAATACCCTCCTTCCCCAGCTATAACTTTTAATGAGGCCACAACAGTGCTTTGCAAATGGAAGATACCAAAAATGGTAAATAAATGAAAATATGAATTTCTATGACCAAGTAAATATGCAGACAAGGTAGATAATCCAGTAGAGCTCGGGGTTTCTAGAAAAGCTCCAGTTACCACCAATATCCATGAAAATTCAGATAAAACAGGATTTCAACATCCTTGATGACTACTGAGATGACATTTCCACTTAGACTCTTTATTTTTTACTGTGTTCATGACACTGGCTCCTAAGAAACATCATCACACCCAAAAGGGGAACACTGAATTAACTTTATGGATTATTGGGCTCTTTTCTATAAATTATTGGCTGAACATATTGCTGGTCATAGAGAAGGGAGGAGGCCACACTTGGGAGATAGCCTGAGCCAAATCCCTGGTGCCAGCTTAATGTGAGGGTCCTTGCAGGGAGTGCAAGACAAAGGTTAGGGAGGGAGTGAAATCACTAAGGAAATAATTCTTTGAGTGAAGTCAAGACTTATTTCCATGCTCAACCCAAGCCAATCACTGCTTACGACATTGATACACATGGAAGATTATTTTCTGGCACTAATCTGTATGTGGAGAATTTAGTTGTCTGTGGAAAATAACCACAAGAACTCTGAAGGAAAACAGCGTCTCTAAATTTAGGACGTCACTGGCAATTTGCCCCCTGAGGGCTAATAAAAAGAGCTGTACCCTAGAGAAATCTGAAGACCTGAGGAAGGTTTCCAAAATTGTTTGAGATGATTTGAGGGATTCATGGGAGAACTTAGCAAAAAATTTCATTACTTAGCTTTCACCACTATGTCCCAGTAAATTGTTGGGCTCATTGTTGGTTTGGAGCTACTAGTTTATTTGAGAAATAAGAAACTACAGCATGGTGAAAAGGAAAGAACATTGGCCTGAGAATTAACAGAGAGAGCAGAACTGTAGTCTCAGCTTTGTGAATTTGGGCTGTGCTTTCTTTATCTGTAAATGAGGGGAGAGATGACTGTTAAGATTTCTTCCAGCATTAATTGTCCATGAACTTTTATATTTACAAAAAAATAAAGATTATATCTATCTAACTTTTATATCTTCAACTCTGAGGTCATTGGACCTATCAGTTTTAAATTTCCATGTAATTAGAGTGATGAATTCCCCTGGTCCACCCTTCTCTTCCATATAAGCTCTCCATTCTAGACTACCTGTTTTATTCACCAACCCTTATTAAATTAGAATTAAATAGAATTTAATAAATTATTAAATTTTAGACTACCTGTTTTATTCACCACCCCTTATTAAATTCATCCCCTTATTAAATTTTAATAAATTACTAAAATTATATATTTTCTCTTTCTTCTAAATATCTCATTCTTTCTGCAAATTTTCATATCCATCAAGTCATAGGATAAAATAGACTTTTTTTTTAAGTTGACTGATAAAATGCACTCTATCCACTAAAATCTGAATTTGAATAATGTTTTAGTATAAGTATATTCCATGCAGTATTTGGGATATGCTTATGCTAAAAATTATCCAGTATTTACCTGAAATTCATATTTAACTGGGTATATTTTCATTTGCTAACTTTAGTAACCTTACCTTTGACCAGAGTCCCTTCTCCTATCCTCAAAGTCCCACAGAACTGCATTTGAACCCTTCTATGTGCACTTACGTTATTATCCAACATTCTGACCGTATAGGTCCATCTGATTTCCTTAACTAGATTATTAGTCCTGTGAGAGACAGAACTAGATGCTACACATTCTGCATCTCCTTTTACCCCCAATGGTGCTTTTTATTATTTCATAATTGGTTGATTCCTCCGAGACTCCTTCACAACCCATGTACTTGCTCCCAATTACTAAATCTCAGTCTGCTTCTTCCTCAAGCTAACATAATCATACCACTTTAGCCCAGACCCACAAGAAAATAGGATGGGATTCAATGGAAATTAACATTAAGGTTCACAACAGTTGATCAGTTGTTACCAGGTACAATGAAAAATATAAATTGATCTAGTTTTTTCTAGTGAATTAAAAATTACTAAAGTCACTTGCAAAGCTGAATTCTTAGTTTGCCAATTTTGTCCTAGCTGCTCTTAACTTAAACAATCCATTTTGCAGGGGACCCAACCTCCTAATGTTTTTGAAAATCTCCTAAGACAGTAAGTTCCTTTTGTGTCTGTATGAAAACATTTAATATTGTGTATTCCTGCCCTCAGAAAACCAAGGGTACCAACTGACTTCTCTCCTCAAAATAAAGTCCTTTACTTTAACTTCATTTCCATGCTGAGTCTGTTCTCTTTCAAGCCTTGCCTCCTTGCATGGAGTACTCATCATTTCCCAAACACACTTTGAACCTTTGTTTGCTCTTCTGCTTCTGTCTCTAATGCTCACACCATCTCTGCCTTTCTAAATCCTACTTATTCACAGTCCCTGGTTTGTGAAGTTGAAGGGTGCAGAAGCCCTAGGAATCTACTGTGACACTATCACTTTAGAAATGAATAAACGATGGACCTTGGATCTATTCAAGGATACTCTGTAGCAGAGTGACAGAGCCATGGCTCAAAATGTCCCCAAAGTCTTTTATTTCTGCCTTTCCCAAGATCTTTCTTCAAGAACCACCTTTAGCTACCACCTTTTTTAAAAAAGGCTTTCCTCATCATCCCAGCCAGGTTCTTTCTCTTTCCTTTAACACCAGACATTTTATCTGTAGCTCTCTTGAGGTGTTTAGTGCTTTTGAGGTTGTGTTTTTGTTATTGGCAAGGTTCTAAAATAAAATCATTCCCTTTGAAAAGAGCAAATTAGCAAAGGTGTGCCTCTGGGGTACTATTTTCCTAACTGCCTGAGGGTTCTGTTGGGAAGAAAAAGGATAGATGGTATCACCCATTTGTTGTACCCAGTGACTGAGGCTACCCTTTACTCTCTGGGCAGTATTCAGCACAGAGAAGCAACTACAGAAAAAGGGAGCAGGGATGCCCTGGATTATTCCAGGGACACAGGCCAAGTGTAGTAGGAAAGAGATGGTTTTGAGTAGGACTTCACTATATCTTGTTGTATGCATCCTTCATCAGGTAACCTATCATAAACTGATTGAGAGACACATGAAAGAGGTGTTATTATTCTAGGGGCATTTAAAAAAACTCATGTCACTGTGACACTGTGATTACAACCCTATCAAAGAGCTCTGGAGGTGACACCAGCAGGAGCAACCTTAGAAAGGGGTGACTCAGTGAGCAGAGGAAGAGTGCTGGGTGAGAAGCAGGCATGTCAATGTTGACTGTCAGATCAATGATGGAATCAGCTATGGAAGGTGACATGCTGCAGTCACAGGACTCAATGTCAGAATGGACTGGGTCACCAAATCATTTCAACAAAAATTCCAGAGAATACTAAATTAAACTTGGTAAAACTTAAAATGAAAAAAAAATAAAAAACTTAAAATAAAAAAAAAACTTCATATGGGAAGTTCCTCATTGACAATCTATCTTTTGGCAAATAATTGACTTTAAACCACACAGCTTTTCATCAATGCCATTTTCTTTCAAAGCCCTTTTTTATCCCCAGAATGTTAGAATGAGAGGAATGTGCATAAACACAGCAACCACATATGGTTAATTTCTTAGTGACTCAAACTCTCAAACGGTTTAGTGGTTGTGTATCTACTTAATAAACACTCATGGGTCTGCTACTATGTATAGTCCAGCACTGAGCTGTGGCCACACAGAGCAGTAAATGAAACATGTTTACTCTCTTTTCTCACTGAACTGGGTCCTATGATCCAAGGCCATAACATACTCTTTATATACCATTTGACACTGGAATTAAAGTATCTAATAAGTTTTAATAAATGTGGAGCAGCAGATATATGCTGAAAACACATTTCTTCATTTTTAAGTCTATTTCTATCACCAGATTCTTAAGTCACTGACTGACTCATAAAAAGAGAGCTCTCATTTTTTCCCCCACCAAAACAATACCCTGATTAAAATGCTTCATCATCAACACCTAAATACCAAATAATCCGATTAAAATGGGCAAAAAACTGAACAGATATTTTTCCACAGAAGATACACAGATGGCCAACAGACACATGAAAAGATGCTCAACTTCACTCATCAATAGGGAAATGCAAATCAAAAGCACAATGAGATATCACCTCATAGCATGCAGAATGGCTAGTATCAAAAAAACAAGAAATAAGTGGTGGTAAGGAGAAAAGGGAATCCTTGTGCACTGTCAGTGGGAGTGAAAATTGGTGTAGCCACTATGAATAACAGTGTGGAAGTTCTTCAAAAAACTAAAAATAGAACTACCACATGATCCAGTTATTTCACTTCTGGGTATTTACCCAAAGAAAATGAAAACACTAATTGGAAAGATATATGCACCCCAATGTTTACTGCAGCATTATTTATGATAACCAAACATGGAAACAACCTAAGTGTCCATCGACAGATGAATGCATCAATAAAATGTGGTATGCATACACAATGGAATATTACTCAGCTATAAAAAAGAATGAAATCTTGCCATTTATGACAACATGGTTAGGCCTAGAGGGTATTATCCTAAGTGGAATATGCCAGACAGAAAAAGATAAGTACTGTATGATTTTACTTATGTGTGAAATCTAAAAAACAAAACAACAAAAAAGAGAAACAGATTCATAAATATAGAGAAAAAACCTGTGGTTGCCAAAGGGGAGGGTGAGGAGACAGGCAAAATGGGTGAAAGGGATAAAAATAAATATAAATAAAATAAAATACCTCATCAAAAGAAGATGATTTCTCATGATCAGGCATACTGCAAGCACTTAAATCACAAAATGGTAAATTTCAAAAGGAAGTCACTTTTGCCAAGATGTAAGGAATTACATGTGTAGGTTCTATTCTTTGGATTTAAGTACATCTCAAAAATATAATGAAAGGCTATAACTTACTAAGTGTTTCTTGTATGCCTGGTACTGTTCTAACCCTTGTTTGCAGTTGAATTTAACCTACACAAACTATAAGAGGTAGGCATTAATTATTATTTCCATCTTACAGATGGTGTAGCTGAGGCACTGAGAGGTTAACAACTTGTTCATAGACAAAGCTACTATGTGGTTTAGCCAGAATTCAAGTAAAAAATCTGGCTTCAGATGCCCCACGCTGTTGGCTATACAAAGTGGTAAGTAGTTTGCCCTAACCATAAATATGAAAAACCATATTCTTTTGTTTTGCCCTAGGGCAATGTAGGAAATAAATAAAAAAACTTAAAGGTGAGACAACTGTTTTTTTGTTTTTGTTTTTGTTTTGCCAATTATGTGTTACCTTAAAAGAAAGTTGCAATAAATGAGAAGGATAAAGCTTGACGAGAGTGACACTGTCATGAACCATATGATTATGAAAGAGAACTATTCAGCATGATTATGAAGTTGCAGATTCAGGGCAACACTAAGGTGGATGAACTCTCCACCAAGCTATTCAGCAAACTGGCTGTTGCTTGAGCCAGCCAGGCTCAGTAGAGGTGGGCCTGCAATAATGCCCCAGTCAGGCTCACACTTAGTTATCCAATGACAAAGCTTCCAAACGACAAAGGAGCACAACAGCATATAGAGGAGGCCTACACAGAAAATCGGAGCTCGAGTCAGGTTATGACATACCACAGCAAAACCTGACTGGGAAATGACAACAAACGTTTATGCCTCCATTTGTTTCCCATGCAGAATGCTCAAATAACATCCTATCTGGTACAAAACCAGACTCTACCTGGAAACCCTGAATAAGCACCAGTGAAGTCATCAGAAGGGTGGGAGAGCTGCCGCCAAGAGGGGAGGAAGGGAAGTGGATTGCCAGGGGCCCTTTAGTGAAAGGTGAGACTTGGGGAAAGATGGCCTAGGGTCCCCACATTTCCCTAGAGAGCTCCCAAGCCAGAAATCACCCCTCGGCTGTGCACTCAGACTGTTCTGTTGTGGAAAATGGAGAGTGTAGATTTATTAATAAATAAGCCTCACTACCCCCGTTACAGTGGCAATGAGGGGGAGAACACAACTGAAGCCAGGATGTAGCCCCAACGCTTGACACAGTCTGCATACCAGTATTTGTCAGCTCTGTTTTATATGCGCCTTCCTGTTTTGAGCTTCTAGGAGGAAAACATTAGCCCTCAAACTCATGGTTCTCCTTTATGGTTGTGGTCAGTTCACTGGTTGTTTAGAGGCATGCTCAACAGCTTGTGGTGGGGGACTGATATCCAGGGCTGCACCCAGGCTTGATGTGGACCCAGCTGCACATGAGAATTATGTGGTATCATTCACATATAGTAAAAAATGATATCATTTACATATAGTAAAAAAGAAACTGTCAATACATGTGAAAGTTCTTATGTCTCATGCCATCAATGTAAAATATATCAAGTGGCGGACTGAAGCAGTAACTCCGCCTAGTGGAGCAGTAGGAAGTGTAAACGAGGATATTCTCTGTGCAACTGCCATGATGTGGCTACCTGTTTTCCCTCACTGACTATAACATTCTCCTGGGGACCCTATAGGCAACCCTGAGTTCCTGACACTATCCTAATTCACCACATCCAAAAGGTTATGAGGCCAGACCAGAGTGACAAAACCCCATAGACTCAGACAGGCTGGTGCTGCCCTCTTTGGGCCTCTAGCCAAATCAGCTTAGGGACAGGGCCAAGGCCAGAGGCCTCAGAGTATAGGAGTAAGTAACCACATCTCATATCAAGAGAACAGGACTATATACTGAGAATGACTCTCAGTACAGAGTACCCACATACATTAGTTCATTTATTCTTCCCAGGTGTTATGGGATGTTCGTATTGCCTTCCTGGTGACTGTGGTACAAACAGGGCTTGGGGAGCTTGCAGGTGAACTGCCCAATGCCACAAACCTATGAGTCATGAGACTGGAATTCGAACTCAGTCTGTGGTTATCAGGGCAGATCAGCATCTTTACCAAGTCCAGCCAATTAAACTCAAGAGTAGAATCTGAGTCAGATCCAGAAAGATCTTGAAGACCATGTGCTTATATTGAGCGATGTTTGCAGTATAGCATATCACTTTTAAAATGCAGTTTACAAGAAAAAAGAAAATAATTATAAAATACCCAGTCATATGGTCATATATACTGTGAGTCAGATAATAAATCCTATCACCTTCAGATTTAGGAAACCTTCTCCTCCGACATGAGCATTACAACAGGGGCTTGACATTGTCTAGAGTGTGTTCCAACCCTGGTGAGAGGAATCAATCCAAGCCAGAGCTGCAATGCCGAATCTGCTTTTAGATTACTTTGCACGGTATTTTAAATTTCTTAGGCCAGACCACTAGACATCTTCCAAAACATATACTCATGTGCTTGAAGAAATCAGATGGAGTTAGTATGACAATTCATTTACCGTGACTTCTAGTATAATGTTCAGACACTTTCTAGACATGTGTATCACCAAACTCTGTATTCTAAAGAACTTTCTCTGGCTGACTCAGATCATGACCTGAGACAGTAACAAATTCAACATGTATAACGATTTCAGGAATTTGAAGGTCTCTTTTCTCAAAAGCTATCCCCCTGCTTGCCTATTTTAACTTCCATGCAATTGACAAAGGAAATTCGGTTTCCCACTCAAATTCCCAGATGTCGTTTAGCCTGCTTTATCTCTGGAATCTTCCCCAAAATACAGCAAATATAGGATGAGAAATAGCTAGACTCAGAAAAGAATGATTAGGCAGTGTCGAAGCAAGCCTGCTGACAAGCCCTCTTTAAGACCTTCAGCGTTTTCCTTCAGACAAATGTTTCCCATTTTAACTCCCTTGCCTCCTTTTTATAAAAATGTATTCCCACCTGCCTTTATAAATATTAGTTCTTCAGATGAGGGCCATCCCATCACACCTTCCACATGCTTTGTTTCTACTTTGCATCTGCTTGACCCTCTGGCTCTGGGGTCCATTCTTGTGTTTGTGCTGCTGCTGAGAAGGGACAGCAAGAGAGAGGTGAAAATCTGTCTGGCCATCAGTTTATAACTTCCCTTAGTCCCCTAGAAGTAGCCAGGAGAGGGTGTGGGTCAGGGAGGAGGGAAGAGGGCTGAGTGTGTAATGTGCAGGCTGGCCAGACCCAAATACCCCTCCATCCAAATACCATCTCATAAGGATACTGCTTATTGCTTGTGTCCACTGGACCATCAGCAGCTTCCCTTGAAGTGAGGTAGGACCATTCTGTATATAACAGGACTCAGAGAGATTATTTGTTAAGATTTCATTATTTAGGCAAAAAGAATTGTCAAAAATGAACTGTTAATGAGAGGTATAGATTTCATTATGAGTTATCTTAAGCTTTTAAATAATTAGCTGTAAATACTGACCAGCAAGTCTCCAATATTACCTCCTAGTTCTGTTCTGAAGGACAGTTTGGTAACCCTTTAGTAGAGCATCTGATAACACTGCCTTCTGCTCTGATACACCCTGCAACACCCCTTCTGCTAACCCCACTTCTGTGAGCCATCACAGCCTTTC
Organism: Eumetopias jubatus; assembly: GCF_037043125.1. Classification (NCBI taxonomy): domain Eukaryota; kingdom Metazoa; phylum Chordata; class Mammalia; order Carnivora; family Otariidae; genus Eumetopias; species Eumetopias jubatus. Next base: position 28,629,398 of record NW_028274822.1, read on the forward strand.
TTCACTGTGCTGACTTTTATAGTCTTTTCCAGGGCCCTTATTATCAAGTTTTCAGTCTTTCCATCTGCAAATGCCCAGGCTTCCATGTGAATGTGTGCTTCTGGAGCCCTGAATTGCCTTCCTATGTTTTACAAGATGTTAGCTGCCTGCTTTGCTTGGAAATTCTAGAAATGACTTGATGGGTCTGCACTTCCCTCTCCAGCGGATTCTCTCTGCTGAGCTCTTCCTCAGTCCTCCCATGTGGTACAGGCAGGGAATCCGGCTCCTGATTTGGAGCAGTGCCCACACCATTAAGCATCCTCCCCGAAGCCATCCACTGTGCAAACCACCTCCATCTTATATGCAATATCATGTCAATGATAAATGTCGATGGAGTCATGACGTTTTCTCAAGTCACTTTTTAGTGCTATTGATAACTTCCTTAAATATTATCTTTTGTTAAGACATTCAGCATTTTCTCATTAATTTCATACATACCATCTCATTAATTTAAAATACTGAGTTCATTAGGACTGGTACTATTCCTATTTTGTAAATGACTAAACTAAGTCCCAGAGAGGTAAATTACGTGTTTAAGTTCAAAACTGCTAAGTGTCAGAAGATACCATCTCCTACAACTTTGTTCACAATTTAGATGTGCTTATGGAAAACTATTGTGTGAAATGATTTCTGGCAAATAAAATCAGTTGGGCCCAGGGGAAACTTGCTATTTAAAAGAGTCCCATTGTGAGTCATTTTATAAAGCAAATATTCTCTAATACAGCTATTTTACAAATGTGAATTTTTAAACAACATATATCTGCTGAAAGTGGGGTACTCGTGAGCCGGCACATTTCAGCTACTGACTCTTACTCAGAGTTTCTCCTGACGAGAGGCAGTGGACACACTGGCAGAGTCCATAATGTGGATAAATGGCAGCATCAGAGCGGGGCAGTCCCCTACAGACACCTGAGCTCTAGCCCCTGAATTGCACCACTGGTCAGTTACTTCCCATTTTCTGTCTGGGAAACTGCTCCTACCAGGACTGGAGGACTGAACAGCTAGGCCCAAGTCTGCACCTTGCTTTCGTTCATTACCTCTGCCTCACTCTGTCTCACCTTCCTCTGTCTCCTGACTTCCTGCGCTCCACACCCAAACCAAGTTGCAGATTTTGCTACTGATACAGCCCCTTGGTCATACCCCTGCCTCTGCTTATGTCCCACCCTTTCCCTCAACTTTCTTTCTCCTGGTCTTGCTACTTGCAGGATCCTCAGCTCAGATAGATCAGGGATTCTGAGTCCTGGCTATATATGAGAATAATCTGGGGAGCTTTAAAATTTTTTCTAATGCTTTGGGTCACTATTAAAAGTCTTATTTAATTGGGCTGCTGTGGGGCCTGAAGGTGGTGTGTGTGTGTGTGTGTGTGTGTGTGTGTGTGTGTGTGTGTGTGTGTGTGTGTGTGTGTGTCTTAAATCACCTAGGTGATTCTAACATGTGTGTGTGTGTGTGTGTGTGTGTGTGTGTCTTAAATCACCTAGGTGATTCTAACGTGTGTGTGTGTGTGTGTGTGTGTGTGTGTGTGTGTCTTAAATCACCTAGGTGATTCTAACATGCAGTAAAATGGAGAACCCTTGATTCACTCCATGGCCTGATGTTGACCTGTAATCTCTGGTTACTGGATGGTCTTTGTTATGGGCTGAATTCTATCCCCCTCCATATTCATATGTTGAAGATTTAGCCTCCAGTCTTTATTTGGAGATAAGGCCTTTACAGAGGTAATCAAGTTAAAGTGAGGTAATTAGAGTAGAACCTAACCCAATATAATTGGTGTCCTTATAAAAAGGGGAAATTTGAAGATAAACACATACACAGGGAGAACACCATGTGAATATGAGGATGGTCATTTAAAAGCCAAGGAGAGAGGCCTGGAGCAGATCTGAAGGCCCAGTACCTTCAGAGGTAGCTAATACCTTGATTGCAGATTTCTAGCTGCCAGAACCAGGAAGCAATAAGTTTCTGTTAAGTCCCCCAGTGTGTGGTACTTTGTTATGGCAGCCCCAGGAAACTAATACGGCCCTCAAGACTGCAATGCAGTTGCCCTAATCCTGGAGCATAGACCAATGTGTCCCAATTCGGCCAGGATTCTCCCAGCTTTACCACCGAAAGTCCATGTAATGGCTAAGTGCATAGGCTTCAGATCCAGACAACCTAGGTTTAAAACTCATCTCTGTTCTTGGCTATGTTGCTTTGAGCCTCAGTATCTTCAGCTGCAAAAAGACCTAACTCATAGTAATGTGTGGATGACATGGGCTAATACACGTAAAACATCTAGAACTTTTCCTGGCACAGTGAGCTGTCAATAAATGTTAACTAAATCAATATTATACACCATTAAAATCAGGAAATAGTGAAGCACATATCTGTGCATCAGATATCTCATCAGACAGTGAGATAATTAAGGGGCTTGCTTTGAGAGATGAATGTAGTCAAAGTCCTTTGCCTGCCATCCATTCACTGCAATCCTAGTTTTTTTTCATACTAGGAAATAGCCTTGATGCTCCTCAGCATTTCTGCTATACAATGCACATTTACAGCAAGTGGAACAAAAAGAAATTGCTTTAAGCATTCTGTGTGTTTATTTCCCATCCCCTTGCAAAAACATGGAGGAGGCCACCCCCAGGAAACAGATAAAAGTCAAGATATGATTCAATGGTGAACCTTGTAACCAGTCACAACCAAAAGGGCCTATTCAGGAAGGAAGACAGACTTGCGAATGAGGAGATGTAGTTTTCTGAAGACCGGTGAAGTGGGGAAAAGATTGGAAGGAGGACTGACACTGAAGTTGGGTCTTAAATGAGGTAAAGGCACTGCTGGGTGGCCATAACTGACTCACTGGTTAGGGTTAGTTCACACAGATGGGGCACATCAGTAAAGACAAAAAGATGTGAAACTGCCTGGCATGTTAGGAAACCAGAAGTCATTTGGTATCTCCAGAGTGCAGGAGCATGTGGACGTTTAGTAAGAGAAGAATTCAACCCATCCTGATGTCTCCTGCCTTTATAATAATCAATATGAATGAGTTTTGCCTTCAAAGTCAGATTGTAAATTCACTGAGGAATTTAATAACAGTGCAGTGATTTTTACTTCTTGGTGTCCCCCAGTAAAATTCTGTCATAAGTTATTTACTAATAAAAGTAGCTAATTGTGCCAAGAGCACTTTGTATAATGGATGGACATTGTACACGCATGTGCATGCACGCATGAATTTTTTATTTATTTTATTTGGAATCTAGGTGTCACCTTATAGAATTTATTCTAACAAACCCCATCCCTTCAGCCCTCCCACCCTTAGGCTTCCTGGAATCAGAATCTGTCTAAATCTGCCATCTAGCAACAACCTCTGTGAGCCCTGACTCCATCTGATGGAGAATACAAACCAAGGACTAAGGGAAAACAGGCCCTATCTAGAATAAAGTTCATACCTATCTTCTCATCTATAGCCATTCATAGCAGCCTTCTCATTGTAGTTGCCCTATTATTGCTCGATTTTGGATTTCATTTTCTTTCCTGGTGACTTTTGACTACTTTGCTTTCTCTCTTCTGGACCCATTTGCTCTGCTCCATTTTAACCGATCCTCTGATCTGAAATTATAGCTCTCCCGGATGTGTAGTCCCTTCTGGATCCTCCCCATGCAAAAGGTATGAGGGGTTCTCAAGCCTCGCTATGCACGAGAATCACATGTGAAGTCATTTGCATAGCCTCTGCCCCTGACATTTTGATTCAGCAGAAATAGGAGGAGCACAATTTCCTATATATAGAGAGAGATTTATCCCATAGACCATTCTCATGCACAGGCCGGGATAAGAAGCATTTAACTGGACACTGAGTCATGGTTTCCTTAGGCCTGCCCTTTTCCATTACTGCGTAAGTCCAAGATCTATTTGCCCATCACAGTGTAGCAAAGACAAAAACAGAAGAAACTATATGCCCTCAGATGCAAGTTAACAGGGCCACTACAGTGACCCTACCCCTTACAAGTTTTAGTGCAGAGGCAACATCTGTAGGAAGAGAGGACATAAACATCTTACATTTCCATCTAGCCCCACAGGTTACAGCCCTGATAATCATTAGGAGGTCTGGAGTAGGAGCCAAAACCCAACCCTAATAATAACTGGAAACCTGTTTGGAAATGCAGCTACAATTTTTTCCCTGTGAGCTGCCGTGCAGGTCACTGAACATAAACATTCTCTGAAATCAGGTGCTATCATTGAAATCTTGAGATTCAAATGTGTAGGCTTTTAGGAAGGAGAAAGTAGAAGGTTTTACCGTTATCCTGGTGCATGCAGTGTGGAACATGGTCCAACCACGGGAGACCATCCTGTCGCAACTGATGTCTCCAGGAAGCACAGCTAATCTCTTCTGCTGCCACTTCCCTTTGGTGTGGATCTTTAATCTCTGAAGTGTGCTGACATTATTCATTATCCCAGGCACCAACAAGATTCAATTAGTTTCTACAGGGATGTCCATTTTACGAAGCTGAATGTGAATGAAAGACCTTGGTGTAAGTGGTGCACTTATCAAACCAAGACTTTACCATGTTATTCATTAGGCAAATAAATTAATGTCAGGCTTCCTTATCCACTGGGCCATCAAGGGACAGGCCAGCTCCTTGACAGAATTCTTTTATGAACAGTCATTTGTGTGAAAGAGAAAATCTTGGTGAAAGCCCTAATGGAAATGCCAATGAGTAAGAGTATTTTCTGCAGAGCAGATACAGTGTGCACAGGAAGGGGAGCTGTGGGACCTAAAATTTATAAGACCTAAAATTTCACGTGATGCCTTGATATATTTGGGCCCCACAGAGCTGAAGAGGCCCAACTGTGAGTTCTTTTGCTCCCCCATCCAGTAGAAAGGCTGCCCACCCAGCTAGTTCCCCTAACAGCTGGACCAACTACACCACTTTCAGCCCTCAGCCTAGTGGTTTCACTTCCCTGACAGCCTGAAGACTTGTTCAAAGGAGCCAAATATATCCTCCTGTGGGAACCAGAGATCACCTCACCCTCTTGTTACTACAAGTTCTACTTCCCTGCGCCTCTGCTTGTTCACACTATCCCAAGTGCAATCCCCATGTGGGCCTGCATGGTGTGCAATGTCCTCTCCCCCTCTCTCTACCCCCAGATTGTGAGTATTTATTACAAACTAACTGCTATCAACCTCATTTGCCCAGTGTCAAAGTATCAGGTACTCAACCATCTTGTACTATTTAAGGAGGAGGATCCCTCCCTCACCAAGGCAGTGAATAGGAGGTGATTGGAACAGGGGCTCAGTCCTCTCCATCTGTGGCAGAACTTTGGCTTTGGTGACCACAGAATGGGCACTCAGGGCCCTAGCTTCCAATCCCAGCATTTCCAATCAGGCATGTAATTTAAACCCTCTTAGACTCAGTTTCTCTATCTGGAAAATAGCTATAGTAATATTGGTCTCTACCTGCTTCATAAGTTCTTATGACATCCAACAATCATGCTTTAAAACACTGCAGAAACTAAAAATCTGTAGGATCTGTAGGGTTGTGCTATAATTACTGAATCCTATTTTTAGAATAGTTTTTTCCACTTAGTCTAGGATAAATGGGGTTACTAGTGACAGCTAAACAGTTCCTTCTGAGTAACTTGGAAGAGTTCCTCTTCATCCCTCCTACTAGTTCCCCTGAGATGCTACCTAAAAGAAGAGGAGGAAGAAAAAGAAGGGGAGAGAAGACAGTGGAATCATTTTGTTGCAGAAGTGACAAGGTAGCAATTTTTCTTTGCAATATTCTAAGGCAAATATACCAATCTGCCCCACCACATTTCTGCATCTAAAGCCCTGTTTGGGCATGAGATGTGGGGACAGGAAGAGAGCAAGAGTCAAGAATTAGAAATACATGAGCCCTGCCTATAACAACAGTATAAGATAACTTGGATAACAGACAGCATTAACTATCTTATGAAACAATATACGAACATGTAAAAATTGATGTATCTTTTTGTCTCCCCTTTATCCTTCAAATCCCTACTGCTACATAAAAAGTCTTCCCTGAAGCTTCATTCCCCAATGATCACATACAATGGTAGAAGCTTGGGATTGGCACAGACTTAAAGGTCAGTTGCACGAGCCCCAATTTCTGCCTCCTAGGTCCCATGATGTGGAGATGTTATAATACAGGTGTGTCTGGGTAAGAATAAAGCACCTATAACTGGGGGCATGGAAGTGGAAGGGAAGGTTTCATGATGGGTGTCTAGGAGGGATTTAGCATATTAAGAAAGGGGGGAAACAGCTTCAAATAGAGGGAAGATCACTCTCAAAGTGAAGGAAGAGAAAGCATGGAACACGTGCCTAACAGCAAGTAAGTCAGGAGGTCTAGAACGTAAAGTCCACGTGAAAGGGAGTTTGGAGGTCAGGTGGAAGGATTGCTGATCCTTGGGTAGCCTATTCCCTATTTTTAAGAAACTTTAATTTTATTTTGAAGGTAATGAGAAGATTAAAGGAATTAAATAATAACTGGAAACCTGTTTGGAAGAGATAAACAGATCCATAGTTCAAAAAGCTCCCAGTGGCCAGAAGTAGAATGAAGTTGCATGGACAGATTGAAAGTTAGGAAGAATTTGGGATGCCTGCATGGGTCAGTCACTTAAGCGTCTGCCTTTGGCTCAGGTCATGATCTTAGAGTCCTGGGATTGAGTCCCATGTTGGGCTCCTTGCTCAGCGGGAAGCCTGCTTCTTCTCCCTCTGCCTGCCCATTCCCGTTTGTGCACTCTTGCTCTCTCTCTGATAGATAAATAAATAAAATCTTTAAAAAAAAGAAGAAGAACTAAATAAGACTTCAGATAAGAACTGAAGAGGGGTCAAGCTATAGCTGTGGTAGTGAAGGGGAGAAGTGGATTTGGCTTAGGCACTCTCCATGTAAAAGTAAAATGCAGGGTACAGAGTGTATAGAGCCAATGGGCTCCTACACCAACTCTTCTACTTCGTAGCTGGGTGACCTAAGGTGAGTCCCTCTCTTTATCTAGGACTCCTTTTTTTCATCTGTGAAATGAGAGGGTTGAACTAGATGTATTACAATCCCTTCCAGCTCTAACACTCTCTAATACTATGATTCTGGTCCAATTTGAATGGCATCCAAGGAAATTTGGTTAGCGAAATTCCCCAAAGACCTCATTATAAAGTGCTCCCATAGATTAGAGCCCCAGGACAGCTATGGCAAGACTTCAGAAGACTATTATTAAAGATAATAATAGTGTTTTGTTTTTATACAACACTTTCACACCTATAATCACCTATAATCTATGTTAATCTTCATCATAGCATTGTGAGGCAAAGAGATGTAATGATCGTTATCCACATTTTAAAGATGAGGAATTGAGTCCTTGAAAGCTCAAAAGACTTGCCTGAGGTTCCAAACAAGTCGTGGTGGAGTCTGGACTAGAGTCCATGTCTCTGAATTTATCATGCAGACTTCTTTACATTACCTTGGGCTGCGTCTGGTCTGATCAGAACCTTTCAGATGCATACCTAATTCCAGTGCACCCTGAGATTAATGGCCACTAGAATCAGCTTCTACTCGGCTTGTTAGATTGGCAGGAATGGCCCTGAGTATTTGTGACCTATTCATACTAGAGAAATATTACCGGGAAGAGGTTACAAGTAGCTTGATTCTGACAATAAGCAAGCCCTCAATATGGTTACGTGCAAATAGAATCTGAGAGTCCCTCATTTGCCACGTGAATTATAAGAAAAAAATGCAACTTTTAGGCATTTTTTCTAAGTAGCTCAGAGAACTTGACCGTTTACTTTCAGCCTAGGGTCCTGGCCTGGGAAGTGAGATAGTGTAGGAGAGCAATTATAGAAACGTTTTTAAGATCAAGGATCTTTCCTTGCCCTTACTTCTGCTCTTCTACTCTCTTGTAAGGAGGACCCATCAGAATCTGTGATGAAAGAAGAGAATAAATTCCTCACAAAATTCTCATCCCATAACAGATGGGCAAGATCGTGGTGGACCGTTTTCTTGCCCTGCTGACTTCTGGATCCAGCCAAATCTACTATTTATTCTACCTGCATCCCTTGTCACATGTTCCATACTGGCTGGTTAGAGATTAAGTGATTTTTTATGGAATGAAGGAGAGAAGGACAGAGGGAAGGAGCAGAGGTGTTCATGTATTCATAATATTTAAAGAGTACCTGCTAGGTGCCAGGCACTGTGTAGTTTCTTACATATATATTATCTTTCTCATCCTTACAATAATCCTCTGAAGTAAACTGCATTATTACCATTTTAGAGATGAAATCAAGAAAGTGAAGTAACTTATTTAAGATTGCATGGATAAATAAAGCTAGAATTTGAACCCTGGAATGTATGACTCCAAATACTTTTCACCTTACTATGCTACTTTCCAGTCCCATCGGTCGGTTTGCTGCTGACTTTGAAAGTTTATCCAAGAGGACAACCTCAATTTTGCACAGAATGGTTAAAATCCAGGAATCATAAAGGGTAATAAGACAAGAAATGAGTGGAAGTTAAATAAGAATTGGACTAATAATTACATAGATTTTTCCATGTCTTTCACATTACTTTATCTGTATTTTCCATTTGTTATTTCTGATGAGAAAACTGAGGCCAGAAAAATGTTATGTGCAATACAACCAGTTCATTTCAGAGCCAGGATTCAAACCCAGATTTCCTGGCTCATCTTTTGGGGCCAGTTCCACTCCACATCATGATCTCATCTCATCTAACTCTTTACCCAGGGTAAAGAGACAATGATGGCAAATGCAAGCTTCTTCAACATGTTAATAATTCTGGTGATACTAACATTCTGGTTTTACTAAGATCTCTGTAATGCTGTCCTTGAAGTCCTCCATGATAAAGGTAATGATGTCACAGACGAAGCTGCAGAAGTACATTCACTGGCACCTTTACCAGTTTTCTTCTTTTTCCAGAACTGTTCGGATATTATAGGATTAAGAGATGTGTTTTTAGGGTGATTTGGTCCAGAAATTTCCAAAAGGAAATGACAAGAAATGATTTCCACACTTTAAAATTAAAAATACTCATCTTACTCACTTTTAAAAGGAAGTGAGGAGGTGGCAGGAGAAGCTATAACAGACTCTTCACGAAAAAGACTCAATCCCTTGTAATTAATGGGAACCTCTAAAATCAGAAGGCAAGGCCATTAATCATTCAGCCAACTCTCCATGAGGTTGGCATCACTAACTCACCCACACACCTTTAATGACTCAATTCACAACAGGCAAACTTGAACCGCAGGGATGGTCCTAAGAGCAGCATTGTAAAACTGCTGTCAGTGGGATGTGAATGCCGTCATTCAATCAATGAGTTTGTTCTCTTTCTAGTCCATAAATGTGGCTTTTTTTTTTTTTTAAGACTAGGCTGGGAGGTTGCATCCAGGATTAGAAGAGATAGGCAGGACGATTTTTTTTTTCTCAATATATATATTAGGAATTCTTAACAATTAACAATTAGATCCTAGAAGAGAAAGATGTTTTTTGTCAGAGAATGAGCTTAATACACTGACAAAGGGAAGGTGAAGGTGCAGGAGAAAGGATACCTCCACTGGGTAGGAGGAGGTTGGCTCATGTTGCCTTCCAATTCAAAAGTATTTGTGTTCTTTTCCCAGTTATTTCTTGGAGTGATGTAATTAGTCAAGAAGACATATAACAGAGCGAACTCCTCCAGGGAGCTCCCAGATGGACTGTAAGAGCACAGGGACTCTCCCAATAGAAGACTGTCAGGAATAGTGGCCATTTCCAACTAGATGATTCCCTAAGAATTGTGTGCAGGGAGCACCACCAATCTTCCGGTGAAGAGAAAAATGTCTTCTATGTATTTCATCCAAATTCTCCCAAGTTTTTGTCAAACCTTAGTAAGCTAAAGTTCATCTAACTGGACTATTTAATTATATGGATCTTATGACATTGGCTGAATATTTTAATTTTATCAGAAAATGGAAGAAAAACCTCGATAAAGAATTTTTTTAAAGTATAGGTTATCTGGAAGTCAGCACAAACTCAGTCTCCTCTGTTTCCAACAGATATTTATAGGCATGGGCTATGAAATGGGATTTGTGCTAGTAGTGTCCACAGGCATTACCTCAGAAAACAGCACCATGAGGCAATTATGATTATTTCCATTTTATAATGGAAGACACTGAGATTCAAAGAAGTTGAATGACAATCCCAAGATGACTCTCTAACCTTCTCCATTATTTAAGAAGAATATTTATCCTTAGACTCTGATGTCTCCTTATTAGTGGGGAAAAACAAGTATCGATACACAACAGACTTCAGTTATAAGGAAACAATGTGGTGAGACCACTGGGAATTTCCACTTATCCTCCAAGTACACAAAGAATTAAATTTAACAGAACTCCTAACCTCCTAGTATATGAGGAATTGACCATGATTGTTTTTTTCAATTCTATAGACATTATCTGTTATGGGATAGATTATTACCCCCGAAATTCATATGTTGAAGCTCTAATTCCAGTACTGTATGTGACTGTATTTGGAGATGGGGGAATTAAATAGATGATTAAGTTAAAATGAGGATATTAGGATGGGCCCTTCTTCAATATGACTGGTGTCCCTACAAAAGGGGAAATTTGGATGTACAAAGAGACAGCAGGGATGCACACTCATAGAGCAAAGACCATGTGAAGAGGCCATCTGCAAGCCAAGGAGAGAGGCCTTAGAGGAAACCAAACTTGCCAGCACCTTAAACTTGGATTTTTAGCTCCCAGAACTGTGAGAAAATAAATGTCTGTGATTTAAGCCACCCAGTCTGTTATTTTGTTCTGGAAGCCCTAGAACACTAACACATTATCTTTATGGAAGTGGTTTTCTTATTCAGACAAAAATGGATACAAGATGTAGTTGTTGCTTCTCCCAAGTAATGGAATATGTAGGTCTTTTACATTACTGTGATCAATCCTGATTCCTGATCTTTCAGGACAGGGAGGTACAAACCATAGACAGCGGTAGAGTTGGGACCACTCCAGGTGGAATTCTACCAGTGAAGAACTCACAGCCTATTCATATGGAAAAGGTTTTAGCTAAAGGATCTAAATAAATACATTCACCATATTAAAGAACTATATTCTTGGTGCTCTGCTAGTCATATTCAATATCGTTCACTAAAAAAAACTCAACATTATATGTGAAATTACACACCCATATAAATATAAATACATATATTTGTAAAGACAAATTCTGTTTATATCCCTGGGACCTCAATGATCTAAATCAATATGCCAACAGCAATTTCTGTGATGATGAAAATGTTCTATATTTGTGCTGTACTGTATGGTAACCACTATCCACATATGGCTACTGAGCACTTGAAATGTGGCTAGTGCTATTGAGAAACTGAATTTTTAGTTTTTTAATTAAGATAAATTTAAATAGTCACATGTGGTTAGTGGCTTTCGTATTGGATAGTGCAGTTCTAGATCATACAAAAAAATTAAACATGGCTTCAGTTTTGTTTGGAAATAAACAGATGTAAAGCCAAACACCAAGAAACAAAAACTCAGTGTCTTATAATATTTTACTGCAGACTCCATTTTGCTTGACAAACAAGCAAAACAAGCTTGATTTAACCTTTTTAAAAAATGAAAAACAAAGAGAAGATTTAAGACCTATGCAATATTTTTCAGCATACAGTTATATACCTAAGGGAACCTAAAGAATTATAGAATTTTAGACCTGTAGGAGATCTGAGAAACAGGTAGTTTCGGATTTCTGATTTTAAGAAATTGGACGGGGCATTTTGTAAAAATTTTCACTTCTTGTATCAAATCATCACATATATAAGGAAGAAGTTATTTACTACAAAGCCAAATTCAAGAACAAGGAACACATCTTTAAAAGAGAAATACAGACTGACAGGAGAAGCCATTGCTATAGTGATAATGAAGATAGGCACCTACTATTTTGCCATTCCACAAAGAGGGTTTCATAGATAATGCAAATTCGTGTGGGAAAGTTGTGTGGAAAATTTTTCTTGGTGACAAGCATTTAACCAACAACCACCAATTATCTGAGGAAAGCTAATATTATAAAAGAAATTAGAGATAAAGTAATCTGAAAAGCTCTTAAAATATTTAAATTTTCTCAGGAAGATAATCACATTCTTCAAAAAAGCTATGAAAGAAAAAATGGAAATTATGAAACAAGAGTAGGTAACTATGACAAGGAACCAAAGATTTTAAAATAAAAAATATAATGGCAAAAACAAAAGAAGAAAGACACAACTGAAGGCCTAACCAGTCAGCTAAATATTAAGTGGAATTCATACAGACAGAAGACAAGAAGATGAAAAATATAAGACAAATATTAAGCAATAGGAAAACTTGATCCAGAAATTCCAAATCCATTTGAGTTCCAGAAACAGCAATCAGAAAGAATGATGAAGAGGGAATAAAGAAATACTGCAGAAAAATGTCTCTAAACTAAGGAAAACAGAGAGAGATAAGTCTTGGGTTGTAAGGATCTGAAAACACGGGGAGAATTGCAAACTACAACATACCTGAATGCTCGGCTATCACATCTCAGAAACTCAAGGGAAGAGTAACATCTAAAAGCTGCCAGAGAGAAGGGAAACAAAGGCAAAAATGAACTATTGGGACTTCATCAAGATAAAAAGTTTCTGAACAGCAAAGGAAAGAGTTGAAAAAAACCAAAAGACACCTGACAGAATGGGAGAAGATATTTGCAAATGACATATCAGATAAAGGGCTGGTATTCAAAATCTATAAAGAACTTAACAAACTTAACACCCAAAGAACAAATAACCCAATCAAGAAACGGACAGAAGACAGGAACAGACATTTCTCCAAAGAAGACAGATGGCTAACAGACACATGAAAAAATGCTCCACATCACTCGGCATCAGGGAAATCCAAATCAAAGCCACAATGAGATACCACCTCACACCAGTCAGAATGGCTAAAATTACAAGTCAAAACAACAGATGTTGGCAAGGATGCGGAGAAAGGGGAACCCTCCTACACTGTTGGTGGGAATGCAAGCTGGTGCAGCCACTCTGGAAAACAGTATGGAGGTTCCTCAAAAAGTTGAAAATAGAGCTACCCTATGACCCAAAAATTGCACTATTGGGTATTTACCCCAAAGATACAAATGTAGTGATCTGAAGGGGCACCTGGACCCCAGTGTTTAGAGCAGCAATGTCCACAATAGCCGAACTATGGAAAGAGCCCACAAAAAGAAGATGTCGTATATAGATATACAATGGAATATTACACGGCCATCAAAAAAAGGAAATCTTGCCATTTGTAATGACCTGGATGGAAACAGAGGGTATTATACTAAGCGAAGTAAGTCAATCAGACAAAGACAATTATCATATGATCTCACTATATGTGGAATTTAAGAAACAAAACAGAGGATCATAGGGGAAGAGAGGAAAAAATAAAACAAGAGGAAACCACAGAGGGAGACAAACCATAAGAGACTCTTAATCATAGGAAACAAACTGAGGGTTGCTGGGGGTGGGGGCAGCGATGAGGTAACTGGGTGATAGACATTAAGGAGGGCATGTGATGTAATGAGCATTGGGTATTATATAAGACTAATGAATCACAGGCCTGTACCTCTGAAACCAATAATACATTATACGTTAATTAATTGAATTTAAATTAAAAAATGTCTAAGAAAGAAAGAATAAAAGCTGCCAGAGAGGAAAGGCAGACTCCCTACAAAGGGATGGGAATGGACATTGGCCATCTCATTAGGAAATCATAAAACACATTTGCACTGCAGGCGAAGCTTAAGAACTTCAGGGTTGCTTGGCTGTCTCACTTCTCTGCAATGTGGAGACAGTATGGCAATGCTCACCACCTGCAGAATCTCTGTAGCGATAGTGCCCCTCTCATAACTGATTTTCATACCGAAATACTCCCTCAAGTATCAGAACACCCACGCCTTCCTCGTGACTCTCCTAACATCAAGTTTCTACTACAAGAAAGGGCATTTACCCACTTGCTCTTTCTTACATGCGCTACACCTACCCTGGCCTTGAGGAAGCCCCGCCAGGCCTGTGTTCTTCCAGGGCTGTTCACAAACTGGCCCTCGGGACGGAAGGCGAGGAGCGACTGGAGAGAGGCAGGCCCTGCAGACCCGGAGGCGTGCCGGTTTCAGGAGGAGGGAACTCACCCAGGAAGCTGGTCCCCGCGCTGCAAAACAGTTCACCATCTCACCTCCGGGTCTGAAAGAGCTTAAACAAGGCCGGAAGTGGGCGCTGATGCGCATGCGCCAAGAGGGTCTCAGCGCCACGTGCCCGCTCACGGCTGCGCACTGGAAGAGGTCTCCGGAGTGGGGACTGCCGGCAGATTGTACGTTCTGAGATCCGGGAGGGTGTGAGGAGCCCCCAGCCCCAAGGAGGGACCCCAGCTTGCAGGGTTACAGATCCTGGACCAACCAGTCATATCCCCTTCAGGGCCTCCTCCAACTCTCCAGCCCCCGTGACCTGCTTTTAGCCTTATGCGCCCCTTGCTCCTCATGCTCCCGGGCTGAGCCAGCGGTCCCCTCAGATGGAGGTGGCTCGTTGGGGGGCTCCTTGGCTGCACCTGAGGCGGTCGCCAGGGCAGCAGTGGAGGTTCACGCGAGAGAAAACGGTATCCAGAGAATGATTCCCAAAGTAAGTGGCAGATTTCTTGACCAAGAGTCTCATGATTCAAACCACTGATTGGTTAAGCCCCCTGAGGGGCTGGGAGTCGGATCCCTCAGGGTGTTCACCTCTATCCTCATGGATTTAATGAAGATGCTACATTAGCTGAGTGCTGGGGTGTGAACGCACAGTGTCCTGCTCGCAGTGGCACAGGTGCCCCCTTGTGAGGTAGTTCAAGACCATCCCATGTTGGGATACGTCTCGGTATCCCGTGAGGACAGGCTTTGTTGGCTATCATTTAAGGCTTGCTGGGTGAGTAACGTCCTGGAGTAACGTCCTCCAGGCCCACGGAGGGAAGGAAGACAGGGGCCAAATGATCCAGAGGTAGAAAACTGAATGTGCCCACCTGGCCTTGAGGAAAGGGAGGTTGACCGCTGTAGGAACTTGACAAGGTTGTGCCTACTATGTATGTTGGCCGGGTTCCACACTTAACTGCTACACTATACCATCCTTTATTTAAAGGATGAACTAATGAGGCCTAGAAAAACAAATGGTTTTTTGAAGTTTACAGAGCTAGTGGAACCTGAGCTGACATTTCAGACATTCCATTGCTCTTTCTGCCACCCTACTTGGGTTGCATTTCACTTAGATTTCATTATACACTATCATTGTTCTCTGATTATTTCTTGTGTCTGTATTGTATATCCACAATAAACTGTGAACTCCTTCAGAGGAAGGACCATTTCTTATAGTTATGCCCACAACATATACCATATGCTCAGGCATAGAGAAGATTCCAGTAGACATTTCTTACCTTGAATGGAATACTTCTCACAATGAGGTTGCCCCATGACCCTGCAAGTGTCTCCACTATAGCATGTGGTCTTGAGAGAACACCCATCCGTACTCATCTTGCAGGGAGTAAAATGCCAGGAGCATCCTACCAAGGAATAATTCTGCCCTCCTTTGGGCCTTTACTGATAACACTGGATTCTAAATAGAAACAACCCTATTTTGAAGGCATTCTTGAGAAATTTCCTTTATCTCTCTTTTTTCCATGCCCAATTCCATCTTTAAAGCAGTACAAAAAAAATATAAAGAACGACTGTGGAATCAGCCTCAGAGATTCCAAGAATAATAATTCACATATGTCTTGAAAGGTGTAGGTATAAGATGAACAACATAAGCTCCAGGCATATTTACAGAGTCAAGAAAAGCAATATTATTTTACATAAATATATATTTTATAAAAGAATAAATGGAGGCTCTTAGCAGGTCTCATGCCTGAGGTACCTTAGTTTATGCTGCTGATAAGTGGAGGACCAGAGAATGGATTCCTGGTCTTTCTAACTCTCAGACTGGTGATCCTTCCTCTCGTTACAGCTGCTGTACCCTGGAGGGTGAAGGGAAATACCATCAAAGGTTACCGCTAGAACATTCCTTCAGATATATATGAAGGCTAAACGAGATGGACTCCAGGAAGTTTGCAACAGGTAAGGCATCTTGAGGAGTTAAAAATAAATTCTGATCCTTCTTTAGAAAGTTAGAGGAAGAGATCGTATCATAGCCAGGTGAAAGTTCAATAAAATCTTCCCACCAGATAAGGAAGATGATCAAGAAATTCAGCTCTGACCCAGCTCATGGGCAATTGCAACCATTCTCAAAAAGATCCTGTCTTCCCAAAATAAATGTCTGCTCCACTTGAGTTAAAATTAGACACACATTAATTCTGGCTGTTGACATGAAGCCTCTGGCAAGCTGGGTGGAATCCAGAATACTCTACAGAAATGACCAGGCTCTGTAGACATCAACCAAGGCACCAAGCTAAAGGATTAAATTGTCTCACTATTTCTCCATCACGAGTACCCTCTGTGCCTCTCTCATAACCAGCCATGTTCCGGCAAATGCCAGTCCATGAGCAAAAACTGCCTCTCTCTTTGTGGCTGAAGTTCCAAATGGAATGGCACACATATAGATGGTTTTATTTTTAATAATAATGTCAGTCCCTTGCCCTGACATTATACTATTCACTATATAATTTATCCATTCTTTGGACAAATATTTATTGATCATCTCCATTGTGCTAAGTGTCAGGACATAAGACAAGGTCCCTGCCCTCAGTGGCCTCATGAGTAAGGTGTGGAAATTGTTATTGTTTTATATCCTTCCTTTAATGAATAAGGAAATAGACACAGGGATGTTCAGTGACTTCCCAACATTACTGTTGGAGTAGGAAAAAGTCCCAACTTTTTCAGTGTCTCAGAGATAGGACTTCCCTTTTTTCCTCATTCCCTTCAAAACAGACAAACTTCATGGCAGCTTTCAGTACTGCCTTATTTATGCTGTTTTTATAGTTTTCCCCAAAACATATTAAAGGTATGTGAATACATATCTTTATATGTATAATCATATGTGTATGTATATGTATAATCATATAATGTAAGGACATTTATTTTTGGACTTGTGAAAATAATTTTTTGTGTGTATAAGGAAAGGAAGAAATATAACTTAACTTAGAAATATAACTTAACCAAAACTCAATCTCAAACTTTTTTTTTATCTGCATGGGCTATTTGGATTCAAAAAAATACCTGCTGAGACAACTGTTTTAGTTTTGTTTTTACTACATGGTTACTCCTGGTTCCAGGTCTCCATTCTTGCAACAAATATTCCTAGAAAAGTTTTCTACTTAGCTCACTTGTTCAAGGGCCTTAATTTCTTTTCTGTAGAACAAAGTCTTCCTATGGGATGGAGTTCAAACCCTTTAGGACTAGCCAGGCCCAATATTCCTATGAATTCAATTCATTACACATTAATTGAGAATTTAGACTTGGGATACAACAGTGTAAAATTCTGAGCCCTTGTACCCAAGGAACTCCTTGTCTGGCAGTGGAGAACAGTAAGAAAGTGGTCAGAATGTATGGGGAAATTCCCTTGTAGGAGCCCATAGCAGGCAGAGACAGCTCCTTAGAGAAGTGATTGACTCAGTTTGAAGATGTGTGGTCAAGAAAAGCCTCTTGGAGGAGGAGATGCTTGAACTTCTCTCCAGCAAGAGTCCTCTTTTTCAGCCAGGCCAGTCTTCTTCTCACTGTTGTCTGTGCCTGCCATGTACATTTCTGCCTCCTACTGTGGCTTAATTCAATGACTTCTACTGATCAAGCATTTACTATGTCCTAGACACTATGTTAAGGATACAAAGTCTTAACCACACTAGCTCTTAAAGAACTTAGAGTTATTGGGCAAATTTATTTCCTGTATCTGCCCTGCATTTCCTCAGTACATTTAGAAGACTTCAAATATGTACAAGATAGTGATTTCCAATATCATCATTTCCTTTGTCCATCTTCAGGGACACGTCTTCTGTGAATTCATTCTATAATCTCCCAAGACTCAGAAACACTCCTTCACGCCTGGGACTCCCATTATATACTTTTTGTTCCCCTGTGGTGTTACATAGACAGATTGTGCTTTCCTACAGTATCATTGGTCAATGCTGAAGGGACCCATAAGAAAAGTTTCCAAGGACTATGTGTTGTTTCACTGCCCAAATACTTTTTTGTTTTGTTTTGTAAAAGTGTTGTTTATTCTTTTAGTGAGGGTCTTCTTTATGATGCTCCATGAGAGACATTCCTAGCTGGTGTTAGTATTAGGAGAGTTTTGGGTCTCCCTAACAGTTCATCTAATTTTATCGGGTGAGACACTATGTAATTTGTGTAATTCATCAGATTTTCCAGATTTTGCAGGATGTTTGGCTCCATTTACTTCCTTCTTTCTCACTTCTCACCTAATTTCTCTCTTTTTATTTTAAATAATTAATTTATTTATTTGCCATTTTGCTGAATTTTGCATATCTTGGTAAGCTACCTTAAGTCCCTTCTAGACTGAACAATCCCTTCTGATTAAATAAAAATCAGATTTACACTGCTCTTTTACCATCTAAGCCTGTAGCACAGGGTTAGCATGGGGCTAGGGCTATATTACAGCTTTCCAGGATAAATTTCTTGATAAATATTTGGCTGTTTTGCTGCTGTATGAGTAGGCAGAGTCCCCTGAAGGAACACAGGAGAAAATCTCTTCTTTTGTTTCATGATTTTAACAAATTGAAACAAAGCCAAGATGTGAATTTCAAAGACAAATCCTGGAGTCCTCAAGTCTAAGCAACCAAAATATAATTTCAGGTCTTAAAGTTCTCATCTACTAGAAGGTAGGAAATGGAGAAAGCTGACCCTTATTTATGTTCCTGGTTTGCCAACCTGTAATGATATTCCTTTCCTTAAATTTTATTGATTTTGATAAACTCTGAACTCTGTCTTGCTTTAGGGAGAGCTATAGAGGTATAGATTTTTATGTCAAAAAAAATTTGTAAGATCAACATTTGTTCTTTGTGAAGGCCTATGGAGAATATGAAGAGTAGGCTTATTGAAAAAAGGCTTCAGTAACCAGCATGCAGAAAAGCCCAGAAAACCACTGACTGGTTCTGGGAAGCTGGACTCAGGCAAAGTCTCAGTGACCTTTTTCTGTAGAATGCATTCCAGCCAATTGAAACTCCCAGCCTAGTCCCCAAACAAAGTGGTGATGCTGTACCTGCATAGGTTTCTACCTTCCGATTCTTAGACCACCTGGCAAGCTGTTGATCCAGCAGCCAGCTATCTCCTATCTATAGCCTGCATCACAGGAATTGGTCTTCTGGGCCAGCTATGACCTGGCTGTGTGAGAAAGATGGTTAATATCAGAGATTGGAGGGTCCCTTGGAAGAGACCCTTTTTGTCTCCCTGTCTTCCATGGACTGTCTCCTTTAATTATCTTCTGTGAGGGTATGATATTTTATCATGAAGGATTTATTCTTTGGATTCAACTGTTACCATATTTCTGTGTCTCCATGTGTCAGTATGAATGAGTCTTTCTGGTCAGTTTCATCCTGACAGCTCACCTTCCTAAAACTGGGGGATAATTGCCTTGTTATCAAGGAGAACCAGGGAAAAGAGGGGAAATGAATGAAAGACAGAAAGGAGAGAGAATCAGTCTAATCCCAAGTCAATAGACATGTATGGGGTACATACCACTTTTAAATCCCCAGGGTGATGAAAGAAACCTTAAACTATGCAAGAATTGACTTAAAGTAATGAATTTACTTAAAAAGATCCAGCAAAATACATATGAACTTTTTCTAGAGGAAGATATCTTCATCCCACAACTTGGGGAGCCACTACAAATAAATTTTCAAGGAAAATGACCAGCCCACAGTCAATATAAACAGGGACACAAACAAGTGAATGTGTTCACAAACTGGCAGAAACAATAGACAACAAAAATATAGTCCCAAAGATTCCATGTTTTATAAATATTGCACAAATACTACCATATAACTGTGTTTACTATATCTATGTCTAAAAAATATTAAAATTTCTTGAAAATATTTTCAGGGAACAGGAGACCATAAAAAGTAGGTTAGCCAACCAGACAACAATAAACACAAATAGCTGGCATCTGTGTAGAATGTAAAAAGCTCAAAAAAAATCATTCTCACCTTTAGAATAAAAAAGAGCTGAGTAGTCTATGAAAATATAATTTTTCTTAAAGCCATCAGCTAAGTTTTCAGAGCTAGCAACTGACTAGCCTGAAACCTATGGAAAGGGAAAGTGTTCAGGAAGAGACAGGGCACCAGCATTTGCTGATCATCTGGGGCAGGTGCTGAGCATCATACAAACTGGTAGGAAGTACTCAGCCAAAATCTGTAACAATTGCAAAAGGCTAAGTATGGCATAGCATGAGAATATGGAAACACCGGAAGCCACAGACACAAAGAAATGAGACCTGCTTTCAGGCTTTTTTCCACAGACCACAGTGGATACTCACAAGAGAGATGGGGGAAGGTGAGAGAGTAGAGGAAGCCCTCTATGTGGTGCAGGCCTGGAAGAGGGAACAGCAGCAACTGCAGGGAAGGCAAAAAGTCCCATCTGTGTTTGGTTCCTGTGTCTTTCCTACAGAACAAAAGGCTTAAGCTGCTAGGAGAATAGCATAAAACCCTGTAACCCTCAAGATACAAGTGAACACATCTCACAGCTAGGGGAAGAGAATAGGAAAAACTGTCTCTGGGGAAGAGATGGGGACAAGAAAACATCTGTTTCCAGAACACTAGAGATCCCCCACCATTGAGAGAGAGAGGCAGAGTCATGGAGAAGACCCCACACATAAGACCCAGGGACAAAGCCTCTGCCTAAGACTAAGGCTAATCCAGGACAACAGAAAATGCCTCCCTGTTCCCCCTGCCTCCAACCAGGCTAGCAAGTATTGAGTAACAGATAACAGTAGTTTATGGGGGGGGGGCGGTGAGGGGGCAGGCAGAACATCCAGAGTGAGCCTCTGTGAGTCTCAGGCACAAAGAGAAGACCCAATGCTAACAGTGAATCAGACATTGAGAAAATAAGTCTGACAAATCCAGTTCCTCTCCCATGCATAAGATAATAAACAAATCCACAGTTAACAAATCCACAGTTAAAGTTAGAGAGTTTAATACTTCTCTCTCAGTAATAACTAGAACAAGCAGATGGAAAATCAATAAGGATATAAAAGACCTGAACTAGAACATTATCAACCAACTTGATCTAATTGATATTTATAGAATACTTGACCCAACAATGGCATATCTCTACCTATTAAAGAAATTGAATTTGTTGTTTAAAAACTGGCAAACAAAGGAAACTCCTGGCTTGTATTCCTTCACTGACAAAAACTTCTTAAGTGACATCAAAAACATGATTTGCTTTATTTTGGGCCAGAAGGAAAATTATCCCTGATGGAAGGAATGGGATGCAAGAAAAGAGTGATGAATACAGAGGGGATCATACAGGAGTAAATCTAAACAAACTTTATAATACAATTAACATGTATACTTGGAGGAAAAACTGGCTAAAATTAAGATGCTGGACAACAATGGAACAATGGAATATTAGTTGAGGAAGCTGATCATATTTAAAATATTCTGAGACCTTTGTATTGTTTAGGAAGTAGGTAAAATTTTTAGTGTTAGACTTTGTTACAAATGCATGTTCAAATAATCACTGTAAGCATACATATGCACTCACACACCTGTACACACACCAGAAACATAGTTTATAAATATAATGAAAAAAATGACATAATAAAGGGAAAAAAAGGGGAAAAATCAATCCAACAGAAAGCAAGAAAGGAGGAAAAACTGAAGAAAAAACAAGACAAATTGAAGCCTCTGATCAGATGATATAAGTAGGTCCAAACTTATCGGTAATCACAATAATTTTAGGTGCACTAAACTCTCAAATTATAAGACAAGGATTGTCAGACAGGATTTTTTTTAATAAACACTAAATCTAGTTATTGACTGTTTTCAAAAGATATACCTTAGTAAAGGTATAGAAAGTTCGAAAGATGATATAAAGGGCAAAAAGGGGATGTCTCCACAGTTACTAACCAAAAGAAAGCTGGTGTAGCTATATTGATAATAAACACAATAGATGTCAAGACAATGAACATTATTAGAAACAAGGTTGGTCACAATTCAATGATAAAAGATTCAAAAATATTCAGTTCACCAGGAGGCTATATAAAGATTCTAAATTCATACATGTTCACTAAAATAGCCTAAAAAGATATTAAAGCAAATATTTTACAATTCTGGAGAAATTGACAGGAACATCATTAGAGGTGTGGGAAATTTCAACACATTTCTCTCCGTAATAATAAAACATGATAAAATATGAAGGAGGGGTGCCTGGGTATCTCAGTTGGTTGAGTGTCTGACTCTTGGTTTCAGCTCAGGTCATGATCGTGTGGTCATGGGAATCAAGCTCCATGTCAGGCTCTGAGCTGAGTGCAGAGTCTGCTTCAGATTCTCTCTCACTCTGCCCCTCCCCCTGCTCACACTCCTGTGTGCACTCTCTCTCTCTCTCAAATAAATGTTAGTAAGGATATGGATATTGTACAGTTAATTCCTTTGGTCTAATGGATACATATTGAATATCATACTTTACAGTTGGAGGCCACACATTCTTTGTACATGTTTTGGTTTTCTTTTTCCAGATTTATTGAGATACAATTGACATGTAACATTGAGTAAATTTAAGGCGTACAGCGTGATGATTTTATATATATATATATATGATTGATATATATCAAAATGTTTACCACAGTAAGGTTAGTTAACACATCTCTCACCTCACATAATTGACATTTTGTTATTGTTGCTATTATGGTGAGAACATAGTACCCTTCAAGTATATAATTCAATATTAACTACAGTCCCCATTCTGTACATTAGAACCTCCTAGAACTTATTCATCTTATAACTGAAAGTATATACCCTCTGACCAATATCTCCCCATTTCCCCAACCCCTTAGCCCCTGGCAACAACCATTCTATTCTCTGTTCCTATGAGTCCAACATTTTTAGATTCCACATACAAGTGAGATCATACAGTATTTTCTTTTTCTGTCTGACTTATTTCATTAGCATAATGCCCTCAGGTTTCATCCATGTCTCATAAATAGAAGGATTTCAGTCTTTTTATGGCTGAATAATATTTCATTGTCTCTATATACCACATTTTCTTTATCTTCACCCATCAGTGGGCACTTAGATGGTTTTCATATCTTGACTATTGTGAATAATTCTCCAGTGAACATGGGAATGCAGGTATCCTTTCAAGATGGTGATTTCATCAAGAAAATATGGCACCAAATGGCAGATGGCAGCTTACTCTGGTGTTCTAGTATTAACATTTTTAGCCTGTCATTACCTTAGCATGCCATTGGCACTTGCACTCTTCTTTCTAAACCCCCACTTTCCTTGTGCCAGCTCTGAAGTCTAGCTTCATATATCAAAAGCTCTAAAACCTCCCGGGCACCTGTTTCTGCCTTTGCCCTTTTGACTGTCTCTGTCTCTAAATGCTGAGGCTGGTGATTCATTCTGCTGTTTTATCCTGTAACTCTTAGGGACGCCATTTCTGCTGTCCGAATGCTTACACATTACCTGATGTCCTCCCTGCGAGCCAAGACTTTTCCCCCACATACTCTCAACTTTGGTTTCCTGCCTGTGCCTCTTCCTCCATATCTCACCAGCATTTTTGAATGTGACTTTGTTGGTCCTTTCTGGCTCACGTCACTGTTATACCACAGTAACCCAGTCCTGACAATTTGAATCCTAAACCACAAGAATAAGGAGACCAACAAAGATTAGGGGAAGCACAGCATCCCCAACAACTTTTAATTATGATGAGATTATAGAAAAGTATAACATGGGTGGACAGTAATTTTGCCATTCAATTTTGCCAGGCTGCCTTTGCAACAGGCAGTGAAGCATGTTTTATATTTATAATTGGTATGTGCTGTTGGGGTGGGCGGTTGCGTTCCCACAATACATCACAGTGTAAGTTGCTGACATGCCCTTCCCTCTGGCTTCTCTGGACTAGAAGGAACCCATTTATTATTATTATTATTGATATTGTTTCTGTCTGCCTTTGCTTTTAACCTTTTCATTGGCATTAATTAAAGGGTCCTCGGGCTTGCAAAGCAGGCAGACATCCAGTCAAAAGGAGGATTTTATGCAGGCCCCATCTCTCTGACAGCACAAAAGCAGGAGTTCAAATGAGGAAACATCAAACATCATCATTTTAATTTGTAAGGACATAGGATGCTTTGTAATTGGACAGCTCCTGATGACAGGGAAGTCACTTGAAGACTGATCAGGACTGGTGGCAGAATGGGGTTCTCAGGCCAGATCAGGACGCTCATGTGCCGTAGTCAATGCAGCCGGCAATATAACTAACAGAGAAAGTAAGGTCTTCAAGGTCAGATGAGCAGAGGCTAGGATGTGGAGAGGTTCCTGTGCTTCAGAGAAATGAAAGAGTGAGAATAAGACCCTAGTAACCAGAGGAGAGGAAAGGTTTTTTAAAAGCGTACATGAAAATTAAGAAATGAGACTAAATACTCAGAAAATAGGCCAGAATGTATAATCAGTGTTATCATTCATAAGAGACACGTTAGGGTCTTAAAGTAGTAGAAAGAATATTTTTCTAGGAGTGAGTTCACCAGGGTTCTAATCCACATTTCATGTATTCCTAATTGTGTATCATGGAGCAGTCCATTTCTTCCCACCTTTGGGTTGCAATTTCTTCATGTGTGAAATTAAGAGGTCATACCACACAGTTTCTTAGCTCTCCCGACCCTCTCACATCCTACTACGCTAGTCTACTGACTATCAAAACAGTTCTAGAATCTCTCTCTTTTCATTGCCTTTAGAGCTGATTTGCATCCACAGCCATATGCACGCACACACATACACAAGCACACATGTGCACACAGATACACGCCACAGATGAGGCAATCATTTCAGGGATGTATCTTTTGAATTTATAACCCAAACGGTGTATTTAAGTCTGACTGTTCACCTTATTTCTATTTTGGCTTCAATTGGCTTTTAATTTTTCTTTAAAAAATTAAATCAGATATGGAATCACGTAACTTCTATTGAAATACTATATGCCAGCATTCTGCTGGGAAGATTCATTTGTGTCCTCTTTGATCATTCTTATATTATATATAAGACCAACAATATTATTCCCATTTAATAGTGGAGGAAAACAAGGCACAGTAATCTGCCAAAATTAGATAACTGCAAGAGGTAAGCCTATTTTAAATAATACTTTCTAGTTACAAATTAAAGGATAAAGAATTGATCACGGATATTTATCAAAATATTAGCAATATTTTCATCCCCATCTGATATTCTGTCTCCAGCATGACATTCTCCCTGTCTACTCCAATCTCTCCCTCCTCAGAAGTGATTATTCCACTCACTGGGAATTTCAGAGAGTCTTCTACTGTCTCATCAGGTGCGTGATTCTTATTTAAATGTGAACTCTTTGACAGCAGAAACCATGTCTTACTTTGTCCTGGAGCCTTTAGTGCAAATCATAAGACCAAGAAAATAGTAAGTATCCAATAAAAGAAGAAATAAATAACCATAATGATTTGAGTGACCTAGTTGAATTCACAGGTATATAACCTAAAAGTCTATTTTTCCCATGTGTTCTTAGCATCTTTCTGTTAAATATGTAAGAGAAGGTAGAAGTCCCAATATATTCATTGCAGATACTTGAGGGAAGGTATGAAAGGCGAGGATTCTTCTGACTGTCTCTTTCTCTCCATTAATGGGGTGGTGAAGGACAGAGCACAACATACTGTACTTAATGCAGATTCTGCTCAGTGAAACAATGATTACAATCAATTTGACTACTAATGTGACTTATCTTGTAAATTGCTGGGTCATTAACTTCAACAACATCAATGTGCTGTCACTATCCAATTCCACCAAATTAGTGTCCGAGGTAATAGGAGAACGAATGTATTAGTGCGTTATTGGTGGCTAATAGAGACAGCAAGTCTTTAATGTGCTGCAGAGAGCAGCTGAGGCACCAGAGACCGAGACAAGACCAGGGGAATTGGAGGGAGAGTCAGGACCCACAACACGGTGGCGCATTAGGGCTGCTGCAGGCACTTGATGCCTTGGAAGGTAGAAGATCTCAACCTGTGGCAGGGAAAATGTACATTCATTGACAGTTGGGGCAAAAGTAACAAAAGCGTAGCATTTGGATTATCAAAGGACAATGGGCCTATCTTAAGGTCAAGTGCTTGAAGCAGGGCCTTTTGCTGCCAGCCCTGAAATCACAAATGCAAAGGAGCACTTACTCTGCACAGACATGAGGACAGTCCTCATAACCTGACTCTAACCTTGGATCAATCTCAAGACCTATCCTAGAAATCACTTAGCAAATTGCATTCATATTCAATTTAAAAATTCCTTTGATTTCTAGGAAAAAAATCTGAAATATTTATGTCCTTGTTCTAAAGATACCCTTTATACTCTCCCTTCCCCTCCTTTCTAATTGAGAAGCTGCTATACCCATAGCCCCACAGGAGCAGCGCTCAGACCACATGACCCCTCCCTTGTCACAGTTCATTGAACAAGAGATGAATACCTGAATGAGGGGGGTCAGGCATATTCAGTCTCTCAGGAGAATGGAGATGGAGCCAGTCAGGGAGTGTTAGGCACTAAACTGTAACTCTTCTGAGTTGGAGTCGGTGCCAGGATACCAAAGCCACATTCAAGCCAACATTATGGGGGAGCTGAATCTAAGAGCCTTGAGGAAGATATTCTAATGCAGAAAGAAGAATGGAAGACTTAAGTGTGGAGAAAAGCCGTCCTAGAGAGATGGAGAAAGAATGGCTGCCTGTCAGCTTTCCAGGTCCTGGGCATAAAACCCGCTGCATATCTGACAATTGGGTTTTATGGACGTTTCCTGTATCTTTTCGCTAAACTGCCATTAGTAGGTTTCTGCTTCATGCACTCAAAAAACCCCTAAGATATTCTAGTTTCTTCATGATTGTCAACAAACATTTATTGATCAATTGTATGTAGCACACTAAACCCTGCCAGAGACACTCAAAACCGAAAGAAGAGGTTATTGCTTCTCAGGGAGTTATAACTGAGTTGGAAAGATTTTTCTAAGTATTGGATAGAGTTGCATCTTTCTTTGTTGAAAGTGGGACTTGTAGGAGCCCAGGGTCTGCAATCTGTATAGTCCTTCATGACTGGGAGCCAAGGTGGGAAATGTAAAGAGTACATGAGAGGCATCCTGTGTAGAGTTTGGGTTGAACAATTCTACAACCATTGTCGCCACCACTACCATGGCCTGTCATTGACTGTGGACCCCTACGATAGTGGCTCTGGGCTTCTGTACTCTTCATGGCTATCCCATAAGGTAGTGCTATGAGTATACCTGTTTTAAAGGGCGGAAGCACGGCACAGCTAACAAGCAACAGAACTTGAAGTTAGAACCAGCTACTCTATCTCCAGATCCTGCTGTGAGTCATTTTTCCCATCTCCCTGTTCCATCTCTGCTGCTCTCTTCAGAGGCCATGTCTCTGTCCTCTTTTCAGGTGACCCTTATCTTCCAAATTAAACTGTAATCATCAAAGTGCCTTATACCAGTAACCTAACTCTAAAGAGAAATATAAGTCATCATTTATCCACTCCCAGCCCCCACAACAACACCCCCTCCCCTGCCCCTGCCTCAGTGGGACTTGCAGAATGTCTGATTTCTGCATCTGAAAGGAAAAGCATTATCCTTTTTCTGTGAAAGTTTAGGCATCTAAAGGGGCAGGGGGGAGTGGGTAAAAGATAACATCTTTATGACAACCCTGAAACCCCACCTTACAGGCCTGCAAATGAAGATTGCTCTAACTTTACATATGGAATGAAACTCCAGGAAAGACTTTAGAATTTTCCTGATTCATATATATTCATATGAAGCGATTTCTTTTATTATGATATTGGTCAGAGAGGCATCTTTGTTGATACCACTTAGGTTTCAGTTTATTTTAGAATGTGCTGTATTATATTCCCTTCCCTAAAGAAAAGATGCATTAATGAGGCACCTGGGTGCCTCAGTTGCTTAAGCATCTGACTCTTGATCTCAGCTCAGGTCTTGATCTCAGAGTCGTGAGTTCAAGCCCTGTGTTGAAAAAACGAAAAGAAAAGGTGCATGAGTATGTTGAGATTGGACATATGGCAGATATCACTCAATATAATCAATGCGTATTTTCCAAGAACAATTCTATCTTGCCATGAACCATACTACACAAGGTAATAGGAAGTTGTGAAGCTAGCCATCACAGAGCGTATCACTTAGCAAGGGTAACAGGTGTTTCCATGATACGTATTACGGCTTTGAGCTTACATTTAATACTGAATAGATTTTCCACATCCTAGCAAAGAATTACCAACACAGAGGCTACTACCAGGTGACAGACATCATTGAGCATTGATACTTGGCACAATGGGTTGGACATGTCAAAATTATAACACATGCACAAAGTTTTAAAAAAAACTTTTTATTTTGAAATAACTAGATTCACAGGAATCTGCAAAGATATGTGCAGGGAAGTCCCTCAGTGTTAACGTCTTATACACTCTATTTTATTAAAACCAGGAATTTGACATTAGCATAATCCATTGAGTTTATTAAAATTTTACCAATTATATATACACTCATTTATGTGGGGGTGTGTGTAAAGATCTATGAAATCACATTGTAGCCTTATGTAACCACCACCACAATCAATATACTCAACTGTACCATTAAGAAAAGATTTCTCTTATTCTATCCCTTTATAGCCACACTTTCCATGCCCTCCTCAACACCCCTAATCCCTGGAAACCACTAATCTGTTCTCCATCTCTATCATTATGTTTTTCTGTGAATGTTACCTAAATCCTAAATGTAATCACCTTATACATCCTTTTGAGATTGTTTTTTTTTTTATTCAGCATAATTTCCTTAAGGTTCATCCACATTTTGTGTATACCAGTAGTTTGTTTCTTGTTATTGCTGAATCATATTCCATGGTATGGATTACCACAGTTTATTTAACCCTATGCCCATTAAAGGACGCAGGGTTAGTTTCCAGTTAGGAGGTATCTCAAACGAAGTTGCTCTGAATATTTGTGTAATGTTCTGGCATGAAAATAAGTCTTTATTTCTCTAGAATAAATACTCAAGACTGAAATTTCTGGGTTGGATGTTAAGTAGATTTTCAGTTTTGAAAGAAACTGTTTTTTAGAGTAGCTGTGTCATTTCACACCCCCATCGGCAATTTATGAATGATCCCGTTTCTCT
Source organism: Eumetopias jubatus (assembly GCF_037043125.1). Lineage (NCBI taxonomy): Eukaryota > Metazoa > Chordata > Mammalia > Carnivora > Otariidae > Eumetopias > Eumetopias jubatus. The sequence continues at coordinate 28,658,772 of NW_028274822.1, forward strand.
GAATCCTTGCCACCATTTTTCCTCACCATTATTTTTCATGTTAGCCCTTCTGATAGGAGTGTAGTGATATTTCACTGCGGTTGAAATTTGCATTTCTCTAATAGCTAATGATGTTGAAAATCTTTTCATGTGTTTATTTGCCATCTGTGTGTCCTCTTCAGTGAAATGTCTGTGCATGTTTTTGCCCATTTTCTAGTTGGATTTTTTTTAATGTTGAGTTTTGAGACGCACAAAGCCTTTTCATATAACAAGCATTACTTCAAACCTCCTATTTGGAAGACAATTTTAATTTTTTTATATATATTTTACATTCTAGGCAAGATTTAATCTTGACCTGGTTATTCGGCCAAAAGTGATACACAGTAACAGGAACTTCACTGCCTTCTTTTGCATTCATTTAGTATATACCTAATAAGTACTCTGCTTACTTTTATAAATTAATAAATCATCATGTATTCCAAATTATATTTTAAGCTTCTAACTAATTAGTATACTCCTATATATCCTACCCCATTCTCCTTCTCCAGCTTCAACTTTCACTACTCTGCCCATCGAATCCTATGTGCAATCATCCCCAACTTCCAGATCTTCCTCAAATACTTCTTGACTCTGTGCCTTTGTACAAGCTGTTTCCTCAGACTGGAATATCCTTTGCCTTCTTCTTCATGTAGAAAACTCTTATTCAAGCCTCAAAATCCAGTTCTAATACCATCACCTCCATGAAACTGTTTCTAACTTCCCCAGCAAGTTAGATACTTCTTTTATGCCCTCACTCCACTGTGCTTCATTCTCAAGTACCTACTATCCTAGGAATTCTCCCAACTTTTCAAATAATTAATTCTTTACATTAACTTATGTTTTCCTTCTCCTCTACAAGAGCAGACAGGGCATGTTGAATGTGTGAGGCTGGCACTCAGCTACCTAGTGCACTCACATACTTCAGTTCCGACCAGCATTCGAATGACACACTTCCCAAGAACCAACCATGTTCCTTCCCAAATTTGTTTATGACAGTCAAACTTTTCATTGTAATTATGTAATTCAATCATATATTATTTAGACTGATGAAATAATGGTGTGGAATAAAAGGAGGTATTGTTTCTGTGAAAATCAAGTTAATTGGTTTAGAAAGACTTGATAAAAGCAAGTCAAATTAGGGATGGGTGAAAATTATAACAGTTGGAGCAAAAACATAAAATTCCAGAGGTGTTCAAAGCTCAGATTGCTTTGATGTATTTTTAACTTTTCACTTCTTTAAAACAAAAGAACAATAAAATTGGAAACTGTATATAGATGTGATTTATGTAAGGAAGAGCATGTGAAACTCCAATTAATGAACCCATTAAAAAAATCCTTGGACTTACATTAAAACTAATTATCATTTTAAGCAAAATGGATAGCATTTATAGCATTAGAATTTTTTTTACAGTTCTTTAACTAACTTCCTGAACATTCAAAATACAGGTTTGAATTACATTAGCTAAGAAGGCTTTTATTATGTTTTCTATTGAAACTTATCATTCAAAAAACCTTTTTGTTTACATGCTTTCTCACTAGATTGAGAGCTTCTTAATGTCAGGAACCTGGCATTTTGCCTGACACATCATGAGTACTCAATAAATTATTGTTGAATAAATGAAAAGAAATCTGTAAAGCAAATTTATAAAAATCAAAAGGAAATTGTATCTTATGATCTTCATGCAATTATTTAATCCAATTCATTCAAAGAAGTTATCAGTCTCAAATATCAATAGACAGTTTAGAGGAGTTCATTCTCTCTCCCTACACAACTACACATGCCCAGCAGAATTTGGACCTCTTTAATGGTGTTGGTTAGTATATCCATCTATCTGTCTATCTATCTATGCATATGCACACACACACACGTATATATATATGTATGTATATGCCTGTGTGTGCGTGCATGGATATAAAAATGGTCCTATAAAATTAACTAAATCTCATTGTAATAAAAAAATCAGTCTTTCAGCATGGAGATGTTCTATCTTAACTATTATTATTTTTCTACATAGTTTCTGTAATATGGTCATGATACAGCCTACCATAAAGTAGGTATCTAAAATGGAACATTTAAAAAGACAAGGCCAAATTTAACCCTATGAATTTCATGCAGAGTACAGTATATTACTCATAAACCAAGTTTTTAATCTAGATATTTTCTCTGGGCAGCACCCACAATATCCATGTGAAATCCAACATGCTAGGTAAGGTGCTTTGCATCAGCTTTTGCCAAATGTCTGAGAGAGCTTCAAGCTCAGAGGGATACTCTTAGCACCATTCTTGGTCCAGTTAGCACAGAATGGACAATTGAGATGACTGTTCTTACCTCTACCTCTGCGATTAAGTGATTTGACTGGTCAATTATTTTTAGGGCCTCATCCAGCAAATATAAAAAGAAAAGAATAAATCAGCTTCTGTATTGTAGATTACCTTTGGCTTCACTCCTTTCCCTACTTTCTCACTTTGGAGAAGAGGTGACACAGTCCATCTTGGTGCAAGTGTCAACCATCTTGTCTCTCAACTGGAAAGCTAGAAGTGACAGCTTGGTATATTAAGAGGTCTCTGCCTGAATAAATTGATGTCAAGTTTTATTACACACAGACCAAGCTAGGAGGCACAAGACAACCACTCAACAACTATATATTGAACAAACAAATGGTATACAGCAGTATTGCCATTTCTTGAAATAAAGGTAGAGGCAGGCAAGGTCTATGTTCTCTAGAATGCTGAAGTCCACCAAAGAAGACATACGTACACACAAATGAAGATATATGGTAGGGTCTTTATGGTTTTGAAAGAAAGCACTTTCTTGTCCTTATGGGCTGGAGCATGGCTGGGGTTCTCCAAAGAAATGTCTCCTGGAAGCATCAGGACTTGTGAAGATTTAAAGAAACAGAGAACTGGAATGGAGTAAGCAGCCTCAGGGAAGTGGCTCACACTCATAACTTAGCTTAAAAGAGAGAGAAATGAGATAGGGAAAGATTTTTAAGTAAAAACCATTCCCTATAAGTAAAACAACCAAAAAGATATAAATCTATACCACCAGCATTTTAAATACTTATGTGAGCAACTCTGTGCTAGATTTTAGAAGAGTACTTTTGAAACTAGCAGTTGCAACCCAATAGAGAATTGTAAGATCACCATTTAAAAAAAAATAGAATAGAAAATACAAGAATACCTCACATATAGTAAAGGTAGATATATATGTTTCAGTTATGGGTATGTGGGGTATTGAGTCACAGTGTAATAGTCAATGTATTACTGTGCATAGCAGCAGAAGAAATTTAAAGTATTGCTCTAGAAAGTTCTTTCCAAACTTGGCTAACATCAAAACCATGTAGGAGCAGTAAAAAAACATACAAGTTTCCAGGTCCTATCCTAAAAGGAGGGATCCAAGAGCCTGTGGAGGCTGCATCAAAAAAAGCTCCAGTCCTGAATCACTAACTCTGTTTAAAAGGAGCAGATGAGAAACAGAAAATTAACAAAAGTGAGAGAGTGTGATACAACCTAAGCATCAGGACCCAAAAGCAGACTTAAGGAATGATGAGCATGGGAGAAGTTTATCATAGAAGACCTAATTAGAGAAGGTTCATGGAGCGTCTACTCTGAGCAGGATGTAAAGTTACCCAAGGCATTGCAGTTTGAGGAGGAAGAGGGAAAACCCTACATACAAAAAGCTTGATGCCTCAAGGCCCTGTTCCTGACGTAGGTACCAATAAATGAGGAAAGATGAGATCTCAGGATGAAGTCCACCAGGAAGAGACTCATGAAGGAGGTAAGACTTGCCTCGGCTGAGCCCTGGAGAATAATTCAACTGAAGGCTTCTGGAGGAAAGAGTGTTTTACTTGCGTTGGGTGCCTATTGCTAAGAACACGATAGTTGTTGAATGAGTAGACAAAGTTAGTGGAAGGAAAATAAGAGGGGCCAAAAAAGTAGGTCTGGATGGTAAGATTAGCTCCTGCCCTTTATACTGAGAAAGGTAAAACAAGTAGAATCAGGGAGGGGGGGATAACACTGACAGGACAGTTAAGCTTTTCCATTTGTTCTCCTGGCCTCTGCAGCAAAGTTACACAGAAATGTAAATTAAAGCATCCACAGATACCCTGGAAAATACTTGACCATGTTCTTTCTGGCTGTAAGAGGCTGGATGCTCAGGTTTTAACAACTGATTTAGAAAGGCGATTTTGTTTTAAGACTATAAGGAAAGGCACACACAGCACTAGTTTTAACTTCCTCCACTACAGCTATGGTTCTTGACCCATTGCTGCACATTAGAATACTCTGGGGGATTTCAGAATTCTCAGGGTTTGGGCTCCTCCCTAAGGAAACCAAAGTAGACTTTCCAGGGGTGGGTCCAGAGTGTTTGTGCCTTTGAACAGTGCCACAGGTAACTTTAACGTGCAGCCAGGCTTGAGAACCATTAAAATGTGAATCCTAAAATCCGTACTGCTCAAGAAGAGCAGAGTTTATGCTCTCTTTTTTGCTTTTCAACGAAAGAAATCAGGTTGACATCTTTTTTTTTTTTCCAACCTTGCCTCAGGCTGTAGCTGCAATAGAACTGTGGACAGCAAGGATTCTTTTCCTTAACACTGTAGGCAAAACCAAAGATGAGCTTTTAGGCTGAAACTCCTGATAGCTGCTCCTGCTCAATGTCAATTATACTAACCTAGACATCCGCCCCTTCCAGGCACACCTCCCCAGGGGCAAACCATTGTCAGACTTTCATATTTAAAAATCTTCAGTGGCCCTCAATTCTTTAATGGCAAAGCCCGAACTCTTCATCCAGGCATTCCCGGCCCTTCCTGATCTGTCTCTAAACACATACTCATGATGTGGTCTCAATATTCTGGCTGCACAAGTTGACGTACTGTTCTGTACTGAATGGAAATGCCACATTCTTGTTTCTACCTTTCTCTCGGTTTTGCCACGTCTGCAATGACAACTGTTCTGTTCTTACTCTCACTTCATCCATGTGTGGCTGCTCAATGTCAAAGTCCAGTTTAAGTTTCTACTTGACTGTCAATAACCTAACACCCTACAACTTCTATGAAGCTTCTTCCCAGTACTCCAGCATTGGGAAAGATGTCAGATTTAATGGCACAGAAAACTTCAAGATGTTCAGTGAAGAAGCTTTATTGCATTTAGATCATTATTCAGTATAATGATTATGTGGTCCAGCTGCCTGGGACTGAACCCTCCTTCTTTAGCCAATTTATCATTGACCTCTTAAACTTCAGTGTTTTCACGTGTAAAATTGGGGAAATAGTTCTTAGATTAAATCAGATAATGCAAGAAAATTCTTTAGCACAGGGCTCTGCCCCTAGCGAATATTCAATGAATTCTAGGTATTTTTGTTTGTCTGTCTGTTCGTATATTCTTGTCTCTTTGGCAAAATTATAAGATCGTTTAAGGATCAGCTCTGTTTCCTAAACTTTACTGCCTGAATTACAATACTATACTAAAAACAACATACAATTTGAAATCAAAGCATCTTGTATGATTTTTTGCATACTGTTGGACCTATTTGAACCTCAATTCTCTAATGTCTAAAATGGGAATTATAATAATAATGGTATTTCTCGTACTCTGGAGATTAAAGAAAATAATATACCAGGAAGTTCTTTGTAATCTTTCAAGTACTATTCAAAAGAGTATAGTTGTAGTTATCATAGAGAATCTATACATTTATTGAACGTGACCTCTAAATTTGAGATTAAACATCAATAAATAGATTTACTTACTGAAAATATAGGTTCTTTGTGTGTTTATTCATTTAAAAATCAAAAAGTAGATGCAAAATCCATGTCTTAATTTCTTCATCTGTAATATAACATTAAACAAGGAGATCATTAATATGTTCTCTGACTCTAAGTTATAGATTTTTGTAAAATCCCTATACTTTTATATAAGCTTAAAAAATGTAAGCAGGAGATTGCGTGTATGCATGTATATATATATATGTATGTATGCACAAACACACATATATATAAACCTTTTAAATGTATTTACTATACATAGGAAAGTAAATAGAAAAATATATAGGCATATGTTATTAGCAATTATCTCTAGAAGGTAGAATTATGGGTGATTTAAACACTTTCTAGTTTATAGAAGTAGTGTCATTTCAAATTTTCTACAATGAAGTAGTAACTTTAGATTTAAAAATTATTATTTTAAGGGGAGCCTGGGTGGCTTAGTCATTGAGCGCCTGGCCTTTGGCTCAGATCATGATGCCGGGGTCCTGGGATCGAGCCCTGTATCAGGCTCCCTGCTCTGCAGGAGGCCTGCTTCTCCCTCTCTCGCTCCCCCTGCTTGTGCTCCCTCCCTTGCTGTGTCTTTCTCTGTCAAATAAATAAATAAAATCTTTAAAAAAATTATTATTTTAAAAGAATAGTCCTAGAGACATAAAACTCTATCTGCAAAATGCACATGTGTATTTGTGTGTGTATCTTTTGGGATGAGTGACTGGTGACATCCTATGACTGCTTCTTGCCAAGCATACATTTTTGCTCATTGCTCATATTATTTAGAAAATTGAAAGGACAAAAAGTAGAATGGAGGAATACACATATAGCCTTATTTGAGCCTTACAATGAAATGATTACAACCACATTAAAAAATCTGAAAACGCAAAAAATATAAAGTCTAAGAACGCTTTTCCCAGAGAAGCCTAGCATGTGACAGCAGCACTTACTGGCGTGATGTGTACAGTAACCACGCTCCCTCCGACATCACGACAGGTTAGGTGACTCTATAACTACATGTCAAGGAGGCCAAAGGAGATCAAAGACAAAGAGCTTAGGGTTGCTTTTTGAAAGTACCTAAAAATATAAATCTATGTCAAAAATAATTACTATGCTCTTAACAGTTAGAAAAATATTAAACATATTTCCCTAAATGGAAACATATCTCCCTCTTTAAAATGCAAACTATAGAAAACAGGATTCTCTCCATAGGTATGAGCTTTATAGGCATACTAATTGAAAGAATGTATCAGTTTCAGAAAATAATAGCTGTATTCTGTTGTTCTTCTGCTTTAATTTGGGGAACTTTGAAGATCATTTTAACCCTTTAAGGTGGGCTGTGAGTTTACTGAAGGAGCAACACACTCAGATGGACATAAGATAGTGTGGGTTAGAGACTCTCAGTCAGTATATTGGACAGGCTATTGGGGGTGAATATATGCTATAACTTAAGATAAAATTTTTCTATAGAAAGAACCCAGTTTCCATCCTTTTCCCAAGGAGTCTATGACCCCAAAGGGTATCCAGGACAGTCCTGGCTTATGCCTGTTTATCTGATAGAATTTTTATTAGCATCCCCTTTCACTCTCAAAATTTGTCCCAGCCCAGAAGATAAATCATTTGGTCACTCTAGTTAAGGTCCATGGGTCAAGGCAGTGTTTTTCTCTTTTTGTGGAATGAACTCATTACTTAACTTGTCAGGAGGGGTGGCTTTGAGAGAAGTTTCATAAATTCTCTGAGCACAAATAATACAGACAATGCTTGATTTAAATTCCCTCATTGAATATTTTTCTTAAATTTAAAGAAACACAGCAGCTGAATACCTGCCCAGTGGTTCATCCACCACTCCAAAATGTTCCTCTTCATCGTTTTCTTAGCTGCATTATATCTGGGTAAAGACTAGAAATAGTAGGTAAAGAAAATATTTGATTTTTGTTTTGTGCATCCATTCAAGTAGCATCAATAAGTACACATTTAATAATAGTTCTCTGATACTGGAGAGGGAAAAAAGAAGGAAAATATGGTCTCATTTGTCCCATAGCTTACAATCTATTTGAGGAAATAAGATACATACTTATTAAAAGACAAGACAATTAACAAGATACCACCATACTCCTACTAGAATGGCAAAAATCAGGAACACTGACAATACAAAATGCCGGTAGAAATATGGAGCAAGAGGAAATCTCATTCATTGCTGGTGGAAATGCAAAGTGGTACAGCCAGTGTGGAAGATAATTTGATGGTTTCTTATAAAATTAAACATTTCCAGCAATTGTTCCCCTTTGCATTTACCCAAAGGAATTGAAAACTTATCCACACAAATATCTGTACACGAATGTTCATAGGAGCTTTACTCATAATTGCCAAGACTTGGAAGCAACCAAGATGTCTATCAGTAGGTAAATAAATAAACTGGTACATCCAGACAATGGACTATTATTCACTGCTAAAAGGAAATGAGCTACCAATACATGAAAAGACATGGAGGAAACTTAAATGCATATTACTACATAATGGAAGCCATTTGTGTGATGTGTGATTCCAATTATATGACATTCTAAAACTATGGAGACAGTAAAAAGATCAGTGGTTGCCAGAGTTTGAAGGGATGGATGGATAAGTTCAGCACAGAGGATTTTTAGGGCACTGAAGATACTCTGCATGATATTGTAATGATGGATACCATCATTATACATTTGTCCAAACCAATAGAATGTACAATACCAAGAGTGAGAGGTAGCATGAACTGTGGACTTTGGCTGATTATGACACATCAGTGTAGGTTCATCAGTTGTAAAAAATGTACCTTCTGGTGGGGGATGCTGATAATGGGGGAGGCTGTGCATGTGTGGGAATAGAGGATTATGGGAGATTTGTGTATCTTCCTCTCAATTTTGCCATGAACCTAAAACTGCTCTAAAACAGTAAAGTCTTAATTTTTTTAAAGACAGCTAATGAATACTAGGTAGATAGTGACCTAAGACTTTGAAGGGAGAACTCACTGTAAGTTAGAATAATTAAAAGGACTGATTGTGATGAGTTTTTGAGAAACCTTGAATACCAGCCAGGGCTGTGGGGAGAGATTATCCTCTAGACAATGGAACGCCTTTGGATATTCTTAAGCAAAAGCTAGAATGTAATAACATAACTTGAGAAATGACTCTAAGGCATGACTTCCTGAAAATAAATTAATTTCTTAGTTTGCCCAAAGACAGTCACAATAATTTTCAGGCATTATAGATCCTTCCCAGCCCCATAGCACCTGATTGCTTAATCTTTCCATTTTGGCTTTCTGCAGGCAGTTATTTAAGTGTATTTTGAATCCACATGGACTTGTTAGTGGTTCTCTTATCTTTCTTTCTAGAGGAACTCCTCAAGGCCAGGGACAATGTGTAATTCTGTTGTACTTCTCTGAGTAATATTTCTCTGATTCTCTGTCTCTCTGTCTCTGTCTCTGTCTCTCTCTCACACACACACTTATTCATCCCAAATAGAAGCTAGTCCTGAGCCTTCATACAAGTGGTAGGTGAAGGTTTTAGTTTTAGTTTAGGGGTCATTTCTCATATTCAAATGAGCAAGAAAGGCTATTGGTAGGAATCATAGTTGTATATGAGGGAGAAAAAGTCATCTGTGTCACAGCGGGGACTCTAAGTAAAATCCCCCATCCTACTTAATTTTCCAGCAGTATTTGACAGAACTGATCACTCTCTTACCATCCTGATCTTTAAATATTAGAGCACTCTAAGGCTCAGTTCTTGGCTGCCTTCTCTAGTCTCTTTTCCCTAGTGAACTCATTCAGTCCCATGGCTTTAAATACTATTTACATTGATGATGCCTGAGTTTATATCTATACCTCTGACCTCTCTCTCTGATCTCTGGACACATGTCCTTAACTACCTCCTTCTCATTCGTCCTTGGGTATTTGATAAGCAGTTCAAGTTTTATGTGTTTGAAATGAGACTCTTGATTCAGAGCCTTCCACCAAAGCCCTTATGCTCTCACTCACTCCCTCACACATGGCATCTCTATTCTACCAGTTAGTTGCTCACCCAGAAAAACTTAGAGTCATCCTGGTTATGAGTCATCCTTGACATCTGTCTTTCTCTGGTGCCACACATCCCATCCATCAGCAACTTCTGTAAGCCCAACCTTGGAAATATATTTAGATTCCAGACCACTTCTTTCCACTTCCATTACTGGTTCCCTAATCTGACAGCCATCCATTTTCTTCTGAATTATTTAAATTGCCTCCAAACTGGTCTCTGCTTCCATCCTTGCATTTGCACAATCTGCTCAACATAAAGCAGCAGAATAATCCTTCTAAAATGTAAGTCAGATTATAACGCTCCTCCACTCAAAACCCTGCAATGGCTCCCATCTCTCTCAGAGTAAAAGCACAAACACCTGTCTTCCTATAATAAGACACTATAATATCTGGCCCCACCACTACTCTGACCTCATTTCCTACCACTCTCCTCATTGTTCTCTTGGCTCCAGCCACTAGTTCTTTAGTTGTTTCTCAAACACCCCTGCTACATTGAAAATAGCACCTTCCCATTCCTGACTCTATATACTTATCCTACTTTGTTCCTTTTTCAGATTCTTAACCCTACCTCACATATCATCTATCTATATATCTATTTATTTATTTATTTATTTAGTGTCTGCCACTATTAGAATATTGGAATATAGCTTCATGGAGTACAGGATTAGATGGTTAAGCATCTGCCTTTGGCTCAGGTCATGATCCCAGGGTCCTGGGATTGAGTCCCGCATCGGTCTCCCTGCTCAGTGGGGAGCCTGCCTCTCCCTCTGCTTCTCTCTCTCTCTCTCTCTCTGTCTCTCATGAATAAATAAATAAAATCTTTAAAAAAAATCTATTTTGTAGACAGCTGTATCCCCAGTACCTAACATGTTACCTGGAACATATTAAGTGTTCAATAAATACTTGTTGAAGAAGTTAATATGTGAATGAATGAACAAATATACAAGCAAATAAACATAAAAGTAAACTTTCTGTCTTGCTCATGCACAGAGATTCTACCTTTGTTAGAGTTCTAAAGGTTGTCATACCAGAGACCTAATTCTAACACATAAGTAACCACCCGGGGTTTTTTGTTTGTTTGTTTTCAAAAAAATTGTAAGAGTTGGCATGCCTCCTTGGCTGCTCCATACCCTCTTAGGACTTATTAATGCTAACTGTGATCTTTTCTACTGTGAATCATTAAATAGTAGAACAATAAGGGTCACTAGAGACCATCTGGTCCAAATGAGTATTTCAGAGGAGTAGAACCTGAGACTGAGGCTCATGAAATAACTTCCTCGAGGTTACAGAGCTGGTTAAAAGCAGAGCTAGAATTAGATTTCCGATCTATAATGTTTCTGCCTACTGCTTTTTCCCCTATCACTACAAGGATAAGGAATCTCTCTCTCCCTCTCTCTCATTGTCCTTGCTACCATTGTTGCTGATGAAAATTCAGTTGCAACAGTCTTTAAAGAGAGTCAGATTTTCAAGTGCATTTGAAGCTCAGTGATGACTTTCTCAGAGAGCAAGAGGCTGTTGATGGGGTCCCTTCACTTTCATAGAACAGAAGAGGCAGAGATTCATCTGTGGGCATTGGCAGAGCTGATGCTTACTGACGAGGCCCCAGAATGGAAATATCCTGCTTGTCCTTTTAACAGGATTTCAGCCAGAGATTTCAGGGAAAAGTACTGCAGCCTAGTGGGCTGTGAATATGAGTGGAAATGTCAGAGCTATGAATCAGTTAACACATTTTTATTTAGCATCTTCCTGTGAAAGAGGATGAAAGACATGGCTCCTGCACTCAAATTTCTTCCCATTTCAGAGCAGAGTCAAGAACAGTATAAGAACCTGTTAGATCTTAGTGGTTCTAGCACTTTAGACTTGGAAAGCAATGACCTAGGTAGCAAGAACAGAGGTGGTTTTCATGGAGCACAAAATTTTGTCATGAAGGGTAACTGGAATTTAAGTATTTGAAGAGGATTGTGGTGTAATGCTTTCTTCTGTTCTCTTTGGATTTAAGAAGTACGTTCATATCCTTTAGCTCATGGGACCCTGAAACTCTCAGCAAAAAGTATATTTCCCATTTTGCCAGAGAAATTGAGATTCCAACCTGTGAAGTAACTCATGTTCTCACGTCAAGTTAGAGCCAAAGTCCCCAGGACTCCCTCCCAGGACACTTTCTAACAGAATGCTCTACTGGAAGACTGTCCCCTGTATCTTTCTCTGCATTCTGAAGATGCAGGTACTAACTCGGTCTTGAAAATTCTCATGGAGATCAAACTTGGCGCCTGTCCTAAGTTTTAAGACATAATTAAAAAAGAAAAGAAAGTTAAAGGCATCCCAAGGTGTCAGTTTCCTCTTTGCTGCTCATAACCCAAATGTTTTAACAGCCCTGAGTGCCCTCCACCTATGGGGCCCTAACTCTTTGAGGCCTATCTACGGAGGGTGCACAGTTGACCTGGCCCTGCTGATGAGAAAAGCACAGATGTCTACCATCTGGTCAGGGGTCCTTGTGCATGTGCCAATTTCCTGTCACTGACAGCCAGCCCTTGATTGATGGAATTTGGTACTCCACCTTTTTTTTTTTTTCTTAGTACAATATAACCTCATGAATTCAGATGGCACTTAGCCAAAATGAGAGGATTTGAACTTGGGCAGGGGTAAAGTTTACCATCAATGAAATGAGGGCCTGTTAAATAAATTACCAATGTAAACAGGATTGTAAAAAGGACAATTTAATCTACTTACAAGAATAAATTGTTTTCAAGCACTTAAGTTGCATAAATTTACATACAGTGTGCTAATTACAAATGATTGATAGCCAGTCATTCAAACACATCTGGTAGGAACCCTGTTCTCCAACACTTTGCTAGACACTAGATTGCATTACTTAAGTTCTTGAAAATAGTAGAAATATATTTTATATATATATATATATATATATATATATATAGGTATTCACACACACTCATATAAGACAGTCCTTGTTTTTCATCAAGCCATATTCCTGGAAACCACACCAGAAAGGATTATGAAACACAAATCACTAAGAGCCAAATTGTATTTTCAGAGAGGAACGATGTTATGATTAGAACTGGTGTGCCAGGCCCAGGGATCACACCAAGTAAATCATGTATTCAGTCAGCATTCGGTCATAACAACCTAAGCTAGAGCAGCCGCAACTAGAAAAAACAACTCATATTTACTGAGCAGCTGCTACATCTGAGTGCTTTACATGTATAATCTCAGTTATCAGTACATGACCATTTTGGATTTACTGCCTCTATTTTCGGGGAAACCACATTGAAACTCCAAGAGAATAAATAAGTTACACTTAATCACATCATTGTAATCAGTAGAGTTGGAAATTAAATCTAGGTCTGGTTCCAAATCTCAGTGCCCCTTTTCAAAATGTAGTATCTATAATCTTTAAAATTGTTAAGTTGTGCATAGTTATATAAACTTTCTGTAACCTATAAAATGTTGATAAATGTAATTGCTATTTTCTATGGCCTAGATGGAATTCCAATCCTCTACAAAGACTCACTGTTAAAACAGATCTGCCTCCTTTTATGCAAATATGTTTGCTAAATGGTAAAATTTATTCAAATGTAAGATATTATTTAAATACAGTTGAAGTATCTTCAACATGTTACTTTATACATTTTTTGCAGTTGTTGGTGTACATGTCTTATTTTCCCCAATAGACATTAAGCTCATTAAGAGTAGCGACTAATATCACTAATATCTTTGCACCCACCACCATTATTTATTTTACTACCTAGAATAAAATCTTGGCCAGTAGGGGCTTAGATGTGTTCATGACATGAATTAGTAAATGAATGAATTCTTTTTTATTATAAGTTATAATATACCATAAATTTCACATCAGTATGTAGCTACAATAAATATTTGACTGCAATCTTTAAGTTTACTTTAAATATTAGAAAATTATTGATGGTGGCAATGGGGAAAGGGGGGATTAGGGAATGATTTGGATCTCTAAGGAATTTGGGGAACAAATTGCTCTTGAAAAAAAAAATTCCTTGATTTGATTCCAAATCAACCAAAATTAATCCCTTGACTTCAGAGCTAACATTCAAAGTAAATAATAATAACAGTAATTTTATTGTAGTAAGACATACGTAAAAATTGGCCATTTTAGCCAGTTTTAAAAAGATTTATTAATTTGAGAGAGAGTGCGTGTGTGCACACACATGACCACAGTGGGGAGGGGCAGAGGGAGAAGGAGAGAGAGTCTTAATCAGACTCCATGCCGAGCATGGAGACCCACCTGGGGCTTCCTCTCATGACCCTGAGATAACAACCTGAGCTGAAACCAAGAGTCAATGCCCAACCGATTGCACCACCCAGGCGCCCCCATTTTAGTCATTTTTAAGTGTACAGTTCAGTGGCATTAAATACATTCACAGAGTTGTGCAACCATCACCATCCATCTCCAGAATTTTCATCCCAAACAGAAACAATAATTCCCCGTCCCCTTCTCCCAGCCTCTGTAACCTTTATTATACTTTGTCTCAATGCTTTTGCCTGTTCGATACACCTCATGTAAATGGAATCATACAGTATTTGTTTAGAATTGCATTTACATCATCTAAACATTTGAAAACCCCAGTATCAACTCAAGATTGATAAATTAGAGGTCAGAAATATCCTGACCCTGGTCCTCTTATTCTTTTTTTTATTAGTTTCATAGAAGAATTTAGTGATTCATCAGTTTCATATAACACCCAGTGCTCATTGCATCAAGTCCCCTCCTTAATGCCCATCACCCAATTATCCCTTCCCCCTATTCACCTATGCATCTCCTATGGTTTGCCTCCCTCTCAATTTTCATCTTATTTTATTTTTCCTTTCCTTCCTGGTCCTCTTATTCTTTATATTTGTTTTCTCTTCTCCTTGTATTTGATAATATAAAATGCAGGCTTACTGGCACAGATTCAGAAAAGGGAACTGGAAAGAAGTCTAGTTGTATAAACAGGAACAGTTGCCTTCGTGCTTGTTGTTCAGGGCAGTGTTCATATTCATCAACTGATTACATGTGCATGAGAATCCATTTAATAGCCTCCTTTCGCCCTCCTCCCACTCACCACCCCCAGCTCTTGGTCTTTTCCTTCCCTCATTTAGTTATCACTGAGAACAGTCAACTAAATAGATAAAATGGCAAAATGGCGTGTATTCATTACATCAGTGTTGAATAAGAAAAACAGCAAAAGTGGGTGTCAGTGTGCCAGAGAATCACCAACATTTCTACTTATTCTGACTATTCCTTTTACTAGCTCACTCAAACTGATTTAAAAGGTGCTGAATGAACCATTAAAATCACTCAGTGTACTCTGACCAGGTCACCAGCCACAGGAACTTAAAACGGAACTAGCCATCAGCTCCTGCCATAAAGTGCCATCTTGTTTTAACTCTGCTAAGTCAAGGAGACTCCGTTTTCAGCAGAGCCTTTGCGTTACCTGTTCTCCCGATTGAAAAAATGCTCTCTTTGTTAATGTCATGCCATTACTCTTCATCACCTCTCCTTGTACTGGGTTGAATAATTCCTTTGCCTCCTTAGAAGTTAAACACTTCAAATATTTATAGGCTGTAACTTGAAAAGTTTTGGGCTAATGGATCATGTTTCTACCTGAGGGACTCCTTCATTTTCCAAAATTACTGTAGGCGCATAATCTTTAATCCTCCATTATTTCTGATTTCTCCAGGTTAAGCTTCTGTGGGCGGCAGCGAATTTAACTGACACCTCCAAGCTGCCTTTTTAAGATAAAGACTTTTCTTCCCTACGTTTAATATGTGAGCTTTCAAGAGAACAAATTGGCTCTGTAGTTTCTGGCATAGGAAATCTGATTTGGCCAAACAAAACATTAAGACTGAGGAGATGCAGCTGCTTCTTGCACTGGCATACAGGTAACTTTTATTATAAAATACTGCTAAAGTTTTACATTATTCAGTGAATAAGCAGCTGTGAATCATCAAATGTGAGATTATCCATGAAGGGGGTTTGCAAAATAAAAAAAAAATTATAAAAATAAAATTTTATTAGCATTGCTATGAATTGTGCCAGGTTGTTTGGATATTTGAAATTTTATTTACTTTATATTAAAACTTAAAAAGAGGAATAGTGTTGGATATTCATAAAATTTACTGCACAGAATTTATTCTTTTACTTATAAGCCATTACAATGAACATTATTACTGTAATAGGAGTAGCTCACATTTATTGAAGGTTTATTCCATGTCAGTATATAGGGCTAAGTGTTTTACAAAGATTGTATCAATGCCTATAGTATCTCTCTGAAGAAGACTTTATTTCCCTAATGTTCAAGTGAGCAATTTGGAGCTTACAAGGTTGTTACCTGAGATCACTCTACTAATGTGGACTTGACCCGTCTCCAGTTCAATGGCAATACCTGGGTTTTCATCAGTGCTTTCCTCTTCTGTGATATTATGATGCCCTGCAGGTACTGAAGTGCATCCCTTACCTCAATGGATACAGCTTCCAGGTTTTGAGTTTTCACATGCGATCTAGGGAGTTTTGTCTTTCTCTTTCACTGTCAGACTGTGAGATGTCCTGTCTTTCTCCTGTCTCTGTGACAGTCCCCTCCCTTCCCTTCTGATTTGATTCTGCAGGTCTCCTAAGCACTTAGAATCCAGATGAACATGTGAAAATGGTGCAGTAAATAAAAGTCAATCTGCACTGAGTGAGGGACTAGGAAGACTGTCCCAAGTGAAACAAGCTACTGCATAAAGTTGCACATGTAGCTCCCAAGAATGCTGTAGGGGATGTGGGAGCTGCATTAAGTGGAAATTGAACTACAGGCTTTCTATGGACTTCTCAGTTTAGATGTTTTATGAATCTATGAGTGAAATTCTTATAAACATGCCAGAGGAAACTACTTGTTCATTGATTCATTAATTCCTTGTTCAACACCTTATTGGACACCTGCTCTGAGCCAGTCACTGTTCTGGAAGTCAAACATTGTGGTGAACAAAACAAAAATAGTCACTGTCCTCAAAAAGAACATTTTCATGGGGACAGGAGAGGTCAGGTCACAAACACACAAATAACCAAGATCACTGAAGAAAGTGTCACCTGGAAATGCAACAGAGTGTGATAGGTCTTGGAAACCACTCTCAGGAGGTGACATTGGAAATGAGTCTTGAATGACAGGAAGGAACAAAGGTAGGCACTGAAAACAAAAAGTAAAAAATTCCCAAGGCAGGAGTAAACTGGCCTACTTTGTGAAACAGAAGCTCATTGTGGCTGGAGCTTGGAGAAGGAGAAGGAGAACACAGGGGCCAGATCACAGAGGGACTTATAGTCTAGTCTCCACACAATGGAAAACACTGGAGGGTTTTAAGCTATAAGAAGGCATGACATGATTTACATTTTTAAGAGCTAAGTTTGCCTGCTATATGGAAAATAGGTTTTCTTACCATGTACAGCTTTCTAGGACCTATAAACAGTTTGTGAAACTAAACTTTGACCAGGATACTCATTTAACTGCTTAAAAAAAAAACAAAAACAAAAAACTCAAAAGAGTGAGTTCCAACTTACTTTACTTGACAAAGTTCCTAATTCCCTCACTCTGGGCATGGTAATATCCTCATCTCCAAGGTGCTTAGAGGGCACTGGGGGCAGAAGCTTAGGATTTTAGCCATCTTGTATTCTCGGTCCTTCAGAAATTTAACTGTGGTGAGTTATTCAGGAATTCAAGAATTGAGGGTTAGAAAAGTGAAGGGGATGTGCTTTGAAGACCTCTGGATCTGCAATGATGGGACAAGACCAGATGTAGATGACAGGGGATATCAAAATCAAAAGGCCCTGAAGGGACAAGTTGCCCATGACTGCCATTCACTTTTGCTTTGTCCTAGCCTTTTCCTCTGTCTGAATGTTAGTTCTTCTCTTTTTCTTCACCCTTGAGTGAGCACCCTTGTCTGTGGGAAGAATTAAAGGAAAGATTGCTAAAGCTTGTGCCTGAAACCAAAACAGGAAGATGGAGTTGAGTCTCCAGAGAGCCACTCAGAACATCTCAGTTAGTAGCCAATACTCAGTGCAGCAAGAAATCATGTACCTTGCTGAGTGAGGAATACAAGGAAGAGACTAATTCCTTTTAAAAATAGACAATTTGATATTGTGGAAAGAGCACTGGGTGAGACACTGGAGATCTGTTCGGGAATGCGAATTCTAGCATTTACCCGTGTAAGACTTAACCAGAAGGAGAGCTTATTTCAAGGAATTTACAGTAAAGTAATCGATATCTAATGAATTAACCCTCATAAGAATCCTCAATTTACCAAATAAATCTCCAGTAGACTATCTGGCAGTAGGACGGCAAACCTCTAATCACCCAAAGCTAACTCTAGCTGCGTAAATTAAACATCAGTCATGTATGTGTGTGTGTGTGTGTGTGAATGCATAGTTACAGTCATACATGTGAATATGCACAAGCAAACTTGTATGAGTGTGATATAGATAGATAGGTAGGTAGATAGATAGATATAGGTACACACATTCACATGTGTACATATCTACACACATAAGCAAGCTGTATACATATATACATCTGCGATCACACACATACATGTGAGTGTACAAGTAATGCATGTGTATATATGAGTTTGAACTTCTCTTTAGTAGGGAGACTCCAGCTGTGACAGAATAACTGGTACTAGACTCACCTGCCCACCAAATAACTATAAAATCAGGATAGATCATATCAAAATAATTATTTGCAGAATTTCAGGAGCAACCAAATGAAATGCTATGCTCTTTAAGAGAACGACGCCATATTGCACAACTAGGTATTTACCCAAAAGATACAAAAATACAGATTCGAAGGGGTACATGCACCCTGATGTTCACAGCAGCATTATCAACAATAACCAAACTGTAGAAGGATCCCAAATGTCCATTGACTAATGAATGGATAAGGAGGATGTGGTATATACACACAATGGAATATTATTCAGTCATCAAAAATAATGAATTTTTTTGCCATTTGCAATGACCTGGATGGAGCTAGAGTGTCTTATGCTAAGTAAAATAAGTCAGAGAAAGACAAATACCATATGATTTCAGTCATGTAGTATTTAAGAAACAAAACAGAAGAACATATGGAAGGGGGAAAAACAAGAAAAAAGAGAGAGGAAAACAAACCATAAGAGACTCTTAGAGAACAAACTGAGGGGTGATGGAGGGAGATGGGTGGGGGATGGGCTACATGGGTGATAGGTATTAAGGAGGGCACTTGATATGATGAGCACTTGGTGTTGGATGTAAGTGATGAATTACTAAAGTCTATTCCTGAAACCAACATTGCACTGTATGTCAACTAACTAGAATTTAAATAAAAATTTGAAGGAAAAAAAGGATCCTGCAGTAAACCTACTGGGTTTATTTGGATCCTGGATTCTAATTCCAGGAAAATATCATTGGATTGGCCTGGGTTGGATCAAGTGCAGATACCTGGCCAATCATCTGTGATTGTGGGGGATGGGATGTCATAGTACAGCATCCTGTGTAGAAAAAATGACTGTCCCCTTCTAGAATGGACAGTTCAGCAATGGCTGCCTGCTGGCCAGAGAGCACATGCAATTTTTTTCCCATAAATGAAACCTTTTCGACTGCATAAAATTTGAAATGCTTAAACAGCAAAGAATATCCTACACAGAATAATTAGGGCTAAAAAACATTACAAAAGAAACAAGTATTTGCAAAATGTCAACTCCTTTAAAATAAAATGAATTTAGTATTAAACTAATAAAAATATTCCTAAGTTAAAAAAAAAGAGAAAGAATGAAGGCACAGAAGATGATACCCACAGTTACTCAGACTTTCTCCCTGAGGATGTTTTCTAGGCTCTCATGCAGGAAAGAGAAGCCCAAATAATGAATAGTGACCTTACTAGGCAAAGGAAACAAATTCAGAGTCTGGCCCTGCTAACATAACTAGGATTTTGGAGCAGGGTGACAGAGAAAGGTAAACCACAGGAAGAGCATTTCAAAAATCTATGTGGAAATAGCCCCCAGGTCCTGGGCCAACCACTGGCCTGTTCAGATACAACGTGAGACTATAGGAAGTCTGGGTGATAGCAAATGCTAGGTGGTTGGGAGCTAATCAAAGATTACAGAGACCTCACGGGGGAGTGGAGGTACTTTGGGAAACACCTTGGACAATTAGAGATCCTAAAAAAGCTCTACTGTATAAGGTCCATGCCTTGAGAATAAGAAAGAAAAAAAAAAAACTGAAATAGGTCTGTTTTAACAGAGCTTTTACCAAGCTCTGAACAGAATCAAGGGGATTCACCAGTAATTTAACCATCTACCAAATAAAATTCAACTCCCTTTAACAGAAGATAACATAATCCAAAACTTCTGTGAAACATTTTTTTAAAATGTCCAGCATACCATCAAAATTTACTAGACATAAAATGAAACAGAAAAAAGTGACTGACAATAGAGAGATAAGACAATGAACAGAAGCAAATCTAGAGGTGATTAGATGTTGGAATTAATGACAAGGACATCAAAAAAAACTATGTTAAATTTAAAAAATAGAGGGAAAAATGGATGGAATGGATAAAAAGCTAAAATATTTCAACAGAATCTATTTTTAAAAAATAATTAAATGAACCCTCTAGAAGTACAAAATAACAGTATCTGAAATTGGAGGGGTTTAACAGCCTGAACACAATAGAAGACAGGATCATTGAAACTTAAGAGAGGTTGTTAGAAAATACCAAAACTGAAGCACAAGAAGAAAAGAAAAACAAGAAAGAGCAGAAAGAGGTGTGTGAGATGAATTGAACTATCTAACATATATGTAATTGCAATCACTGGAGAAGAAAAGAGAAGGATAGGAGATAAACAGTATTTGGGGGAAAATGGCCATGAACTTTTTAATTCTGATGAAAGATATCAACCCACAGATTAAAGAGGTCAGTGAGCCATAAATGGGAAAATACAAGAATATCATATGTAGGCACCATATAGTCACACTTTTAGAAACAAAATGAAAGAGAACATTTCAATAGATATAAACACTGGAATGGAGAAAGAAGCTTAATTTTTTTTAAATAACCTTTGTATGCTGCCTTGCTGAGAATCTTTGACAAATCCTTTGACAATCTTTAAATGCCTGTTATGGTAAAATAGGAGAGTGGATTATATGCTCCTTTGGAAGTTACTCAAGAGCTGCCTCAATTTTACTTCTTTCATAAAGTCTTAAACCTTACCATTTCAGCTCCCTTGATTACTGGAACAGAGCCAGGTATCTCTTTTTTCTTGTTCTTTCTGATCATGCTTCTCCATTCCAATGCTAGTTCCTTAAGGATGCATGAACATTTCACATAGCTTCTCAGGAATTCCATATTTCTTTAAGGATGCACAAACATTTCATATAACTCCTTCAAAGCTTAGCAATACTAGAATAAATTATACTCTCTATGAAATTTTGTTACATTGAATTAATCAAATGTATTAGTCCTCATAACAAAAAAAAGAACATAAGGTTTGCAGATATTTTTTCACCCATATAATCCACACATTCTATCAATATTTATTATGCTCCTTCTATGTGTGAAGCACTTGTCTCTAAAAAACAATGTGCCATTGTTCCATAAATTTTCAAAATGTACATAAAATAGGCCAAATAAATGCCAAATTCAGTATCCTGTTAAACATTATTATCCATTTACAATATCTATTACCCTTTTAAAATTTCAATACCTAAGTCTTCTATAATCAATTGCAATTGCATGAATACACAATAACTTTTTTATTAAATCTGAGTTTAAATATTTGTTGTAGAGCCTTAATTTAAAATCTGACCCTCTTTCAAATGGAATGCCTTTATGAAATTTAATAAAACATGAAGGTCATAAAATGTATTAAACTGTTGTACTTTCCATTTTTAATTCTGAACAGGCAAGATTAAAGAGAGTAGCTTGCTTTCTTACAGCAAGGCAAGGCAGATTGGAAGAAAGGATGATTTCTCTTCTTCTGGGCCCTCACCCTCAGGAAGAGTCCTATCTATTATGGGAAAGACTGAGTACAAAAAGACAGGGGACCATACCAGATGACCTCCCCAAAATCTTCAAGCCCAAAGATTCCATAACACAGTCTCCTATTGTGCAAAATGTGTCCATAAATTTTTAACAAATAGCGAGATCCCAGCTGCTTGTAGTTAAAAGATCATCAAAAACCATATGAAAGGTCTGTAAGAAACAAATACTCCAACTAGAGCAAGACAGCCTCCTCAGAGCAGGACTGACCTGTTTATGAGACACTGGATTTTTGGGAGGGGATTTGAGGAGAAAAAAAAAATCATTATTGGTGTTAGCCTTTAAATTATGTTTACTCATTCCTTAATGTCCTCTCTAGCTGATTGTTTATGGTATAAGGGCACTTGATAGACAGTTAATACGTACCAGTTGAAGGAACAGATATGGAGACCTCCTCTACCACATTTTTCTCCTGAATATGATTCAAATCTGAAATGCTTCTGACAACAATTTTGGTCGCTTGAAAAACAGTGGTTTTTGTTTTCTTTTTTCAACATCTTGTAAAGAAGTTCACTGAATAGCTTGGTTCTCAAACATTGGTTATGACCCAAATTAAAGTTGCTGATGCTCTACAAAATGGCTTGGAAACCACCCCAGAAAAAGAAACAGTCCACCCTCCCTGTTCCCAGCCTCCAGGCCAACTCCAAAAGGGCAAAGAACATGGAGTCTTTTCCAAGAGGGAATCCTGCTCTAGAATGTTCTCCACTTGCACCACCCGAACTCTGGTGAGGGGTGGAGAAGGGCAAAACACTTTCTCTTATTAGATAATCACCAGCTGCCTGTAGTTGGCTGGAAATGCCATTTTCACTTTTGGCCTGAGGTTTTGAGGACAGAAGGATGGAGAGGAAAGGAAGGGAAAAGTATTAATATATTTGTTTATTGATCATTCGTGATATGGCAGGGACTGTTCAGTGGAATATGAAGGTGAGTAAGACACTGCTGTCACTGATTTGGAGGAATTACTTACTCTCTGGTAGAGAAGTGTTCTCATTAACTTTCATTTGCCCCTCCTGATTCATCACCCACCCGCTTCAGTGTCCCAGAATACTGAGCAGTATGGACCACCTCAACAGGTTCTCTTGCCTTCTGCCTTCTGCCTTCTGCCTTCTGATTGGTTCCGTTCATGCAGAACCTTGCAAAAAGGCAGCTGACTGAGAATGAGAGAAGTTGGGGAATATTTATTCCCCCAGCTCCCTCCCTGCTTGGTCACCTGGGCTGGCTGCATTTCTCAACTTAAAGCCACAGCTCCTGGCAGCAGTGCTCCCAATAATTCTCTCTCTTTATGCTTCCGTAACCACAAGGCTTCCCTTGCTCCTTCAGGCTGACAGGTGGTAAGACCACCCCTATCACTAGACCAGGATATTGCACTATCCATTGTAGTTCACTGAACTCTTCCCACACCTTTGAAAATAGTTCTTTTATTTCACCATCCTCAAATGTCCAATTTTATTGTGCTACTTGTGACTGATACAAGGACTTTTGCTTACTTGCTCTGTGATCCTGGCCAAGTTATCTGCCTTCTCATCTTTGGACATAATAACGTATATCTTATACAACTATTCTGAGGATTTGAGAAGTGTATGGAGCATCCAATACACCAGTATAACCAGTTGCTTCATTCAGGCATTGGAATTACTCATATTCAAATATATGTGTTTAGCCAAAATAGAGATGAGGATGAAGGGAAGGAAAGAAGGGGTGGTGGGGAGAGCATTAAGCTCTATAATGTGGTGATTCTGTAGGCCATTTCCCTTAATGAGTATCTGCCTCACGTTGGTCTCAGTTCTCATGTGAGCCTTATTCTGTGAGAATCTTCCCATGTTGACTGGGATTATGCTCTTTGAAGGGTTGTATTTTGTATTCCACATGACCCCTAAACAAAAGCCAACCACTTCTCTGGTGCCCAGCCAAGGAACAGTTCTCTGGTGGAAAAACTGGCTGAGTTGAACTTATTGAGAAGTTGTAAATTGGTCCTCAGTGTGGTGTTTCTTCAGGATTTCAAGATAATTTTTATTTTGAATCCTGTTTCCTGGCTTTAGAAACCACTCCTCAGATAGGATGGCTCTCCAATGTAAGTGTTCAGCCACAGGGAAGCTGTCACTCTACCTTTACTGTTTACATATTGGACTCCACAACCAGACTCCTATCCTCTCTTTGTCTTTATAGATCCAATCCAAATAGATACTTCATGCAAATGGACTGAACAAACGAGTAAAAACATGAAAGAGTAGAGCCAGACCACAAAATGCTTTACAAAATCATCAATTCCCAGGAAATATTTATTTTCTCTTTTTTCCCCCTAATGGAGAGTTGGAATGCTAAGTGGATCCAGAGAAGCCAGTGGCTTACTTGGATGCTCACCTAAGGTCAAAATATGGATGGTTCAGTTCATTAGACCTCAAGGATGTGAGTTAGAGGTTTGGGTATTCACAGATGTGAATGAGGGGTTCTTCTGTGGCTACTCTACTATATAAACTAACCAGATTTCACAAAACTAAACTATTGACCTCTACACATCCTTGATTTATTATTTTTTTATTTTATTTTACTATGTTCGTTAGCCAACATATAGCACATCATTAGTTTTTGATGTAGTGTTCAATGCTTCATTAGTTGCACATAACACCCAGTGCTCATCACAACATGTTTTAAATGGTATACATCATGCTTGCTTGCATATATCTCGTTCCTTGCTTTATTGTTACTTTCATCTAAGAAGGCTGAGGGTGGGTATTGTAGTGTTGGTACAGTTGAGGTGATATGAAAGGCTAGCAGTGCAGTTCTTGTCTGTCTGTTTTTCCTCTGTCTCCTTGACAGTAGACTTAAACTTTCCTGATGTGTATGCAGCTCTATGTCCACGTGCAGGGGTATTTTTCTTGGAATAGAGTGGTCTGAATACCAATTCCTACCCTGTAGCAAAGTACACATTTTCTCAATATCCCTTTTGAATCTTTCTGGGCCCCCAGTGTCATCTTCTAGAATGGCAAATAGTTCTGTAGAGCCTGCAATTTGTAAACAATGCTAACAAGAAAACCCTGATGGAAGAAATTTTTCATTCACTTTCTTGACTTATTTATAGAGTTCTCTTCCTGTCTGCATTTGTAGCTAGCTGACTGATACATTAGCCAGGGGTCTGAATAAGCATCGATGTTAAATGACCAAGATTAAAGAGAATATTCTGCTCTGAAATTGGATAATTGGATCAATCCACTGGTCTTTCAGTAACCTCAAGACTTTGGGACATAAGTCTTTGAGTAAGTCAAACCTTTGATCCTTAGTAAATTTATGTAACCTTGATCTATCTAGAAAACCAATTCACTAGAGAAAAATTAAATCTCATTTACTACTTAAATCACCTTTAAGTTTCTGTCATGTGTCATTCATTTAATCATTCATTTATTTAAGAAACATTAATTGAATTCTGCTGCATAGTACTGTTCTAGGTACTGGAAATACAGTCATGAATAAAACAAATAGAAAAGCAAGCGGAAGTCCCTGCCCTAGTAGAGTTTACATGCTAGGGGGAACAGACAAAAAATGATAGCACAAATAAATAATCATGTAGTATATTAAAAGATAAGAAGTGCAATGGTGAAAAATAAAGTGGGAAGGGGATAGGGATGGCTTGGGTAGAAGCTTCCGGTTAAAAAAGGCAACATGCGCATAGTGCCCAAGATGGGATGTGCCTGGCATTTTCTTTACACCAGGAGGCCAGTGTAGTTTAAGGAGCAAGTCAGAGAGAGCAGTGTTAAAGGTGATGTCTGAGAGGGATGGGGTCAGATGGTGTAGGGCCTTGTGAGTCTCTCTGAGGTAACTTTGGCTTTTACTCTGAATAAAATGAGAAGGCACTGGAGGGTTTTGAGCAAATGAGTGACATGATGTGATTGATGTAACAGAATCATTCTGTTGAGGTTAGAATGAAGGGTCCAAGGTTAGAAGTTGGAGAAGTTGGAGAGCCCTACTATGATCAGAGCAAAAGATGAAGAGATGATAGTGGTTTTGATCAGGAGAAAGTGGTACAGGTAGTGAGAAGTGGTCATTTGAGCCAACAGAATTTACTGATAGATAGGATTGGGGTGAGAAAAAGTGGGGGGTCAGGGATGACACTGATGTTTTAGGTCTGCATAATCATCAAGATGATGGTATCACTGAGAGGGAGACAACAGCAGAGGACTCAGCTTGGGGAGAAAGGTCAGAAGTTCAGTTTTTGACATACCAGGATCTTCCCAGTGGGTCCAGTGTTGGGTTGAGAAGGCAGTCTTAGGAGGGTTGCACCCAAAGAGTACAAATCCTGAATGGGCAGTCATTCCATCCATAAACCAATATTTTTGAGTGACTAGTATGTACCAGGCAGGGTTCTAGGCTCTGGGTCTGCAGCAGTGACTAAGACAAACAAATCCTCTTTCCTTAAAGGCTTACATTATTGTGGGGATATACAGAAGTGATGGCTGGCTGGCTGGCTGGATGGATGGATGGATGGATGAATGGTTGGATGAATGGTTGGATGAATGTTTGGATGAATGAATGGGTAGATGGATGGATAGATAGATGAACAGTCAGATTGATACATGAACACAGAATAAATTCCAAAAAGTAGTAAGTCCTTTGAACAAAAATAAAACAGTTTTAAAAAGAGAGAGAAAAGTCCATTGCAGCATGGCAGAAACTTTTTTTAGCTGAAGCGACCCAAAGAAAATGTCTCTCTGAGAAAATGACGCATGAACTGAGTTCTGAGTGATGAGAGAGAGCCAGCCACAGCAAGATGTGGGAGAAGACATTCCAAGCAGACAAAAAACATTAAATCAAGATCCTGAACTGATGGTAACCCTGAAGTGTTGAGGTGACAGGAGGAAGACCAATGAGGCCAGAGGGTTGTGAGTATGGGACAGAGTGGTGGGGGGAGTTGGGAGGAAAAAGTTGGGAAAGATAGGCAAGCACCAGCTCAGGTAGGACCTTGCAGGCTACAGAAGAAGTTTAGATTTCATTCCACATTTAATTACAAACACAGGAGGGTTTTGAACAGGTGCCCAAATCTGATTTGTGTTTTTAAAGATCTCTCCAGCAGCTCTGCAAAGAAGGACCTTAATGGAGAGGCAAGAGAGGAAGCATGGGGATCCGTTGCATGGTTATAAGAGTGGGTTGTAACACGAAGGCAGCAAAGTGTTGACATGTGGAAATATATTTGACTATTTACATTTACATTTAAATCCATTAAAATTAAATACAATGAAAAATCCAGTTCCTTAATCACACTAGCTGTATTCTGGTACTCAATAGTTACATGTGGCTTGTGGTTCCCTTACTGTACAGCACAGCTATAGAACATTCCCATAATCATAGAAAGTTCTGTTGGATAATGCTGCTATAAAAATAAAGTCACAAGACGTGATACTGACAAGCTGGTATAGCTATAGATGAAGACAGTGTGATGATTTGATGCCAAATAGGTCCTCAGGAAGGCAGGAGTGGACTAAATGCATTAGATTCAAATCGTTCAGGAACTGGGGCAAAAACTGCTGTTAATGTGACATCTTTCCCTGTTTTATTTGGAATATTGGATTTTCATAGACTAATGCATCCCGACCTCCACATTCCATGTTCCTTCTAGAAATAGCCTCTTATCTCGACATATTCCTAATAAGGACCTAGACCTTTATTCTCCCTATATTAGTCAGTTATCCTTTTGTGACAAGTATTAGAAGTCCACCCAAACTCGCTTAAATTTTAGAAAGAGAGTTATAAAGGTAAATGTGTAACTCAGAACCCAGTAGCTACTATAAGAGCAGGGTGTCATAAGACCTAGAGGGTTGAGAGGTAGAGTTTCTCATTGCTGCTTCATTTTTTTCTATGATAGATGAGCTTCTCTGCTCATATATCCATCGTGTAAACCAGAACAGCCCCCAAATCACCACAACCCCAGGTTTATACAGCCTTCTAGTTGAAGCACTGAACACTGATTAATTTAATGTATTTAATCTGTGAGTTCTTTTTTAAATTCTGAGAGACACTGATTGTCCCAGCTTGACACAGTCAGCTGTGGCCAGGTTTATGGAACCCCTGATACTGGGATTGAGTCTTAAGGAGGAGGTTCTCTAGGAGATGGGTATGAATGAGGAGGAAATGACAGGTGGAGGAGTGACAGGCATTTCTGCTACTGTCTCCTATTTGTACTCATGAAACCAATGAAAATTATACCAAAGCTCTAACAAGCCAGATAGGCATCTATTAATTATACATTTATTTAGCAATAAGTTTGGCCTTCTAGAAGACATGATTCCTATGCTTCAGGTGTTTACCAAAAGCTAGGCATTCCTTAAACAGAATCCTTGATTGAGAGGCAGTAATCAACAGGAATGAATCAGGTAAGCAGCCTCTGGCCAGTGTTATTACATAGAGAGGACCCAACAAAACTGTAACCTCACAAAAATCTTGATGTAAATAGGTGTTCTTATATCCATCATTGATCAGACTCTCTCTATCTCATTGACAATTCCTTGCACTGAATTCACATGGCCTCCTATCATTCCTGGAGCACCTGGACAGGTGCTTAAAGACAGAGAGCATGATTTCTTCATCCTTCACCCTGTAGCACAGTTTCTGGCATATAGCAACTGTTCTATACATGTGGATGGATGGATGCATGCATGCATGGATGGGTGAATGGGTGGATGGAAGCATGGACAGTGGGAGGAAAGATGGAGGATGATACAGGGCTCAGTAGAAAAGTTTAGCATCACTACAAGCCCTGAGTAATTGCTCCTGGAGAAGCCAGATCCTCCTCTTCATCCATGGATCATCCTCTTTTACCAGTCTCCTTCAAGAGCCAAGGACATGTACTGGTATTAGAGACTTTGACATTTGTATTACGTGTGTATCAGCAAAAGGCTAACAGAGATCATGCCCACATTGGCCTGAGCCAAATCGTTCTCAGTATTTAAGGCAAAATAAAATATCTTCTCTGAGGGTGTAAGTACACCTTTAATTTCAAAAATATACCTTTCATGAAAGTAGGAGTTAGATGGTTTATGAAAGGCAGGGGTTCCTGGTTTCAGTTTCTGTTCAGTAATGGCCGTTACACAGGTTTTTGACCTGTGTTGGACTTTTGCTGAGTCGTAAGCATATCTTACCAAAGGCCAGGAAGCTGCTAATTAATCCTACAGGAGATTGTAGAGGCACCTTTGCCATTCATCCAGCAAGTGCTCTTTAAGTGCCCGTTGTGAGCATCTGAGCGTCCTTGAGCTAAAGAGCTCGTGGCCTAGGTTTGGAATGGGAGCTCCACCGCGGGCCAGCACACCACCACCGACACTCTGACTCACTCGCCCTGACTAAACTGGCCAAGGAGCTTTTAGTTAAGGGGATCCTTTTGGAGGCATCCGCACTGAGCTTAAGACTTGTTCAGTCCCTCCTGTGTACCTTGAGCAGCTAAGCTGGCAATTGTTAATGTAATGTGGGACTGCAGCAAATAGATGGGAAGCACGCACTTCGGGTCATTGAATCCAAACTGGCTCTCACTTCAGCCTGTTTTCTGCACAGCAGGCCTTGGCTCTAATGACTCTGTTTCTCATTGAACTCCTAGGATAGCAGCAGTCTCTGTTTCCTGTAGTGTCTTGCCTGTCTCTCCTTGGGGGAAAATCAGCTCCTTGTGCTTTTCTCATTTTAATGAGCCTCTAGGAGTTGGGAGCAAATGCGTCTTAGAGGCGTGAAGGGAACCGAATGCAGCTACCTGCATGGGGAAGAGGCACAGAAGTGTACAGCGGTGCTTTATGTAATTAGCCTCCGTTCCGTGAGCACTTACAGAGTGCCTAGATGTGGGACAAGGGAGGGCTGGGGGTACTAAAATTCTCGGAGAGCTTACTACATCCCAGGCGCCAGGACAGGAGCATTACAGGAGCTAGTGGATTTTATTCTCCCCACTCCGTGAGGACACACTACAGCCTGCATTTTAGATACAAGAAACGGAGAAGTTAAGCAGCTTGCCCAAGTCACACAGCTAGAGATGGCACTGAAGCCAGGACGTTCTGTCTGCACCAAAGCCTGAACTCATTTCACTGTTCTGTCTTCTGGTGCTGAAAAGGCAGAGGAAAGATGCAAGTCGAACCTACAAGTTATGAGGGAGCTCCGTGTAGTTTGACAGAAAAGGAGTGGAGCTTCCCAGTGGGAACCTCTAAAGAGGCAGGAAGAAGGGACAGAAGGGACCTGAGTTCAAGGCCCACTTCTGCCACTTTGCTGCCCTCTTATAAAGCAAGGCAGAGGTGGCACTGAGCACTCTCTGGGCTGTCCTCTCATGTGTTCCCCACCACACGAGGCCAACTCCCTGCTGCACCAAAGGCTTCGCTTGTTTGCCCTCTCTCCTCAGAAGCTTTACCAATTTTTGTATTTTTTACTTAATTCAGCTAGCATTTATTAAATGCCTACTATATGCATACTATGCGTGCACCCTGCTTTAAAAAATTCATAGCTATTCAATGTCAAGGATTCATTTGCCTGTGTGAAATCAAATATAAATCAGATTATTCACTGCAGCATTATCTGAATAGCAAAATAAAGAAGTGGTTAAATAAATTATAGTACCTCCATACAAATGACTGTTGTGTAGCTGTCTTTGAAACTGAGGGAAAAAAACATCCAAGCTATATTGTTAAATAAAAGAGCAAGCGGCAGAACATTTGGCATGCTACCATTTGCATGTATGTGTATAATGCACACATATACATGTATGTTTGTGAATTGTGCAGGGGCACACAAGAAACCAATAACATTTGTTGCCTCCAGGAGGGAGCTGGATGGCTGAGGAATAGGAACAGGAGGGAGACTTTTCACTATATAGCAGTGCTTTTCAAACTATCTGTGGGCGGAGGGAGCATCAGTAGTTGTCCCCTCACTCATCACAGTCCAGTATGTAGTCTTACTGTGCATGTTTGCAATCAGCTCGCTCTGCATGTTAATTACCATGTGACTCTGATGACATCTGACCAGTCTCTGGCCTTTTCCTGGACTGGAGTTCACTGGTTTTGTGGGTTGACAATGTCACATTGCTATAAAAGTTTCGAACTCTCTAATTCTTACTCTGAATTTCTCTTATGTACCAGAAGCAAACAGTTCATGGACCAGCACTGCCATACACCTTTCTAAACTTTGACTTTGGAAATATTATCTATCCAAAGCAATCTGTTTTGTTTTTGTTTTTAATGCTAGAGACCTATCCTTAGCAGAGCAACCTTGTAAGAAATGAGGATAGAGTTGGTGATCTTGGATTCCTTTGGATTCTCTCTTCTAGCATTGGCTCTCCACAAAACCTTGAGATTGACCTAGGGCATGGTTGGCTCTCTCACTACTCTCTGACAGATGAGCTTTGCTGCCACTCCCCTTCCCCTTTAGGGAACTGCCTTTGAGTTCCTCCCTATCCCCTCCCTGACTCTTGCTGCAGCTATCAACTCACTCTTACACAGATGTGCAGTCCTAATACAAACAGAAAGTATTTCCTTTCTCATGTAAACAGAGGAGTTGAAAATACAGTTTTCTAGACTGAAGGAATAAAAGCATCCGGATTGGATGACAGATATCATTCTTGAGTATTTTTAGCTGGCCACCACTGGTCAGCCTCCAGGGAGAGTACATGAGGAGACTGAAAAAGCCTGGAGAGATGGGGAGGTGGCCGTGGGAGACAGGGGTTCTGCAGACCATTCATGACAGGTATGGCATGGAGTTGACAGGGAGGAGACTAAAATAGAGAATTAAGGGAAATGAGACTAGCCATTGTAGATTCACAGAATTCAATAAATTGGTGATTAGAACTAAACTGGGCAGAGTCATCTTAAAAAGCTGTATAATCACCAGGTCAAAAGAAATCAGGCTGAACATTTTAACCTGTCTACAGGGAGAAGATATCGGAAGCATAGCAAAGTGGAGTCCCAGGGCAGATGTTGGCAGTGCCCATCCAAGCCATAACCAGGGGACAGACGTCTGGACTCAAGAACATACCCTACTAGGTCCTCCTGGTGGCAGGAGTGTCCCTACTGCAGAGATGGTAGCATCAGCCTTGACCTTCCGCTCAACACCACAGAGCTCATCTCCCTTGAGCACATGACATATGGATCAAGCAATCTGTTAATACAGTTTGCATTGCCATGTATTTTTGCCCGGAGGGAGAGAATGTGTTGCCTTTTCTGTTGTATGGCTCATTATCAATCACTAAGCTGGCTCTGTGCTCTATATTTCAGACCCTTATAAACCTGAATAATGTGAATCTACTCTGGGGATGCAGATCCACTTTTGGTCAAGAGAAAAACTTAAGAGTATGAGCACATAAGCCTAAAGAACTGGCCATGAGCTGTGGTTATATCAACACGGTGAACACTGAGACCTTGTAGCAGCCAGAGAACTAAAAGCTGTGGAATCAGCATCACGATGACTCTCAAATTTCTCAAGTTCTTTTGGTCAAAGCAGAAGCTCTGGACCTAATCCTCGTCAGGCTTCTGTACCGGTTTTGATTTGGCATGGCTCAATAATGGAATGGAGTGTGTCCAACATGCGATTACACAGTCACAAAAGCTGTATATTTAAGGCCATGTTAAAACACCCCATGTCAAAACAGCCAAGACCAAAAGTCATATACTTTTTAAGACCTGTTTTAAATTTTAAAAAAATGTAAGAGATAATCTGTGTACATGTTTAAAATATTAAAATGTATTTTTAAAGTACAGGCAGAAGTCTCCCATCCTTGCTCTATTTGCCCAGTTTCCATTTCTCCCCCAAAATTAACTCCTGTGACTAATTTGCTGTTCATTCTTATAAATGTTTTAGTATGTGTAAGCCAGTGGCAGATATATATTTTTTTCCTCTCTTTTTTACACAAAATAGCATACTCTAGGCTTTTTTTCTGTATACCTTGATTATCTTTTTATCAGTATATCTTGGTGGTGTTTCCCTATCAGTACAAAAAGTTTTCTCTTTCAGGAATTCACATCATTCTCAGAATTGATGAGATAAGAACAAAGGATTTGGTATCAGACCCAGCTTCATAACTTGCTCTTTATGTGCCTTGGGTTGGTTTCTTGACTTTTGTAAACTTTTAGTTTCTAAGTCTATAAAATAGGGGCAAAAAAACTCAGTTTACAAAGTTTTTATGAAGCCTAAATATGTGTGGGCATCACATATCCTGATTTCAAACTATACTATAAAGCTATAGTAATCAAAATCATATTGTATTGGCATAAAAACAGATACAGAGATCAATGAAACAGAATAGAGAGCCTGAAATAAATACATGAATGATCAATTAATTTATGACAAAGGAGCCAAGAGTATACTATGGTGGAAGGATGGTCTCTTTAACAAATGGTTAACTGGGAAAACATACAGTCACATGTCAAAGAATGAAACCACTTTCTTACACCACACATAGAAATCAATTCAGAGTGGATTAAAGACTTGAACATAAGACCTGAAACCATAAAACTACTAGAAGAAAACATGGGGGTAAGCTCCTTGACATTGGTCTTGGCAATGATTTTTTTGGATTTGAGGTCAAAAGCAAAGGTCACAAAAGCAAAATAATCAAGAAGGATTATATCAAGCTAAAAAGCTTCTTCACAGAAGAGGAAGCCATAAACACAATGGAAAAGCATTCTGTGGAATAAGAGAAAATATTTACAAACCATATATCTGATAAGGGGTTGATGTCCAAAATATATAAAGAACTTATGCAACTTAACAGCAAACAAATAAATAATCTGACTAAAAAAATGAACAAAGGAACTAAATAGGCTTTTTTCCAAAGAAAAAAATACAGATGGTCAACAGGTACATGAAAATGTGCTCAAAAAAAAAAGAAGAAAGAAAGAAAGAAAAGGTGCTCAGCCTCACTGATCATCAAGAAAATGCAAATCAAAACCACAATGAGAGATCACCTCACACCTGGTAGAATGGCTATCATCAAAAAGATAAAAATAACAAGTGTTGGCAAGGACATGGAGAAAAAAGGATCCTTTTGCACTGTTGGAATATAAACTGGTGCAGTCACTCTGAAAAACAATATGGAAGTTCCTCAGAAAATTAAAAATAAAACTAACCTATTGATCCTAAAATCCTACTCCTGGATATATACTAGGAAATGCAAACAGGATATCAAAGATACCTGCATTTTCGTGTTCACTGCAGCATTATTCACAATAGCCAAAACATGGAAACAACCAAAGTATCCATCAGTAGTTGAATGAATAAAGAAAATGTGACACACACACACACACACACAAACACACACACACACACACCTACCTATGTACACAATGGAATATTATTTAGCCATGAGAAAGAAGGAAACCCTACCATTTGCAATAGCATGGATATACCTTGAGGGCATTATGCTAAGTGAAATAAGCCAGACAGAGAAAGAAATTTACCGCATGGTATCACTTATATGTCTGTGTGTGTGTGTGTGTGTGTGTGTGTGTAAAACTTATAGAAAGGGAGAGTAGAAAAGTGGTTGCAAAGGCTGGGGGTGGGGGAAATAGGGATAGGTTGGTAAAGGGTACAAACTTTCAAACAGATAGACAGACAGACAGACAGACAGAGTGGAGCCCTTAGCACAACATCAGGAACATTAACATTGAGAGGAAGAAGAGGAAGGAAGAAAAGAAGTGGGAGGAAAGGTAGAGGAAGAAGGAAAAATATCCTGTATTAGCCTAATTTCCAGGTTCCTACAATTTAGCCAGCTGGGTACTAGAGAGGACAGTTATCTCCAGTGGACTCCAGTTTCCTCACCTCTAAGTGAGAGGAGAATTACTGGATGGTTTACAAAGTTTTGTTTCTACAATTAAGTTAGAATTTAGTGCTCTGAAAGAATTCATTAAACTTTCCAATTCTTAAATATTTATTTAACATGCTTTTTTGTAGTCTATACAACAGTATTAGGAAAATAAACATGAGGCATGGTTCCTTTCCTCAGAATAATCTACAGGCCAGCTTTGGACAGGGAAAATGCAAAGGGGGCCAAGAAGAGGAAGAGAGAATACAAGTTTACCCTCAATTCTTTTTTTTTTAAATTTTTTATTATTATGTTAATCACCATACATCATTAGTTTTTGATGTAGTGTTCCATGATTCATTGTTTGTGCATAACACCCAGCGCTCCAAGCAGAATGTGCCCTCCTTAATACCCATCACCAGGCTAACCCATCCCCCCACCCCCCTCCCCTGTAGAACCCTCAGTTTGTTTTTCAGAGTCCATCGTCTCTCATGGTTCGTCTCCCCCTCTGACTTACTCCCCTTCATTCTTCCCCTCCTGCTCTCTTCTTTTTTTTTTTCTTAACATATATTGAATTATTTGTTTCAGAAGTACAGATCTGTGATTCAACAGTCTTGCACATACCATACCACACTTGCACTCACCATACCACATACCCTCCCCAATGTCTATCACCCAGCCACCCCATCCCTCCCACCCCCCACCACTCCAGCAACCCTCAGTTTGTTTCCTGAGATTAAGATTTCCTCATATCAGTGAGGTCATATGATACATGTCTTTCTCTGATTGACTTATTTCACTCAGCATAACACCCTCCAGTTCCATCCACGTCGTTGCAAATGGCAAGATCGCATTCCTTTTGATGGCTGCATAATATTCCATTGTGTATATATACCACCTCTTCTTTATCCATTCATCTCTCGATGGACATCTTGGCTCTTTCCACAGTTTGACTATTGTGGACATTGCTGCTATAAACATTGGGGTGCACGTACCCCTTCGGATCCCTACATTTGTATCTTTGTGGTAAATACCCAGTAGTGCAATTGCTGGATCGTATGGTAGCTCTATTTTCAACTGTTTGAGGAACCTCCATACTGTTTTCCAGAGTGGTTGCACCAGCTTACATTCCCACCAACAGTGTAGGAGGGTTCCCCTTTCTCCGCATCCCCGCCAACATCTGTCATTTCCTGACTTCTTAAT
Organism: Eumetopias jubatus; assembly: GCF_037043125.1. Lineage (NCBI taxonomy): Eukaryota > Metazoa > Chordata > Mammalia > Carnivora > Otariidae > Eumetopias > Eumetopias jubatus. Next base: position 28,694,601 of record NW_028274822.1, read on the forward strand.
TTTAGCCATTCTGACGGGTGTGAGGTGGTATCTCATTGAGGTTTTGATTTGGATCTCTCTGATGCCAGGCGATGTTGAACACTTTTTCATGTGTCTTTTGGCCATTTGGATGTCTCCTTTGGAAAAATGTCTGTTCATGTCTTCTGCCCATTTCTTGATTGGATTATTTGTTCTTTGGGTGTTGAGTTTGATAAGTTCTTTATAGATTTTGGATACTAGCCCTTTATCCGACATGTCATTGGCAAATATTTTCTCCCATTCTGTCGGTTGTCTTTTGGTTTTGTGGACTGTTTCTTTCGCTGCGCAAAAGCTTTTTATCTTGATGAAATCCCAAAAGTTCATTTTTACCCTTGCTTCCCATGCCTTTGGCGATGTTTCTAGGAAGAAGTTGCTGCGGCTGAGGTCGAAGAGGTTGCTACCTGTGTTCTCCTTTAGGATTTTGATGGACTCCTGTCTCACGTTTAGGTCTTTCAACCATTTGGAGTCTATTTTTGTGTGTGGTGTAAGGAAATGGTTTCATTCTTCTGCATGTGGCTGTCCAATTTTCCCAACACCATTTGTTGAGAGACTGTCTTTTTTCCATTGGACATTCCTTCCTGCTTTGTCAAAGATGAGTTGACCATAGAGTTGAGGGTCCATTTCTGGGCTCTCTATTCTGTTCCATTGATCTATGTGTCTGTTTTTGTGCCAGTACCATACTGTCTTGATGATGACAGCTTTGTAATAGAGCTGGAAGTCCGGAATTGTGATGCCGCCAGCTTTGGTTTTCTTTTTCAATATTCCTCTGGCTATTCGGGGTCTCTTCTGGTTCCATACAAATTTTAGGACTATTTGTTCCATTTCTTTGAAAAACGTGGATGGTATTTTGATGGGGATTGTAATGAATGTGCAGATTGCTCTAGGTAGCACTGACATCTTCACAATGTTTGTTCTTCCAATCCATGAGCATGGAACGTTTTTCCATTTCTTTGTGTCTTCTTCAGTTTCTTTCATGAGTATTTTATAGTGTTCTGAGTACAGATCCCTTGCCTCTTTGGTTAAATTTATTCCTAGGTATCTTATGGTTTTGGGTGCAATTGTAAATGGGATAGACTCCTTGATTTGTCTCTCTTCTGTCTTGTTGTTGGTGTATAGGAATGCCACTGATTTCTGTGCATTGATTTTATATCCTGCCACTTTACTGAATTCCTGTATGAGTTCTAGCAGTTTTGGGGTAGAGTCTTTTGGGTTTTCCACATACAGTATCATATCATCCGCAAAGAGTTTGACTTCCTCTTTGCCGATTTGGATGCCTTTGATTTCTTTTTGTTGTCTGATTGCTGTGGCTAGGACTTCTAATACTATGTTGAATAGCAGTGGTGATAGTGGACATCCCTGCTGCGTTCTTGACCTTAGGGGAAAAGCTCTCAGCTTTTCCCCATTGAGAATGATATTCGCTGTAGGTTTCTCATAGATGGCTTTTATGATATTGAGGTATGTACCCTCTATCCCTATACGCTGAAGAGTTTGGATCAAGAAAGGATGCTGTACTTTGTCAAATGCTTTTTCTGCATCTATTGAGGGGATCATATGATTCTTGTTCTTTTGTTAATGTATTGTATCACATTGATTGATTTGCGGATGTTGAACCAACCTTGCAGCGCAGGGATAAATCCCACGTGGCCATGGTGAATAATCCTTTTAATGTACTGTTGGATCCTATTGGCTAGTATTTTGGTGAGAATTTTTGCATCCATGTTCATCAAGGATATTGGTCTGTAATTCTCCTTTTGGATGGGGTCTTTGTCTGGTTTTGGGATCAAGGTAATGGTGGCCTCATAAGATGAGTTTGGAAGTTTTCCTTTCATTTCTATTTTTTGGAACAGTTTCAGGAGAACAGATATTAATTCTTCTTGAAATGTTTGGTAGAAATCCCCTGGGAAGCCATCTGGCCCTGGGCTTTTGTTTGTTGGGAGATTTTTGATGACTGCTTCAATTTCCTTAGTGGTTATAGGTCTGTTCAGGTTTTCTGTTTCTTCCTGGTTCAATTTTGGTAGTTGATACATCTCTAGGAATGCACCCATTTCTTCCAGGTTATCTAATTTGCTGGCATAGAGTTGCTCATAATATGTTCTTATAATTGTTTGTATTTCTTTGGTGTTGGTTGTGATCTCTCCTCTTTCATTCATGATTTTGTTGATTTGGGTCATTTCTATTTTCTTTTTGATACGTCTGGCCAGGGGTTTATCAATCTTGTTCATTCTTTGGAAGACCCAGCTCCTAGTTTTGTTGATCTGTTCTCCTGTTCTTTTGGTTTCTATTTCATTGATTCCTGCTCTGATCTTTATTATTTCTCTTCTCCTGCTGGGTTTAGGCTTTATTTGCTGTTCTTTCTCCAGCTCCTTTAGGTGTAGGGTTAGGTTGTGTATTTGAGACCCTTCTTGTTTCTTGAGAAAGGCTTGTATTGCTATATACTTTCCTCTCAGGACTGCCTTTGCTGTATCCCAAAGATTTTGAACAGTTGTGTTTTCATTTTCATTGGTTTCCATGAATTTTTTTAATTCTTCTTTAATTTCCTGGTTGACCCATTCATTCTTTAGTAGGATGCTCTTTAGCCTCCATGAATTTGAGTTCTTTCTGACTTTCCTCTTGTGATTGAGTTCTAGTTTCAAAGCATTGTGGTCTGAAAATATGCAGGGAATAATCCCAGTCTTTTGGTACTGGTTGAGACCTGACTTGTGACCTAGGATGTGATCTATTCTGGAGAATGTTCCATGGGCACTAGAGAAGAATGTGTATTCTGTTGCTTTGGGTGGAATGTTCTGAATATGTCTGTGAAGTCCATTTGGTCCAGTGTTTCATTTAAAGTCTTTATTTCCTTGTCGATCTTTTGCTTAGATGATCTGTCCATTTCAGTCAGGGGGGTGTTAAAGTCCCCCACTATTATTGTATTGTTTTCAATGTGTTTCTTTGCTTTTGTTATTAATTGCCTTCTATAATTGGCTGCTCCCATGTTAGGGGCATAGATATTTACAATTGTTAGATCTTCTTGTTGGATAGACCCTTTAAGGAGGATATAGTGCCCTTCTTCATCTCTTATTACAGTCTTTCTTTTAAAATCTAATTTGTCTTATATAAGGATTGCCACCCCAGCTTTCTTTTGGTGTCCATTAGCATGGTAAATGGTTTTCCACCCCCTCACTTTCAATGTGGGGGTGTCTTTGGGTCTAAAATGAGTCTCTTGCAGACAGCATATTGATGAGTCTTGTTTTTTAATCCAATCTGATAGCCTGTGTCTTTTGATTGGGGCATTTAGCCCATTTACATTCAGGGTAACTATTGAAAGATATGAATTTAGTGCCATTGTATTGCCTGTAAGGTGACTGTGACTGTATATTGTCTGTGTTCCTTTCTGATCTATGCTGCTTTTAGTCTCTCTCTTTTCTTAGAGGACCCCTTTCAATATTTCTTGGAGGGCTGGTTTCGTGTTTGCAAATTCCTTTAGGTTTTGTTTGTCCTGGAAGCTTTTTATCTCTCCTTCAATTTTCAATGAGAGCCTAGCTGGATATAGTATTCTTGGCTGCATATTTTTCTCGTTTAGTGCTCTGAAGATATCATGCCAGTCCTTTCTGGCCTGCCAGGTCTCTGTGGATAGGTCTGTTGCCAATCTAATGTTTCCACCATTTTAGGTTATAGATCTCTTCTCCCAAGCTGCTTTCAGGATTTTCTCTTTGTCTCTGAGACTCGTAAGTTTTACTATTAGATGTCAGGGTGTTGACCTATTTTTATTGATTTTGAGAGGGGTTCTCTGTGCCTCCTGGATTTTGATGCCTGTTTCCTTCCTCACATTAGGGAAGTTCTCTGCTATTATTTGCTCCAATATACCTTCTGCCCCTCTCTCTCTTTCTTCTTCTTCTGGGATCCCAATTATTCTAATGTTGTTCCGTCTTATCATATCGCTTATCTCTCGAATTCTGCCCTCATGATCCTGTAGTTGTTTCTCTCTCTTTTTCTCAGCCTCTTTATTTTCCATCATTTGGTCTTCTATATCGCTGATTCTCTCTTCTGCCTCATTTATCTTAGCAGTTAGTGCCCCCATTTTTGATTGCACCTCATTAATAGCCTTTTTGATTTTGACTTGGTTAGATTTTAGTTCTTTTATTTCTCCAGAAAGGGTTTCTCTAATAACTTCCATGCTTTTTTCAAGCCCAGCTAGTATCTTTAAAGTCATGATTCTGAACTCTAGGTCCGACATCGTACTCATGTCCGTATTGAGTAGGTCCCTGGCAGACGGTACTACCTCTTGTTCTTTTCGCTGAGGTGATTTTTTTCATCTTGTCTTTTTGTCCAGAGGAGAATAGATGAATGAGAGAACAAAATGTTAACAGGTTAACAATGTCCCCAGCAAATATACTGTATACAAATCAGAAAGGACCTGAAACCAGAGGAAAAGAAAGGGAAAGAAAGAAAAAAGAAAGAGGAAAAAAAAGAAAAAGGAAAAGATAAAAACAAACAAAAACAGAACAAAACAAAAAAAACAGAATATGATCAGATATGGTCAGGCTAGTGCATAGATCACTGCCACACACTAGATTTTGGGCGTATTTTGGTCTGTTAGAAGAAAGTGTCTCCTAAAATTTTAAAGGAAGAAAGACATATGTACAAAATAAGGGTTGATACAATGAAGGGATGGAAGATGACTGTAAAGATGGAAATTATAAAAGATTTTATAAAAGGAATTGATAAGAAGTTGTTTGAAAAAAAGAAAGAAGAAGATTAAAAAAAAAAAGGGAGAGAATGTGATCACGCAGGAGACTAGAACAAAGCCATACACTAGTGATTTAGGGTATATTTTGATCTTTTAGAAGAAACTGTATCTCAAAATTTAAAGAGAGAACAACTTATATATACATATATGCCAAAAATAAGGGTAACTACTATGAAGGGATAAAATATGACTCTAAAAATGAGAAATAAAAAATGTTTTTTTTTAAAAAAGGGATTGATAAGATGTTGGTTGAAAAAGGGAAAAAGAAAAATTCAAAAAAAATTAACTTTAAAAAACTAATGAATCATAGTAAAAAAGCCGTGAATTCTATGTGTATTCCCTAGCGCTGGAATTCTCCGTTCTCCTTGATCAGTAAACTTGGTCTTGGCTTCCTGGCTGTTCGTGCTGATCTTCTGGGGGAGGGGCCTGTTGCCGTGGTTCCCAAATGTCTTTGCCGGTCGCGGAATTGCCCCGCCCTTGTTGGTCCTGGTTAAGGAAGCTGCTCGGGTTTGCTCTCGGGAGCTTTTGTTCCCTGCAAGCTCTCGGTACAGCTTTGGAGGACCAGAGTGAAAATGGTGGCCTCCCAATCTCCACCTGGAGGAGCTGAGAACTCGGGGCCCGGCTCCTCAGTGCGCCCCCAGAGAAAAGCAATCACTCCCGTCTCCCCGGTCTCCGGCCACACTCCGTGCTCACCCGGCCTGTGACTGAGCGTTTCTATCTCTGGCACCCGACCCCGTGTGGAGTCTCCAAACCCAGCAGATCCCTGCGGTGCGCTCCCGCGCCACTCCTCCCCGCGGAGGAAGGGGAGTCTTCCCAGCTCTGCCGCTTATTGGGTCCCTGCTGGAGGAGCAGTGGCCCAACTGGGCCGCGGATCACAGTTTATGGCAACCCCGAGCTGAGAGCCCGCGCCTCAGCTCCTTCTCTGCAGCTGGTTCCCGGGTCCGATACCTGGGAGCTCTGCTGCACTTAGGCACCCCCGGTTTTTCTGTGACCACGAGGGTCCTGAGACCACACTGTCCTGCGAGGGTTCCACCCCCCGCTTAGACACTGGAGCGACGTCCCTTAGCGGAGCCGACTTCTAAACGTTCTGATTTTGTGCTCCGCGGCTCTATCACTTGCCAGAAGCGGCCGACGGAGGCCCCCTCCCCCGCTGTCTATCCTCCCGAATATCGCCTCGGATTCACTGCTCCGCATGTCCTACCTTCCAGTAAGTGGTCGCTTCTCTGTTCAGGGAATTGTTGCTACTCTCTTCTTCGATCTCCTGTTGAGTTCGTAGGTGTTCAGAATGGTTTGATCCCTATTCAGCTGAATTCCTGAGACCAGACGAAATCCAGGTCTCCTACTCCTCCGCCATCTTGCTCCGCCTTCCCTCAATTCTTACTTGAAGGAGGCACACAGAAGGTTCCACTAGGAACAATGGAGTTGGCCATGAAACCTGTGCTAAAGGCCCGGTCAATGCCAGTTAATCCTCATAGCTAGTATGTGCAGTTGGCTGTAAAGAAGGCCTGCCTAGTTGATAATTCTTAATTTCTTAATAAGTTCTTAAGTTCTTAATTCTCTATGTGATATATTGGGTGGGAGGGATCATCTTCTTGGATCCAAGGCAGTGCAAGTAGTCACACATATTCTGAGAAAATCTGGCTCAATTCATCTTTGCACTCACAATTCAGTTCAATCCCAGTTGTTTCACATATATGAAGTACTTGCGCATACTTGCTGTGTAAACTTGGGTTAAGTCGCTTACTTTCTTAATGCCTCAATTTCCTTATCTGTAAAATGGGAACAATAATAGAAGCCTACTTATTAGGGCTAGTGATAAAATTAAATTAGCTAATATGTGCAAAGTACTTAGACTAGTACTCAGCACCTAGTAAGTCTTATAAAAATATTTACCATCATGGTTATTGTTAGAGTCAGAAACTGTACTAATTGCTAGAGGGCATATGAGGATCTAGGAGGTAGCATCATTGCTCTCAGAGAGAAGGATCTATATGAAAGCTGAAGCCACTGTCCTTTAGACTTAACCTTTGCCCTATAGGCCTGGAGTTGACCTTATGTTTTCTAAGATAAAGTACTTTTGATTTCTTCAGGCAACAACTGCTCCCAAGGGATCAGGCTCTGTATATCCCAGACTTTAGACTAACTTAAATCTTTTATATTGTATGTCAATCAGCTATTGTCCACAGGAGGTAGAGAAAGCTGATCAGCACTTTCTAAATAGACTGAAGAACCCCTAGACGAAATGATTAGATGTTCCTTGATTTGATGCCAAAATGCTATTATTGCATCTTCACTTGGGAATCCAAGAAGATGAAACACTGACTACATTCTTTCCAGGATGATACAATTCATACCAAGATGGGCACTGGCCCACTTCTGCAGTTGTGAGTCATTTGTAAATACCACCCCATGAGATTGGAAAGGGTAGTGACTATTCTCCTCAGGCAAACATTTTTCAAGATTATTTTTTTAGAGCAATATTACATTCACAGCAAAATGAAGAGGAAGGTACAGAGATTTCCCTTATACTCCCACACATCCATAGCCTACCACATGATCAACGTGCCTACCCCTGCCAGAGTGGCACATTTGTTACAACTGATGAACTTAACATCATGATGGCAGATTATGATCATCCAAAGTCCATAGTTTATATTAAAGCTCACTCCTGGTGTTGTATATACTATGGATTGGGACAAATATATCATGATGTGTATCCATTATTATACGTGTATCTGTGTATCCATGTATCCATTTTCACTGCCCTAAAAATCCTCGATGCTCTGTTGGGCAAATTCTTGATGGGGCCTTTCTTGTAGATGAAATAAAATCACTTTATGACCAACCCTAAGACAAACTGCCAATATCCCAACTCATAAAGTCTTTTTTTCTTTCTTTCTTACTATTCTCAGGCATTTTTCCTAAAAGGAAAAATGGAAAAGGAAATAACAAGAAAAATGGATGATTCTACATGTTATACATTCTTCAGCCTCTTCCAACTTCTGCCCACCCCCACCACCAAGCCATTAGAAATACAAAAAATGATCAGGAGTCAACTAGAGCAAAACCAGCTGAAAGTGGTTGATTTGCAGTTGGGTTTTTGGGACCAATTGCTATGATAAATGTTCTTTTAAGTAGCCAGTTCTGCAAAGGATATAGACTGTTTATATATGATTAATTAAGAAATAATTATCCTTGACCGGGGGAATATGAGACAATAAATGGACCATAAAAGCTAAATAAACACTCAGGCTGCTGCCTTTAGTTTCAATTGGTGCCAGGAATATTTATGACTTATAAAAGACATGATAAATTCTACCCCCATCCACCCATCATTTCCAAAATCCAAAGGCATTGTGAAATCACTCTTGACACTTTTGTTTTTTTCCATGTTCTTTGCCTGTGGACGTGTCACATCAAGAGAGTGTATTATTTCACAATCACCATGATACTTTCATTTTTTTTCTCTTGTTGAACACTGTTGACTTAGAGGTCATCACCAGCAATCTCCTCCATCTCGTCTTCATCTCTTACCTGGACTATAGAAATGACCCAGTAAAGATTTCCCAGTGCCTAGCCCTCCCCATTGCAGCCCATCTTGCACATTGCTGTCAGTTAAATCTGCCTTGGACATGGCATTCTCATGCTCAAAAACAAGCAAATGCCCCCCAAAGCTCAGTCTTTTTTCTTTTACTTTTTTGTCAAGGGAATAAAATCCAGACTGTTTAGTCTGGCCTTCAAGTTGCTATCTTTCATGTATTCAAGCATTTAGCATTGAATCCTCACATATGAGAGGCACTGTATTAAGAATGTAAATACAAGTAGTATGTGTTCCTTGATCCATGGAACTTGTAATTCCAGTAAAATAGGGAGGACATGTAAATAAACAAATAAAGTGCAGCAAAGTTGAGTTCAACCAAAAAATATGTACTGGGCATGGTGAATGCACACACACACAAGAGCATATAATTGCATTGTTTTTGAAAAGCATAGAAAGGTTTCTATCAGGGGGTTGGAACTTTCAATGGGAATGTTGAGCTGAAGCTTATTGAATGGTGGTGGGTGATTCTCTAGAACACAAGGTAGGAAAGAGGACCGCCAAGTGGAGGGTGTAGTGTGAAATAAGAAAACAAGTTTGGGAGTAGCTAGAAGCTTGATGTGTGGAGTAGATGGGATAAGGTAAGAAAATAAGTTGGAGACAAAAGCAGATCACACAGGAGACTATTTAAAGAGGTAAGAATTATCCTAGTGTGGCAAAGGCAATCTAAAGACAGGTTTTAAGCCAGGAAGTAATGTGATTGAATTTTCATTTTATGTATATTCTCTGATTGCAGGTGTGAAGGAGGGATTAGCAGAGAACAAGGAGGGTTGTAGTGAGACTGGTTAGAAAAACTTTTCAAGAGTCCATATGAAGGATGCTAAGAGCCTAGATAGTAAATTGCAACAGCGCATTTGAAAGAGCATTGATTTAGGAACCTGATGAACGTGGGATGCTACTTATAAACTGTGTGACCCATGCCAAGTCATTTAGCCTAGTCATGCCTTAGGTATCCTCAGCTAAAAAACAGAAATGATGTTGTCTACCTTTCAAGATTGTTGTGAAGATAAACTGAAATAATTTTTGAAAAGTGTTTAACACAATGTCTCCCATACAAAGAGACTCAGTAAAACCTAGCCAGTATAAATGCTAGTGGTGAGGGTGAAGGGTATAAAGATGTAACAAGCACTAACAACGTAGAATCTACTGGATAGGACTTGGTCCCTGATTTCATGTTGAGAGTTAAAGAAAGGGGAATCAAGGATTATGCCTCTTTTTACAAAAATTGATAGGTAGATAAACTAAGGAGAAGAGATTTGGGGGAAAAGTGGTAAATTCAAGTGGAAATATCCAGCAAGTGGTTTGATAAAAGCATATGGAATTCAATTGAAAAGCATGAGTTTATAGTGAAGATTTGAGAACCCAGAGCATACTGATGGCAATGCAAGTGTCAGAATTGGCTGAGATTGCGTAAGGAGAACCTATGAGGTGAAAGGAGAAGATGACCTCAGAAAGAACTCTGAGGAATGCCAGCATTTAAAAAATTGGGTGGGTGAGAGAAACCCAAGAGTGGCCAGGGGATGAGAGAAATGTGGAAATGGGGAGGACATGGAAACCAGGGGTTGAGAACATTTGAGGACCAAGGGGGCATCATGGATAACATCAAATGTAAAAAAAAAAAAAAAAAAAGAGAGAGAGAGAGAGATTACATAAGAAAATCATGGATTTGCATTCATTTGAGTTAGAAAGTTAGAAAGTCATTAATGGCATATGCTGGAGAAACTTCCTTGGGTTGTTGTAGGCCAAAGGGCTTGTTATGGTGATTGAGAAGTGGACAGATAAAGGAATGATAGAGACAAGTACAGAATGTTATTTGGAGGAGAATTTGAAAAAAAAAAGATAAAGAGATAAAGCTTTGAGAGAGGGTTTTAAAAGATGGGAGGGGGTAACTAGAAAATGCTTACAGGTGTAGGGAATGAGCTGTGGTTTAAAACAGTTTAAAAATACATGCAAAAAAAGGAAATACCAATGAATGAAGGCAAGAGGAGAAGAATCCAGATCACACACAGGTGAAGGCATTAGCTCTGAGCAGGTGATGGAATAACTCTTCCTGGAAAAAATATGCTGATATACATGCCAGCTATGGTAGGCAGAATGATCTCCCCACAGAGGTCCATGCCCTAATCCCTAGTACATGTAAGTATGTTGTGGTACATGGCAAAAGGGGCTTTGCAGATGCAGCAGCGGTTACAGACCTTCAAACAGGAAGATTATCCTGGATTATCCAGCTGAACACAATCTAATCACATTAGCCCTTAAAAGCAGAGAACTTTCTCTGTCTGAAGTGAGAGAGAGATGGCAGAAAAAAGAAGTTGGGGAAATTTGGAGCATGAGAGGGGCCACGTAGAAAGCAAAAGAAGAAATGCAGGCAGGCCTCAGGAGCAATGACCATCCCCTGGATGACTTCAGTCCCCAAATCACAAGGACCTGAATTTGGGAAGAGCCTCAGAAGGAAAGACAACCTTGCCAGCACTTTAATTTCAGTCTAGTGAGACTACACAGAGGACCCAAATAAGCCAAGCTGGACTGAGGCTTTAACACACAGAACTGACTGCTAAGCTTGGGATAATTCGTTAAGGCAGCAATAGCAAACTAATAGGCTGATGGCCTACAGGGAAGAGGGAGGGTGGAGGTGGCAGTGAATGCCCAAGGACAACCAACACCTTGCACCTGCTTTTCAGTTACTCAACCAGCAAGACTTTTGACCGGCCCTGGTTGTTGGGTTCTTGCTACAGATTTATGGCACAAAGGTGTGGGCAATGATTGTCCAAAGTTATGCCAATGCTGAGAGAGCAAGAACAGGATATAATCTTTCCTTCCAGTTTTACGCCTCACTGCCCTCTATAGCTGAGCACCTTGCAATGCATCAGTCTCATGAGGATTCCTCACTTGTGATTACTACTAGTTCCTGGAATTCATATTAGCTTCTTGCCTCTACAGCTCTTCAAGAGTTAACCTGTGGAAGGGAGCCAAGGACTGCCCTATTTCTCTATCTTGGCAAAATGGAATCCTTGGATCTATTCTGTATGCCAGGATCTTATGATCTCATTCAATCAGATACAAACTTCACCTGATAAATGTTTTACTACTGTTTAACAAAGAAGCAGACTAAATGATAATATAAAAGTAATTGCCTGAGGCCATACAGCTAGTAGGTGACACAGCCAGTTGGTCCTGGGGAGTCCTACAAACCTGTTCTCTTCGAGTAGCATGCTGCCACAGAAATATTTGCATTTTAAGTCTCCTTGCTTAATAAAGAGAGAGATGTTGATCCTGGGCAAAGGTATTTCAAGTGTTGGATGTCCTAGAGGATTGAGAAGGTAATCACATCTTGTTGACAGCTTCCTATTCTGCCAACTCATGGTGCCGGCCCAATGTGTGCAGAGAAAACACTGATAGTTATGTTAGGAAAGCCAAAGGTGACTGCTTCCAGAACTCTCTGAAGCCCAGGGTAAAGAGTAATTCATTGTTCCCCATAATAGTAATCCTGGAGGATTATGGATAAAAGTAAGAGGCAGCTCTCTACTTAGGATGGAGCCCCTGGGTTTGAGCCTGTTGGCTACCACCTATCAGAGGTATGACTGACTAACTGAAATTTCTGTGCCTTAGTTTCCTCATCAGGAAATTTGGGATAATAATATGTTTGGTTTTTTTTTTTTTCCTGGCAGATGGGGCAGTTGATCCCTTAGGGTCCCACTAGCCCCAAGATATGGAATTCTCTGATTCTCAGTTGAGTTTTACCAAGGCTTTGTTGTAGACAGTGGGCTCTGCCATGGAAGATCTTCCCAACTGGGAAGTGAGCTAACCTGCTTGCATTTTGCATTTGAGTAAATCTCACTTCTTAAACATTTCCCTTAATGCAGTTTGACAAGAAGCAGTAAACTCCCAAGGTACCTTCCTGTGAATAATGTCCCATTGCCTACCTGCGTTGTTGTTACGTGTCACAGAGGAACTCCATAAAGCTAACATATGACCCAGACTTCAAAACACCATTTCAGGAAATAACTTGGAAATGAATTTTGATCACCAGGACACAGTCCATCCATTCAGCCCAGGGAGACTTAGCACTTCCTGTGGCTCACTCAGATCTGAAAACAGCATCCTAAAGCAAATGTGAAGGAAGTAATTAATTGTGTAAAATAACACAGAGATTTTACCCTGAACTGCAGAATCACCTGTATTCCAACCCTGCCGGGACTTTTATAAGAGCAATCTTTTCCCATAGTGAGGAAATCTAAGCCAGCTACGAAAATGACCACAGGCCAAACTGCCCCTGGCCTAGGGAGATGTTGGAGGCGGTCCTCATGCGACATTAAACACAGTCTCTCTTTCTTTTCTTCCCCCATGAGCTTCTGAGTCCAGGAGAAGGCTCTCCTCCTCCTCCTCTGTCTGGGCCTCTTTCTTTCCTTCCTTTGCACTTTTTTTCTTCTCTAGGTTTTAGGATCCTTATTCTACTACTTTTACCACGAGGTTTTGTTGACTGAGATTAGATCATTCCTTAAGAGCAGATTTGGGTGGGGGAGACGTGGAAGAGGATAGGAAGACATTAGTTTTGCTTCAGTGAATGCCCTAGAGAAAAAAACAGAATGGAAGAAGCATATAAAATAGTAATTCTGATAATGAAGTGAGTAGGTAATACAATACTGTATTTGGCGGGAAATTGGTCCTTTCTGACACCAAGACTCTCTGATTCTATAAAGACCACTGCTACTCAGGTCACTACTACTGCAACTACCAATACAAATTCTATTATTACTACTAATAGGAATGATGAAAACCCATCTAAATTACCGTGACATTATAATTGTCAAAGTGCCTTTCTATTTTTAATTTTATTCAACACCCACAAGTATATAAGGCCGGTAAGGAAACTATGTATGGCATTATTATCCTTCCCTTTGTTGACACTGGAAGCAGCTGGGCCTCAAAGAGGCCAACAATGCCCTCCGGTGCACAGCAGAACACTCAGGACTGAACCCAAGCCTCTTGATTCACTGTTTGGGCTCATTGCGTTATACACTACTCTAAGACTTCATTAATGATAATAGGATCTTCCGTGGGAACAAATCTTGGGGGCCCACAGGAGCGAGAACAATGGTTAAAGAGGTAGAGGAGGGAAAACGCACACAAGGGTGAATCTATAATCATATGGCAGTTGAGTGTCCCCCCTCCAGAGGCGGCATCTGTTGGGAGATACTTGTGTGTATTTGTGGCAGGGGTGGGGAGGGGTGCTGTGGGGAAGACCACAGGCCAAACTTTGCAACCATTTCTCCTGGCTCAGCATTCCTTCTGTGTGCTGTCAGCAAAAAGGAATAGACAGAGGTGATGTTTTCATTGAAAATCAATTCGCCCAATGTGCACAAGATCGCCACAACATGGCACCCAAATGGGCCAATTCCCTGCGATTTTCCGCAGAATTACCCTCCATTCGTCTTCACAGTCAACTAAGCTTATCTCTTGGAGAGAACAGAGTCCAGGGTGGCTGAGTTATACTCTGATGCCAACTGTAAAATTTCCTGTTGTCCTGACAGCTTGTGAGACATGGGGAAATGCAGCATGTGCTGGAGATGCTAACCAGAGTGTCTGACATCAAAGCATCTGAAGACTGGTGCCAGGTAAAGAAAAGGATGAGTGTGCCAAACCTAGATCAGGCCAACCATCAGTTTCCCAGGAGAAGGTTAAAAATGGGGGAGAAAAATAAAACAGACCAAAACCAACAAAATTCAGTTCTTCCTTAGAAAGAAATTGGACATTTTTAGGATGGTGCTGGCTGAAAACTTAGATGTCCTGCTGTCCAAACGAAGCAAGTCCTGATGTCTGAATAGTCCTTTAAAGTCAACAAAGAACTTATAGCTGCGGGATCTCATTTAGTTTCTACAGTATCCCTAGGAGCAAGTTATAAGACATTTTATCCCTATCTTCTTTGTGAGTGAACTGAAACAGAGTCTAGAAGGTTTGTCCAAAGCCACAAATGAATGGGTTATGGAGTTAGGCCTTGATCCAGGCCTCCTGACAGCTGTCTATTGGCTTTCTCTCCCTCCCATGCCCTGGCTGTTTTGTGTCATGCAAACTAGGTCTTTCCTCCGTCTCTGTAATATATGTAGTTCAATGACTTCTCATGGGGCACTAGACAAGGCATCGGCAGGAAGTCACAATTCTTGATTTTCAGGCATTCACTGCCAGACTACAGTGGAGGGAACATGGCACTGTTCCAAGAATACATTCGGCTGGCAGTAGGGCCAGGGGCCATGAAGCATAAATCCTAGCCATCCAGGGGCAAGTCACTCTTCTATGCGTATTGAGCCCGTGTCTGCTAGCCTCAGGCCTATTCTCAGGGCTGCACGTCCTCTTTTTTGGACGTGAATTCCTGAATCTTGAACTTGTGCCCTTTATAGCACTGCATTCTCTCCTCTCAATCTAGAACCTGATATCCAGTTTGATTTTTCCAGCCTCCCTGTCACTACTTTTAAGATTTTATGGTTACTCCTCTGACTTTGGATTGTTTCACTCTGTCCAAGTGCCTTCCCTGGACCAGTATTTTTGGCTCTACCTTAGACCTACCACACAGTCTCTCTACTTCTCTTCTCTCTGGTTCTTAGTAAATGCCTGACTTTTAACTGGTTAGACCCAGGAATTCTAATTCATTCAACAAATCCTTGTGGGACATCTACCAGGCACAAGCCTGTGCTGTCTCAGTGATGTTTGGAGGGACTAGTGTCTTTATTCTTGGTCTAGTGAAGAGAGAAGACACTGAGGCATTTTATCTTAACATCTTGTCCCTATTTGAGCAGTTCCAAGGCAGAATAAATGGAGCTGGATGGCATCCCCCACTCGGAAGGGTGTTGGTATGACTGCTTAATAGATTTGGAAGGAGGGCTGTGTTGCAATTCTTCATTTCCTTTGTCTATTATTGCAGGTTTTCATTAACCTTTGAGGTTTCTTCATTTTGTGGTTTGCATTTTAAGCATTTTCTGGTTTTGAAACTGCCTAGCAAATAATTCCTTTTGATCCAACTGCTTCCCTCAATTACTATTATATTTAACTCTTTTGTAAAATAGCAAACTCCACACGCCCTGGATATCTCAAACCACCATCTCACCCATCTGTAGCCCTTATGGTTCAGGGTTTCGTTTAGGAACTGAGCTTCATGTACTTGAGGAAATGGTCCACAAATGCTAGAGTCTTCTTCTCTCCTCACCTGGGCAGTTCTCTTCCTTCTTCTAATCCTGACTGAAAGAAGAAGAAACAAGGAAGGAAGGAAGGAAGGAAGGAAGGAAGGAAGGAAGGAAGGAAGGAGGGAGTGGGGAGAGGGGGGAAGGAAGGAAGAGTAGGGGACGGGGAGGCAGTGAAAGAGGCTAGATGAATGAATAGATACTTTGGACGTTTGGCATATGGTTTATAAACATAATGGCATACTTCTCAGTCGTATACATCCTCCCCTCTACAAATCCTGCCTCACATGCAGATTTCTGCATTGACTCTCCAATTCTGGATGATCTTTGAATCCCTCAGTCATTCAAATACTAGCACTTTGTAAATTTTAGTCAAAGACAACCCTGGACAAAAATATAAATTAGGCAATTTTCTATTACAGTATTGATAAAATAGCTAACATTTATGGAGCACTATTTCCTAGCAATTACAAAGAAGTCATGCATTATCTCATTTAATTTTTACTGCATGAGTAGGAGCTAAGTGTTTTGTGTCCAGCTTACAGAAGAGGAAGCTGTGGTTTTGAGAGATAATGTAAGTTCCCTTCTCAAGGTGGCACCACTAAGAAATGGCAGAATAAGGCTGAATCCAGGTCTCTCCGATTCTAGGGTCTTTGGTTTCTCGGTATACTAATGCAAATGGATACCCAGAGGGTGCCATTGCCAACTCCAGTGAGCCACCTCCTTACCTTGTAAATACCTCAGGAGCCCTAAGGAACCCATGACAATCAGACAAAGGACTGGATAAGGACCCTCTGTTGATCTATATGTTGCTTCTTCTAAAGATTATTTTTCCTACTTTTTAGAAAAATATATCCACAGAAGTTATAGTATTTCCTTCCCAGAGTCCTGGGGCATGTGTACTCCCCTTTAAAGACCATGGTCTCAGCAACAGGGAGCCACTGAAGGTTAATCATTGAGTGGCAGGTCGTGGAGAAGGACACTGTCATGAAGGTGTCAAGGAGAGGAGGGGTGTGAGTGTTCATGGCGGGGAGGGCAGGAGGCCATTGCAGCTGTTTAGGCAAGATGTGGAGAGGCAGAGGTGATATGGAAGGAGAAGGAGATGGCCAGATGAGATTTTTGGAGGGTGAATTTTAGGAAGTGCTGGCTGCTAGAATGCAGGCAGTACTGTGTATTCCTGTCAGGAATATTTGCATTTTTAAGAGAGGCTGCCTGGGGGAATTGTAAGCTACCTCGAGGGCAAGAGATGTAGTTTAGGCAGGGGAGGGTTACATCACCCTGTTTGCTGTCACCCTTGCTAGAGTGCAAGAACCTTGCTGCTCACCTTGCAGAAGCTTCCGAGAGGTCTTGGGGGCTTCTTGTAAGTCCAGCTCCCAGGAGAGCCAGCCCCTGAAACTCACTGGGAAAGTTCAGACCATTCTCAGCCAAGGAGAGCCACTCAGGGAAGAGGATTCGCAAGGATTTAGAGGCTTCTTCCATGACCGATTCTCTACTGCCAGAGCCATTCCCTGCCAGGCTGAAGGGAGAATCTTCATGCAGGGCAAAACCATGTTGATTGTCCCCTTCTCTCCTCTTCATTGCACACTTGTGAAATCATAGTGCTCTAGAAGACTCAGAATGATAGAGCAAAAAGAATTGACAGCCACGAAGTAGCATCCAACCTCTACCCAATGCTTTAATCTAATCTAATCAGAGAGCAAGAGGTGGTCTTGTTCACTGTGCTGTTCCCGGCACCTAAAGCACGGCCTGCCCTTCCGTAGGCCATCCACAGAGATTGTTGCATAAGTAAATTAATGGATGAATGACCAAGTCTTTCTGTAGAGATGTTCATTTCTGTCCACCTCAACATTTCCGAAAACAGTGTGTCCAGTGTGTCCCAAGGTGGTATTTTGCATTGTTCAACAATTACATGAAGAGCAAATTCTTCTTGTCCTTTAATAAAATACTTCTCCTTGCCTCTGTGGCCTTGGGTTTGTACTGGAGGGACCCAGAACAAGGTCACCTTCTTTTCCACATGGCACAGCTTCTGATCCTTGAAGACAGTTACTTTCCCACTGAGATCTCTGCTTGGGCCAACTCCAGATTGTTTGTCCAACCATCCTTCTCAGGTATGATGCGGTTTCCAGATTCTTCATGCTCACCATCCAGCCCTTCGATGAAAATCACTGGTAGCATTAGCAGGACAAGTGGTCACAGTAGTAGCAAGTTTAACAGTAGCAGCTTACGTAACATTGCCGGGCATACTAACAATGTTTTCCACTTGTGTTGTGGTTCATAAAGGACTTTCATAGCTATTGTCTTATTTTACTGTCCCAGTAACACTGGGAAGTCGATACTACAGTCTCTCATTTTACAGAAGAGGGAACTGAATGTATTGCTTGCCCAAGTTCTCATATCTAGCGCTCTGCCTTCAAACCAGTATGGAATACTCTTTCTGCTACAACATGTCTTTTTTTAATGTGTTGCCAAACACTAAATACTCCAGATGTGGCCAGGAACGCCACAAATCTTGATGGGAAAAGAAGCAGAAGAGAAGGCAGAACCAAGACCAAAGAGCTGCCTGGCGTGGGAGGTGAGTAGTGTGGGAAGGGGCGCTGGGCAAGGCTGGTGCTGATGGCTGACGGTGCACGTATGTGTGGGGGGGAGGGGTGGGTGTGTGTGAGACAGAGAAAGAGAGAGGGGGAGAACAAGAAGCCCACGGAGTTTTTACTTCTCTCTCCCTCCTCCCTCCCTCCACCTCCAGGCTGGGCACCAGACTTTCTTCCCCTCAGTAGCCAGGGGAGAGCCCCCAAAGCAGGGCAGCTGGGGAGCTGCTCACCTGGGGCCCACCACAGATTCCTCAGGTCTGACTTGGGCCCTCGCTGGACAACTTGGTCTTCCCCACTTCCCCTCTTGAGTCACCACATTGTGTTAGCCCCTGGGGAACACTTTTCTGGGTTTTCTCCTGGAAAATTTAATTTAGCAAATTCATAATACATACTTCAGTTCACAAGACATACCAGTGAACAGTGTTGGGCAACTGAATTTTTCTGCAAATTTCCAACAGGCCAGAGCTTAGGGATCATAAAGCACATCTGACTTAACTGGTCCGCCCAGCCTACCTGTGCTGGGAGAAATCAGCCCACAGTGGGCCTGGATGTGCAGAAACACAATGTTCCCTTTTGATGGGGGTTTCAAAGTGTTTTTTTTCCTGGAATGGGGGCCAGCAGCCCGAGCGCTGCGGCTGGAAAAGGCCCTCAGGATTTATGAGCCTGCAGAAACTCTGTGTGCTGCTCATGTAATAAGAGGGAGACAGAACGTTCTGTCACCACGTCAGGTTCTCATGCACCGGGCCTTCTGGGAATGTTTCCCCAGTCTGAGAATTGAAGGCAGATGGAAGCGAGTTCTTTGGTTCACTTGCACCATCTTCTCTCCTTCTCAAATGCTACTCAAATCCAGAGAACCCAGAGGAACTCAAAGGAGAAAGAGCACAAAGCAAACAAACACAGCCCAAGGCACAGTGTTCATAGGAAGGCTTTTCTGATTGCTCTGTTACCCCAGGCTGACACGTCAATGGCTCAACTGCTCAGTCAGTCAATCAACAAAGGATATTGATCATCTTCAAGGGGGCTGTGCCTGGCATTGGATAGGAGGGATAGAACAAAATCCTACACAGAGGCTGTGCTTCGAAGCAGGTGCCTGCCTTAGGCATGAGTAGACACCCACAAGAGCGAAAACAGTAAGAGACAGTTGATTATTAATCAGGACTAGATTCCCCGGCTTTCCTGCCTAACTGCTCCAGGAGGGCAGAGGGGCAACCACGTTCATCTGGTAGAACACAGGATGGGATTCTGGAAGCCAGGGGGCTTTCACTGGACTGGAAAACTAGACACAATGGAAACACCGAGGGACCAGTAACAACAGTCCAAATACAGTTGTCCCTGCTTTTCCAAAAGTTTGCGTTAAACCACTCGGCTTCTATGAAAGACCTACATCAGTACCTGTTTTGCTAACCAAAAGAAATTCGAAGAGGACTTCTGCTTTTATGAAAAAAGGTGAAATGCAAAAGTAGCGTTCATTGTTTCGCAGCCACCAATTATGTTATAGAGGCAGCGCGCACCCCGAGCAGAGCAGGCAGCCCCAGCAACCACACTCAGCATCTTGGCATCAACTGCCGAGGCTTTAAACTGTGCCCAGATGCTTTATCTCGATGGATTTTTGTGCATCCATTAGCAAGATGTGTCCTAAGTTATCAGAAAAGCCTCAGAGAGGTTATTTTTGGGGTCTGGGAATGTGCAAACATTTTTCCATATAAACTCATAGTTAACAGCTTCTTCACTTTACGCTGTTTCCACTTACGAACGATTTCACAGGAACATCCTGCTTTCAGGTAGTGGGACACCTGTAAATACAGCCTAGTCTAGGAACTAGAAGCCCCACTGATCAAGGGCCCCTGAAGCATGGCACCAAAGGGAATGGGGTAGGAAGTTATAAAAATGAGATGGGGATCATGTTCCCTCTCAGGAGCTGGGTCAAATGCTACAAAGCAACTTTCCTAATGAGCTGAATTGTGTGCACACAACCTGTGTTTTAACTTCCTGGTGACCAACAGTTAAGTTAGTCCATGCCAGGGGCCAGCACACTTTCTGTTCGGGTCAGGCAGTAAACATTGCAGGCTTTGCGGGCTGTAGGGTCTCTGTCGTAACTACTCAACTCTGCAGTAGTGGGAACACAGCCACAGACAACATGTTAATGAATGAGTAGGGCTGGCTGGGTTTCAATAAAACTTTATAGATGGACACTAAAATTTGAATTTCATGCAATTTTCATGGGACATGGAATCTTATTCTTCTTTTGATTTTTGAATCAAAATGTAAAAACCATTCTTAGCTTGTAGGCCATACAAAGCCGGGAGCAGGCTGGATTTGGCCCCTGGCCATCATTTGCCAACTCCTGGTCTAGGAGAAACAGTATCGCATTTGTGGTAGAAAAGGAAGGAAGGAGAGAAAGAGGAAGAAAAATGGCATTTATTAAGTACTGACATTTACCTCTATTCGAGTTTAAAGTCATTTGCTCTTTGCTTGCTTCACATAGGTAAGTGAAAAGGACCTCTCATAAAAATATTGAAAAGGAGAGTATTTTTTTTAATTGAGCCGTGCTGATGGTAAGTCATAGCCACGCTGGTTTGTGAATGTTTTATCTCAGTTCTGTTAGCCATCTGAGGGCCAGCACCTGTGTTATGGCCGCTGTATTTATATTGGCTCCCACAGACTTTTTTATGGAGTGGGCCTATGGTAATTTATTATTGTGTTGACTCAGCAAATTTGAAAGTATTCTATGTGCACAGTACGAAGTATTAAAGGGAGCACGTAATGAAAATATAAGACTTAGACCATAAGCACAAACCAGTCTCTCTGGAATTTTGAATCCTGGTTTATTGTTTTTAAAACGTATCACAAATGCTCAGTCGTTTCAGCCCCAATTTTCTTCCTTTTTAACATAATGATGCTTTCTTATTTATTCACTTCTATTCCCCACTGATCCTTTCTTCCTCTTCTAGGACATCTTCCCACACCATCCATCTGATCTGATCTCTCTGTTCCACGATCATAGCGCATGCATAGCTTACAGAATGTTTGCTTATGTTTCCTTCCTCCTGTTTATGAGACATGCCAGGGGATGCCTCTTCTTTGCCCTTTCCAGCAGTCTACATTCACAGTTTAAGGTCAGGCGTGGGTCCTATTTTCACTTAAATACATCCTTTTTCTCCTTGTAACTCCTCAAATCCTGAGGTCCTGGCCTAGTCATCTTCTTTCATTGGGCATGTCAGACATACAGAGAAAGGTGGAGACAACATTAACTTGTGAGCAACAATGCTCTCTAACTATGGACTCCAAGAAACAAACTGAGGGTTCTAGAGGGGAGGGGGTGGGGGATGGGTTAGCCTGGTGATGGGTATTAAGGAGGGCACGTTCTGCATGGAGCACTGGGTGTTATACGAAAACAATGAATCATGGAACACTACATCAAAAACTAATGATGTATTGTATTATGACTAACATAATAAAATTGAAAAAAAAAAAAAGATGGCCTCTAGGCCCCTTAAGTTCTAGCCAGTGGTTAGCATGTGGCCACTGAGAATACACTTGAGAAAATACTTAGGCCAAACCCTTGTGTCATTTAAAATGACACCAGAGGGGCACCTGGCTGGCTCAGTCGGTAGAGCATGTGACTCTTGATCTCGGGGTTGGAAGTTCGAGCTCCACATGGGGTGTAGGGATTACTTAAAAATATTATTTTTTAATCTTAAAAAAAAACTAAAACAATAAAAATAAAAAATAAAATGACCAGCACTGGAGAGGATAGAGATAATAGGATGGAGAGAGAAGGTTTGGAGAAGAGTGGGTAAGGGAAGCTGGGGCAGGAATCTTAGAACACAAACCAACATGTTTAACACAACAGGGAAACACAGAAGATGAAGTGATATGGAGTTAGAAAAGCTGTCCTCACCCTCGTCTCTTTCTAAAAGTTTAGGAAAACTAATTTCAAATAAAAATTAGAAACAGAAAAGTATCAACTTTTAAATCCTTTAAAATCTATTATAGTAAAAAGAGAATCAAGAGGTAGAATTAAACATATTCCAGTAAAACGTGCCCACAAATCAAAACCCTAGACTGCCGTTTCAGAATGAGCTCAAAGATATGAAGAAAATGTTAAAAGATATAAAAGAAGAACAGCATGAATTAGAAAGACCTCAGAAATGAAGTGACAGGACTCAGGGATAGATTTGAAATCAATAAAAATATGTCAAAAAATGAAAATGAAAGCAGAAGTGAATGAACACAAAATGAAAGTACCTGAAGAGAAATTGAAGGTTAAGTGGAGGAAAAAATTTAAAATAAAAAAGGGAGTAGAATGAAGAGGGGAAAAGGATGTGTGATATTGTGACTAAACCTGGAGCCACACAAAGAAGATCCTGGAAGGGTAACAGGAGTCCCTGAAGAAGAAAACCAAAATGAGGAAGCAGAATAAAGGATCTTAAAAAATAGGGTTCAGAAAAACTTTCCTTAAAAGAAATTTAAGTTACATATTTAAGAGAATATTGACCAACAATAAAACATATTCTAGTAAAAAGATTGGATTTTAAAGCAAAAGCAAAAGCAAATGACTTACAAAGAAAGAACATTGGATCATCATTTTCAAAAGCAGCGTTTCATGCCAATGGAGACGGAAGGACCTATTTCAAAGACTCAGGGAAAGAAGGTGTGAGACAAGGATTTTATACACAACAAATGGACTTTCAAGTGTAAACGACACCATCCCATTAACCTGCAAGGACTCAGGAAATCATACTCCCAAGAATCTTTTCTCAGGAATTTACTTGATTTTGAGCTTCAGACACCAAAACAAGTAGAGACATTGGCCAAATTCCAGTGGTTAAGTATTAAATAGTCAGCTACTTGTAGAACTAAGATTCAGTGTGTGTCAAAAAAGAGCAAGCATATGTGTTCTTTATGTTCTGATAATGTGGACAGAGAACAGCAATAGAGATGGGAGAAGGAGAAAGCTCATGCTATTTTTTCCCCACTTTTTAGAAAACCCTATTGATGATGGTATCATGTTGTTCCACGGAGACTGTTGTATATATGATGTGGACTAGAAAAAAATGAATAATTATGGTTCTTCTATTTCATTTGCCTTTATGTCCTTAAGATTCATGGTATTAAAGAAAAACACAGATGTAAGTTTTAGTAAAAACTCTTCTGATTCAAATTCAGGAATTTGATTTAGAAGTATCAGTATGAACACACACACCAAGTTCATACTGATATTTTCAGTTCAAATTTATTTCAGATTATCTATCTATATCTGTCTGTCTGTCTATCTATCTATCTATCTATCTATCTATCTATCTATCTATCTATCCCTAGTGCTCAGAATTTGGTCTTGAAATACCATTTCTCACTTAAAAATTTACAAAGCAAAGCAAAACAAAAGCTCCTAGAGAAATGGCTTAAGGTCTGAACAGAAAAAATTACAAGATGAGCTTAGAACATCTCGTAATATCAGATAGCCAAGAAGCTATCAAAGCCACTAGCTTATATGAAACTGCTGGAGTTAGACAAGAAACGTTCAGGAGCCAACTTGAAGAGACTCCAACTGGCCACAGATGGGCCAATTGGAGCTTTAATAATGATAATAATTGCAATGGAGTGAAACCCTTCAAATATGTTTAAATCCCTGAGTTCAAAATAATATTAAAAAAGACCAGTTGGTCACCTTTGGAGGATGATAGGGAAAGAACTCATTATCCAGAAAATAAAAGGAAAAATCAAATATTTCTTTTGCTTTTCTTATATAAACTGTGCCACCAGGTGACTGAAGAGGAGACAAGGGAAAGCACCTCTTTATAAAACCATGCCAACTAATCAGTGGAAAGTAATGACAGTATTAAAATGTCACCACTTTTCAGTCCTTAATAAATTAATAGCTCTAGGCATCAAGCATCGATAGCTGTTAACATTACAGAAAGACAACCAGACATTAGGTGCCTCTTGATAAATGGATACAATTCCACCTACAATCTTTCCTAAGGGATCAGACCTGATTCCAGCTATTTCTGGATATAGCTCTGGATCTAGCTGCCAATTTGCAGGGGATTCTGAGGACAGAGGAACATGTTGAACTATACCAGGAGTGTGCAGCATCCACATTGTGGGCATCTCTGCACATCAAATAGCCAAGGTTCTTCAGCAGGACCATGGAAAGAAGAGTAAGGGATGAAGGGGAGACATGTACATTCAAAGAGACCTAAAAAACAGAGCAAGTTTAAAAAATGGGTAAGACTAACTGTTCATGTCTAGGAAGGTATACTTGGCTGATAAAACCATAAAGAAGTACACTGAAGCGATTTCTGTAAAAGTCAGGAGACTTTTGGAGAAGGGATGGGCTGAGTTGGGATGAGGAACATGGAAGCACTTCTAGGGTAGCTTAATAGTTTCTATTTTTTGACCTGGGTGGTGCTTACAGAGTGCTTACCTTACAGTGATTCAAGAAACCATATTTGGTGTGGTTTCTGTATTACGGTTTTATTTTATAATACATAGTTTTATTTTTTTAAATTTTTATTGTTATGTTAATCACCACACATTACATCATTAGTTTTTTATGTAGTGTTCCATGATTCATTGTTTGCGTATAACACCCAGTGTTTTAAAAAATAAAATGAAATGTCCTCAGAGACCCAGAGAGTTTAAAGAGCCTTTGGGAGCCTCATGGTTATTTCTAAACATGTACATTTCCTCGGTCACCAAGAACCCAACAGTGTATAACCGACATTCTCCTAAGCCAAAGGCTCTAGCCCAGGCAGAAAGAGCAGCAGAGCCTCTTTCCCTAGCAATGTGGCTCATCACCACTGCACCCCCAGCCTGCATCAGGGTGTGTGTGTGCCTGGATGTGTGTGAGAGGGTAGGGGGGTAGTGATGAAGAGAGCAATGGAAGGTGTATACATAAATTGCTGCACTGAGGATAATTCACTTATTTAAGAGAAATATATTTAGAAATATATTTTAGCATTTTGAATCAAGATAACAGTAAACTATTAGGCACAAACAGTCTCTGTTAAGATTGTCACAGATATTGTGGGGAAATAAATATCTTTTTGGGGGTGCAGTGATAACATTCACAGGCACCAGCAGCCCCTGTGCATCCTCACAGGTGAAGCTTCTAAGGCTCTCCAGGTGCCCACATCAATTGTCTTTGGTGCCATTTTGTTTTCCGGGGCACTTTGTCACTTTCCCTCACCCTTCCAGGTGAAGAGCTCCTTTCTGAGCTCTGAGGTCATTATTCTCTGCACCCCTAAGCTCTAGGACATGAGCATGCTAACAATGGAGAGACTTGAGGAGTACCAAGGGCGCATGTGGTAGGACAAGGAAAGGATCAGACTGGGAGGCCAGGCCTTGGGCTCTAGGCTGGGTTCCATCATTAATTAGTAAGCATGTGAATACAGCTGATTCATTTCATCTCCCTGTGCTCGGTTTTATCATTTGTAAATGGAGGGACTTGAGCTATAATCTTTCTAAAGTTTCTTCCAAATAACAATCTATTATTAATTGAAAGAGTCTTTGGCACCAAGAAAGGAAAACACATTACCAAGTGTGACATCACCAAGATTATGGTCATTAGAGAAAAGCACTTGGCTAAGAGTTAGCATGTACAAGTTCTAATCCCAGCTATGCCCTTAATAACTGTGTATTTAAAAAACAAGTCCTTTATCTTGCAGAGCCTGTTTCCTCATGCTAAACTGTGAATAACACTCATGTTTTAAGACTTTAAATGTCAGTGAAAAGGCAAATTACAGACTAGGAAAAAAATATTTGCAATTCACATACCCAATAAAGCCTTATATTTAGAATATATAAAACATTCTCAAAACAAATCTAATTGGAAAAGGGGCAAAATTCATGCATAGACATTTCACTGAAGAGGATATACAGATGGCAAACGCATGAAAAGATGTTCACCATTAATAGCCATTATAGAAATGCAAATTTAAATCACAATGAGTTATCACTATGTACCTATCAGAATGGAAGACTAAAATGGAAGGTAGTGATAACAAACATCAAATGTTAGTGAGGATGCAGAGAAACTGGATTATTCATACATTGCTGGTGGGAATGTAAAGTGGTATAACCGCTCTAAAAAACAATTTATCAGTTCCGTTCAAAACTAAAAATGGATCGACCATATAGCTGAGCAATTGGAGTTTGGGGCAATTTTCCCAGATAAATTAAAACTTATTTCCACACAGTTACTTGCATATCAATGTTCATAGCAACTTTATTTGTAATAGCCCCAAATTAGAAACTACCCAAATGTCCTTCGATGGGTAAATAGTTGAAAAACCCTGATATATCCATACCATAGAGTACCACTTAGTAATGAGGTGAAACCCACTACCAAAACACACAACTTGGATAAACCTCAAAAAAATTATGCTAGGTGAAAAAAAAAAAAGCCAACTCGAAAGCATAGCTGTAAGTCAACTACTCTGATACTGGTATACTGGAATTAAACAGTTGAGTAAATGAATGGCAGATGATGAGAACCGGGTTTTTGTCTGCTGGAGTGGGAGCTTACAGATAAGCAAGAGAAGAAGGCTAGAATGATCATGTAATTTATTACAGTTAGAGATAGTGGTTTAGACTCATGTTTAGCTTAATAGAGATACAGATGGTTGCATTTAAAAATACTTATATATAGTGTACATGCACAGGTTAGTATACACGTATATATTTCCTTGCTTTGCCAGCTGAGAGGGCCAAGAAGTAATGACATACTAAGAGCAATATGCAAACCCTAGTGCCCATATCTTGGCTTCTAATACCATTCTTTAATAAAAGGAACTTAGAGCCTTAGAGAAATGATTAATTCTAGGACTGGCACAGGAAATACACAAGATGAGCCTGGAACATCTTATAAACCCAGAAAGTAAAAAATGCCACCACCACCCCTCCTCCCACCAAAAAAATTATGCACATGCAATGATATGTCAAAGAAATATAGGAGTCAATTGAAAGAATTCCCAATGGCTATAATTCTAATAATTTAAGCCACAAAATAAATCAGGTGGTATTAGAATATAACCTAGAATATAAAATCAATATCCACGAGTCCATATCAATATAAATCAATGATTAAATAAATGAATATGTGGGTATAAAAGACAAATTCTGTATGATTCCATTTATATGAGATATCTAGAATAGTCAAATTCAGAGAAATGGAAAGTGGAAAGCCTCGGGCTGGGGAGAGGGGGAATGGGGTGTTGCTGTTAATGCATACAGTTTCAGTTTTGCAAGATGAAAAAGTTTTGGAAATTAGTTGCACAACAATGTGAATTATACTTAACATGACAAGTTTGCACTTAAAAATGGTCAAGATTGGTAAATTTTCTGTCATGTGTATTTTACCATGATTAATTTTTTTAAAGATTAAAAAAAGACATTTTTGGAAAAAAATGGTAGAATCTAAAGTCTGTATTTCAGCTAATAATATTGTTCCAAAGTTAATGTCTTAATTTTGATAATTGTACTATGGCTATGTAGGGGAACCCGGGTGGAGGCATTAAATAGAACCCTGTACTGTTTCAGCAACTTTTCTGTAAGCCTAAAATTATTTCAAAATAAAAAGTATAAAAACACCCCCACTCTTCTGTGCATAAGGATTTCAAGTAATATATAGATACGCAGCCCTGAAGGAGAGAAGCATAACTCTCCATTTCTTAAGTGTGGGTTCTGTGTAGTGAGTTCCTTCCAAAGAACAAAGTATGCGAAAGTGGGGGGAGAGGGGTGAAAGCAACTTGCCAGCCAGGTGGTCAGGGTTAAAATCAGCAGTGATGAGTCTTGATAGTATTACACTTCACCTCTGTGGTCATCTCTCAAGAACATATGACCCCAGTCTAACCCAACTGAGGGACATACATGAGGCTCATATCCCTCAAAATGGTCAAGGTTATTAAAAACAAGGAAAGTCTGAGAACCTGTCGCAGCTAAGAGGAGCCTGAGGAGACATGACTAAATGTAATGTGGTCTCCTGGAAGGGATTCCAGAACATAAAAATGGATGTGAGCTAAAAACTACAGACATCTGGATTATATATAGTTAATAATAATGTAATAATTTGTTTCATTAATTGTGACATAGATCCCACACTATACTGTAAGACGTTATTGATAAGGGAAACTGGCCTTATTACAGGGTCTATGAGAACTATCTTCCAACTTTTCGTAAATCTAAAACTATTCTAAAAATAGACTTTATTTTAAAAAGGCTACATATTGCACAATTCCATTTATGTAACATTCTTGAAATAAGACAATTGTTGAGCTGGAGCACACATTAGTGGTTGTCAGGGATTACGGCAGTGAGGGAGGGAGCGGTCAGCAGAGGGAAATCTTTGTGGTGATGGTATGCTGACTGATGGGGGCGGTGTTTACACAGGGCCGTCCATGTGACAAAACTGCATAGATCTATGTGTGCGTACACACACACGAGTTCATGTGTAACTGGTAATACACTCTGTGAACTGTGCCAGCGTCAATGTCTTGGCTTCGTTATTATACTGTGGTTGTATGGGATGTTGACATGGGGTGGGGGAGGCAGTTCGGAGACTGTTGCCGTGGACTTATGTGTATATTCCTGAGCATCCTCCCGGGAAGCTGTAAATATTTCAAAATCAAAGTTCCCAAAGTCTTTGGAATATTGGAGACCTTCTGAGACATCAGACGTCCACTAGCTTAGCAAGTTATATTCATGGGGATGGGATGGGACTCTGACACTACCTGACATGTTTGCACAGGCTGGTGTCTGGTTGTGTTAGGATTCTCCAGAGGAGGAACAGAACCAATAAGAGACTATACTTCTGTACAGAGAGAAAGAGAGAGAGAGGTTGATTTTTTATAGGAATTGGCTCACTTGGTAATGGAGGCTGGGAAGTCCCACAGTCGGCCGTCTGCAAGCTGGAGGCCCAAAAAAGCCCGTGATGTCCTTCAGTCCACACTCCAAGGCCTGAGAACCCAGGGAGCCGACGACATGAATCCCAGTCAGAGGGCAGAAGATGAGATGTGCACTGAGAGGTTCCATTTCCGCAGTGAGGCACAAAAGGAGAGGTGAATTCCCCCTTCTTCCTCTTGTTCTATCCAGGCCCTCACGGCACCAGATGAGGCCCAGCCACACCGGGGAGGGCAATCCACTTAACTCGGTCTTACTGGTTCAAATAATCTCACCTGGAAACACCCTCACACACATGCTCAGAAGCAGTGTTTCATCTGGGCAACCTGCAGCCAGTCAGGCTGACACATAAAATGAACCATCACGTCTAGTTTCATTGTTTTCTTCCAGTTGGGGATGGATTTAGGGTCTTCTGGAGTAGTATTAACGAACGCAGCAAGGGAAATCTTGGGAGACGGGTCTTGGGGATCTCAGGGGCAAGGTGAGAAGCAACAGCAAAGATCATCTCTACCTTCCAGAGATGCACAGATCTCAAATTTTTAAGCTTTGTTCTCACAAAATCACTTTTGTGAGAATGAGAAAAAGATGCCTACCTGGTGAAGATGCCACAGCAAGGATGCACGGCTTCACAAAGACTGTGCAGGCTGGATTTCAGCTCCTACTTTCTTTCTCAGCCAGGTCTGCTTGTGCAGGGCACAACCTCCACAACCGGACATGGTCGCCCTGGCTGAGGATTATACTCTGTCACATGGGGTATTATTAAGAACAGTAACAAAAGAGTGGTTTGAGAATTTGTGGGTTGCAGACATGAGACTTCCCAGAGGAGGTGGGGTTTGAATTGAACTTCAAAAGACATGGAGAAGTTGGACAGGTAGAGAATGGGAGCAGGGAGTTCATGATCTGGATTTGCTCGCATAAAGCTCAGTGAGATTTTTGTCTTCCTTGTTCTTCCTTACATTGTTTGGTACTTGGCAATGTGCAGATAGGGAAGAAAATAAGGAAAAAAGGAAGGAAAAACTTGATTATATATATATATAATATATATATCTCA
This sequence comes from Eumetopias jubatus, assembly GCF_037043125.1. Classification (NCBI taxonomy): domain Eukaryota; kingdom Metazoa; phylum Chordata; class Mammalia; order Carnivora; family Otariidae; genus Eumetopias; species Eumetopias jubatus. The sequence continues at coordinate 28,724,662 of NW_028274822.1, forward strand.
TGATTCTGTTTTTTTCCCACTGATCTTCCATACCCTCACATCCTTTGATCAGATTAGGATAGGATAGACTATGCTGAGGTGACAAACCCAATTTGTCATTGGCTTTACACAATGGTGGGGGATGAAAATGGAAACTCAAGGTGGGACCTGTTTGGAAGGCACAAAATGACGGCATTGGAGACTTTAGACTTGCAGATATCCTTGAGTTTAACCTCCCATTTCAGAGTAAGCAAGGGACACTCCAGTAAGTTTGGCACCTGGGCACAGAATTCTTTTAGTGACCAAGCAGAAATATATCCCAGGCTCTCGATTCCTATTTTACTGCTCTAGCCACTAAAAATGGGAGAATTACATTTTAAAATATCAAGCTTAGTAATGAGAGAAGTTGTGTGGTTTCTAACCCTTTTGAGGTTTTACTATTTCTAATTTGTTACTTTCCAATTTAGCATAGATAAATGTCAGTAAGACTTGGAAGCAGTTTTCCCTCTAATTAATTCTGTAAACAAAAGTCCTCATGACACTTTAGGAAGTTCACTGCCACCACTGTGTAACAAAACCCTGGCTGTGGGCATTTCCCATAAAAGTGAAAGTGTTACTGGTAACAGTGGAGACGCACACCCCAGTTTGCCCCCTTCCTGATCCCTTTTGCACCTGGTCATTATCTCATCCAGCCTGTAAAGAGCCTTCTGTGACCTTGGGCAAATCCTTTAGCTTTTCATATCCTGTTGTCCTCACTCCCTATCACATGCGTGACAGGTTAAAATTGTTAAAGTTGTAACTGATTTCCAATATGCCCACTGTGCTACTGGTGTCCTTCCCCCAGTACAGGCGGCGAGGCTGGTTTGTGCTCATCCCCTCAGGGCATGTATCTGACAGCAGAAAGCAGAGGGGAAAAGAATTAGAGCCTTTTTTTCCCCCCTGGCTTTTCTGTTTCAAATGCCTAGAAACTAGAGAAGTAGAAAGGACTGGGGCACAGGGAAACAATTTGGAAGGAAGTAGGAGCAAGATTTCCCCTCTGGGTTAGAAAGAGGACCCCTAGGTCTGGAACTAAGATTCTGCTATGCTGGTGGAATGGGGGCTTAAAAATTAATAATGTTGAGTTGCAGAGAAATTTAACGATATCTATTCCTTCTACCCACCTATTGGTAGACTGAGATTCATACCAGCCCCATGTGTGAACACATCCGACTTTCCCGAGAATCTTTGTCAGCACATTGCCACTCTGTGGACGGATTAAAACCCCCCAAAGATGGGCCAATCCATTCCAAGGCAACAGCTTTGTTCCTGCTGGTGGGAAGAGATTAGGGGCAGTCTGGGAAGTCATTGCTGATTTCAGAAATACCACTGGTCTAATGAACCCGAGTTGGAAAGAGGACTATATAAGGCTTTACGTTTTCCTGGTTCAGTGCAAGATAGTTGGCAGAGAGGGAAAGGAGGGCAATTCTAGTTAGAAGTTGCTGACTAAATTCTCTGAGTCCCAGGAGGCTACCTAAAGCGCCAGTGCCTGACCATCCTGAGGCTGCCCTGATAGCCTAACTCTGACGACTTCCATCCATTCCGCCAGACTTCCGTTATTCCACTGTGGGTGCTACAAATACCCAGAGTCCTAATAAAGGTCACAGCAGGTCCGATTGATAGTAGGGGATGAAACCTGCTCATGACATTTCCTATGTACCTTGTTGGCTTTTGAAAGTGGCACATCAGGTTAGATAAAGAAGGAAAATGAAAAATACATAAACGTATGTATGTTTACATACTCTCCCAGTAGAATGTACAAGTACTACTTCAATAGGGCTTTAAAAAAACAACTTTAAACACAAAATTGGAACGGAGTGGGAAGAGAAGAAAGTACCACCCTGGGGGCTCCCCGCTTCTTCTGAGACCCCATCACTCTTACCACATGCTACATTTCACTTAGAACTGCGAGTTGGTTTTTCACACTCAGGCCTTGTAAGTTCCTTCAGAACAAGGACTTCTTACTCCTGGCCCTTGTCCTCAAGGGTCTTGTTCAGACTGGTAGACTTTGGCTAGATGATCTATAACTGTCTGCGGTTGATTAACTAGCCTTTCCTATGACTCCAAACTTTAAATCCAGCCAGGGATCTATCCTTCAGATATTTGACATCACGGGATATTTGGTAAGAAAGCTTAATCCCCATCCATAATGTTCCAAAAATTTAGGACAGGATAGGTCTCCAACATTATACAACAAACTTTAATTGCTTTCAGCAGAGGTCTGACTGGTTCTTTGAATCAGCCATTGGCTTTACGTCCAGGTGTAATATATTCTGAACAGTAAACCAGTAAATCAGACTCAAATCTTGCCCCAAATGTACTTCCCAGATTCGTACAAGAGGTAGAAGTTTGGTTAGAATTTTCTCAATGATTCTATATCCAGTTTGTGTGAGCAAAGACCCCCCAAATACTCTTAAACTCCTTAGTGATGTGAACCAGATGTAAAATAAAACAAAAGAATTCACAACTCATGTTAGACTGAATTGAATGTCTTTAATTTCACACAATGAATAACATATGAATAGGATTAACTTTTTTTTTTTTAATAGTTAAGTGCTCTATACTGTGCTAACCTGATCTGGTAGCGAAAAAGACTGAGCTTTCTTTTAGAAAAAATGTTTAAAACCCAACATCTAAGACCATGGAGGAGCATGACAGTAAAGCATGCCAGATGTATCTACGCCTCAAATAACAGCAAGTCCGTGTTCATTTTAAATGTACAAAAATGCTTTATGAATAAAAACTGTTACAAAAAGAACATTTCAAACAATGTACAATTTTCTTGCCTCTATATTCAATAAAATACAAATACATTTTTTGTTCTAAAATATGTTTACATACAATCAAAGTAGAACATGCAAATTACACTTTAAAAAAGGCTTTTAAAAACCACTTATGAATACAAACTAAAAATTAGCCAGCACGACTTATAAGACAATCTTGTGCCCCATTTTTTCTTTTGAAATATATATATACATATTTAACACATCATGTGCATTTATTATTATTTAAGAAATAGATTTTTTAAAAAAGGAAGAAAAGAAAGACACCAACCTAGATTGGAACTGCCCTTCTGTGTTGACCGGTGGCAGCTCTTCTCAATCCTTCCCGCCCGCCCCCCCCACCGTAGTGTTTATTATACCTGGGGAAGTGGGCAATCGATATCCAGGAAGTTTCTTCCTTGGTTGATATGTGCTTCTAAGACTGTTCCCCAAATGACCGAGTCCCACGGGAGGGAAGACTCACCAGTGGGGCAAACTCTCCAAGAAACAAGAAGCAGAGGGAGCCTTGTATTGTGGAAAGAAACTTTAAAAAACACCAAGAAAATGCTACGGTATATTACAGTTCGAGTTTCTAGGCACTGTGATGACATTATCTGTAAGCTCTGGCATTTGGACCATTGTGATACTATAGGGTAGTGTTGAGAATAATGTCTATATTTATCTACTTTTACATGATGAGAAGGACTGAAAATCCTGCAGTGTAACACTTAAATGGCTTTTGAGGCATTTCGGCTTCTGCCACCCCGTCTCTCTCCATGCTACAGTTGGCATTTAAAGGCTTTGGAAATATATGTATAGACTTTAGACAGTTCCCAGGTAAATCTTCCTAGTGGTAGGGAAAAAAATATTCTCCAAAAACTCATTATCTGAATATTGTTGGGTAATAAGCTGTAGGAGTGGGATTTTTCTACTAAAGTACTAAAACCAAATCCTTTATGATCTGCATGTAGTACATCACCTTATATTATAATTCTGTCACCACTTGCTTATCGTATTTATAGAGCCAGCAATGTGCAGAACACAAATTCCGGCTGCCACGGAACGTGGCCTCCCACTCCAGACAGCAGCCAAGTTAACATGCTAATCCTCTGTCAGCCCTTAGTCACCTACTCTGGGCTGTCAGTGGCTGTTGGGTTCCGGTCCTGCCAAGTCACAAACCAGCCCGTGACATGCTCTCCTTTCTTTTGACCTATCTTCCTTGGGTTGTAGCCAGAGCCATGTTATTAGAGGAAGTTCGACTTTTGTATCTTTCATTTGAGATGAGGGGTTGAAAAGCAAGTGGCTCCTCAATCACTTAGGAAGGTGGATCAGAGACCCATCATCACCTACAAGGAGGCTTTTACATCTCAGTTTCATCCTTTGCTCACCCCTAATCAGACTCCCTATAAGTGGGTTCACACCTGCTTGTGGAAGGAAAGTATTCCAGAAAACAAAACAAAACAAAAACCCACCACCAACAAGAGATCTCTAATGAAATAATTTGTGGCGGTGTTTATGGAGTCCCATGCATCCCAAATGACATCTTCTCTAAATAAAAATGCAGCCCCAGAAGGCAGTGTTGACTGGCTAGAGACTCCCCGGTCCGGGTCAGGATGGCTGGGGTTCTCATCCTGGGTCTGCAGCGAATGAGAGGTGAAACTAGACTGGCCCAATGTTGAGCCTGGACAGGAGAGGAGAGGCTAACGGGAAGGGGTTACTTAGAGAACCAGGAAATGGTTGTACCAATGAGATGAGTTAAGTTAATGGAAGGTATAAGGAAAAGGAAAATGTCACATGACATTGAAGGGGAGGCTGGGCAGGGGAGAGAGGAAGCTTGCAGGTGCTGGGACTTGCTTCCTACCTTCCACGGGCTATTCAGCATGTCTCACCCTGGGTCCTCTGCAGTTTTCTCATCTATTCTTAGGGTCATAAGCGTGGAGGATTTGCATTTAACTCACATGACAACTGTAGAACTGAATTTACGAATAAGTTACAAGCCTGCTGTATCCCTCCAGGAATACTTTACCTCGGTCTGGAAATTCTAATGCATCCTTAAGTTATCTGAAATTTCTCTCCAACTAGAGATGTTAATGTCAATTAGGGGTTGGGTCTTTCTTTAAGAAGCTTAGAGAGTGGCAGCTCATTCCTGTCTGCAGGAAGATTTAGTCTACTCACAGTCTTGGTTGGGGAAATGGTACTACAATAGCAGAAGAAGGGCAAAAGAAAGAATGAAGGAACTGATTTTTCAAAGTCTGACAGGAGAGAACCCCCTTTATGGTTTAATTGGAATGAAAATGGTTGCTCTTTCATAGCAATGGTGGGGTGAGTGGGGCTAATTTAAATCTTCCTCTCCGGTGACTTTAGAACCACTCAGACATGGCTTGGGAATGACAAATTGAAAATGGCTGGTTTGATTTTGCTGTTCAACTTGTGTGAAATGCCAAAGGTCCACCTAGGTCACAAATGGAGTATCTATGATACAAGCTTTCAACTACAGGAGAATGCATCCCTTTAAACTTACATATTGCTAGGATTAAATGTGACTGACATAGTGGGGAGCAAATGATGTTAAGTCCAAGGTGACAGTGCAGAATAGCGTGAGTAATTTCAACCAATTGTTGGTGCCATGACAAAGCAGTGATGTTCTCAAGCATATTAACTTGGGATTTTTAAATTTACTTTCATAGATACCCCATCCCTTATTCTCCTGTGTTCCCAACAAAAATCCATCTCTCTCTAAGGAAACAGTGTTGTGTTCTGAAGTGATAATACAATTTCCAGCCAGCCCCAACTTCCTGTAAAGAAACTTAATTTGGAGGTAAACCAGATATTCTAATTCCCATTAGAAAACTGAATTCTGTCTCTCAGTGTCTCTCTTTTTATAATCTACCATGCCAGGTGTTTGATGTCTTGGGGAAGGTTAGGGGAGGAGGAAGGGAGGAAATTGAAAATACTTATTTGAAATTTCCACATCTGACTTTTAGAAAACATCTACGGCAATGGAGTAACTTCATATTCATTCTGAGTCTTCTTAACATGTTTTACTTGAGCTGTGGAAATGGGTGATAGAGATGGAATATCTGTCCACGCTAAACCGATGGCTAGAGTACAACTTGGATGAGAAATGTACAGTTGAAACTGACCATTTAAAAGACGATTTGTCACACACAGTTTGCATCCATGCAGACTGATAGATTTATAATTACATTATGTACAAAAATGTTTTAGTTTATTAAGGCAACCACAATTTGGATACTTTGTCCAAGGTGGCTTCATACAATTGGAGTGGTGATACCCTTTGAGCATTTTCTTTTCTTTTTTTTTTTTTCAAATAAGAACACTTACTCCCATTTTGCTTTTAAGAAATAATTATCAAGAGATAATGGACTTATTCTACTGTCTTTTTGTTTCCTTTTTTCAACGACCTATTATGATAGTTACTTGTATGAAAATTCACATACCAAGGCATTGCTAGACATTTGTCTTTCTGGTGGGTCTGGGGTTTCAGTTTTTGGTGATTTGTCAGTTATTCCATTTGCTGTGGGTTTATTAAAACCATTTTATTCTGCCTATTCTCTGCTGATATGTTTTAAGTATAAAAATAACCTGGTTGACACCCCGGCCAACATATCCTCGGCTGCTCTAAATCACTTATTAAAAAGGCTCTATCAATACTGAGTATCTGTCTCACAATGATTGGGATTCAAAGCCAAGTTCCTTGGGACAGCATGCCAAGGGTGAACATTACAACACACATAAAGTTTACATTATTTAGGTGTGTACCAAGGAAAAGAAGGCAGCAAGTAAGTTAATGAAAAGGTATATGGAAGTACAATGGGCAAAAGGAAAACTAGGAACTGACTACGCTAAATATCAGTGTGTGGTATAGAGGAGGCATACGGAAGAATGTGAATGCCTGTCTAAGGTTGCCTGTCACTAGAATTCCACCTTCTGATGACGAATCCATCTGAGAAACTGTATGGTTAACGGAAAGATTCAGGTCACCTGAAGATGATGTTGGTGCCCCAAAGCCTAGCCAAGCTTGGAAAAACCAAAATAAAAGTAAAAAACCAATTAAATGGAAATGGGTTACAACAAAGCCAGTCGAGAAATCTGCAGCTTTTCTCCCCTTGGAATGTTTCCTAATTGAGGGTGCTTCCCTTTCAATTTTCCTGGCCAGCAAATGCAATGGAATCAGAGACGCACCTTGGATGCAGGAGGTCAGGTGGCTGTCAGAGAGTACTACCGGCTCTTTCTCCTCCTCCTTGGTCTTCTGCTCACCTGCAAAGGATCGAGCCATACTGAAGTGCCGCGTGGTTTGGAACTGCTGTAAAGCATAGACAAGCTTCTTTTGAAGGCGTCCCCCTGCTTTGCTTTCCCAAGAGCTACTGATGGATCCACCCCGTCATCTGGCTCGATTGTGCCTGCCCAGCTTCAGGAGAGAGGGGCATCGGTGTCCCTGCAGTGTGGGATTCCGCCCCAGCCCGGCTCCCTGCACTCCCCAATATGTCAGTTCCCCCGGCCCCAGGTCCAGACGCCCAGACCCACCCTAGGGAAGGCCATCGCTCTCACTCCCTCGGGACTTCCTCTGCCTTTTGGCCTTCACCTCCTCTTCCTGGGGCAGGGGCTGCTGCGGGGGCGGCTGCTGCGGGGGCTGGGCGGGAGGCTGGGGTTTGTGTTTCCTCTTCCCTCCTCCTCGGGGGGTCTTGGGCAGGGGTGGGGGCGGCGGCGGCGGCGGCGGGGGCGGGGGCGGGAGGGGCGGCGGCGGCGGCGGGGGCAGGGGCGGCGCCTCCCGGGCCATGTGGATGACCGCCTCGATGGTGGCCATGATGGTGTCTTGGGTGGCCGCTGGCTCCAAGACGAGCGGGCTCAGGCTCGGCTTCTGCCCCCTCTTGCTGGGAAGGTCGATGCATTTTTCCAGCACCGGCATTTGGTCTCTGGAGTCCTCGTCGAACTGGGTGGGCTGCTTTCGGGGACGCCCTCTCCTCTTCTTGACGAAGTTGTTGCCTGTCTTTGATTGTCTCTGCAGCCGCTTGGCCTTCAGGATCTTGTTCACGTGGTCCAGGTTCTTCTTGGTGGACAGGATCTTGGTGTAGTTGCACATCTTGCGCACCTCGCACTGGATGGCCTCGATCTCCCGCCGCTTGAAGCGCTTTTTCAGGGAGGAGTTGGCTGCGGGAGAGGAAGAGAGAAGACTGAGCACTGGAGGCAAGCTGCCCCAAACCCAGCCTTGGCAGTGACAACTGGCACTGTATTTGGCTGTGAAGATTCTGGAGAAGCAATGCTGAGGATGTGACCCAGTATCTATTCTTCCTCTTTATGAAAATGGAAAATAATAAAAATAAACACCGGTTAAATATCTTCTGTGGACACGGCATTCCTATTTATACCATTTCAATCTTCACAACAATTCTGTGAAATACTCTTGTTCCCATTTTTAAGACTTAGAAACCAAAGCTCCTAGCTTGTAGGAAGCTCTACCCTGGGGGTCAAGGTCAGAATCAGTGTTCCCATGACCCTTCCCTATTATAACTTTTTATTTTTTATTCAGCCCTTTGACATTTGATCTGATTGAATTTAGGATTAGGTTATGCTTTCTCTTTTTGTAGAAGATGGTGAATGAAAAAAATGGCCAACAATCCTTTATAAGCAAGCAATCTGGATCATTCCTACCTACTATCAACCTCAAAAAAGACACACCTTACCCTCATGGGGAGTATGTATGTAGGTGAACCTATTTACTTCTAACCCTCCTCCACAGAAGGGGGGATTTATTTTCTGGGACACTCTATTTGGGATGACACCCATTTCTCTAATTTTTGCCCCCAACGTTCTGCATTTGTCAAGCTGCCTGATAGTGTCCAACTGACCGACTCCTTCTTAACCAATTCATCCTCTGGAAACCTCGAGGGAAATCAGCCAGGTGTTTTTGAGTCATTCACGCTCCCACTACTCGGCTGTTTGTTGTTTGCAAAGAGCCCTTTTCATGTCCTGTGGGCCAGATGCACCTGTATTGAGGAGTCAGACTTCTAGTCTCCAGAAGTCCTTACTGCTACCACCACTAACCAGCCTTTAGAACCCCTTCATTTGCAAGTTCAGACACTGTGAAGTGTGAATGGCTTCAAGATGTAGCAGACCTTTCCTCCTTTAGGTCAGTTTTTTCTCCCTGTGCTGCTCATGAGCAGGCACACATATACATCCATGGGTATGTGTGTGCATGCACGCGCACACACACACACGGGCACTCACACATATGCTGCTGCCCCACCTTCACACCGGCCCCTCCATTTTTATGAACTCAAGAAGTGTGTCCTCACTTAGTTGCTTGCTGCCGTGATACACCCTAAATGCTCAACCCCAGAGACACCCATGGAGAAGATGCTGACCCTACTAAACATGACGAGACTGAGAGGAAATGTGTTATGGTTCGCTGTGTTATTCCATGTTTTTTTCCAGCCAATAGAGAGGCGGAATACATCTCTGAAGGGAAATGAGGAACAAAAATGCTGAAAACATGGATACCGCTCTCGCTTATTCTGTGGCACTCCCACTTTATTCCTTTCCCTGCTTTACCCCCTTTCTCTCTCATGCCGTGCCTGACACAGAACTCCAGGAGGGGATTATTTGAAGTTATTTACGCCACTGGCTTTATGGAGTGGGAAGCTCTCAGTTCCACAGGACAGGTCAAAATGTTACTGCTTTTGGCCCAAGGTCATTGTAAGACTTACTGAGCAATGAATAACTACTGAACAATCTTTAAAATGTTATAAAGATCAAAATAGAACAAAGCCAGAGTGAGCTTCTGAGTACAAAAATAAAATGTTTGTAGTTAGTGTTGTGAAAGAAAAAGGTTGCTCGATTGTAAGTTCTCAGACGCGGGGACCAATTTTTGTCCATCTTTATGTCCCTCACAGAGCATGGCATGGTGCCTTGCCCATGGATGGCATTTCAAAATTGTTTTTGGACTGATGAATCACACTAATCATTGCTGCCTTAGAATCACAGTCTTCTCTAAAAGAGATCTAGTTTGGAATTTAAAGCAACCACTGCAAATAGAGTGACAAGAAAAGCTAGCAAGCCTCCATGTCCCAGCCGGGCAATTTACCTTGTCCACACAGTTGGTGTGTAAATGAGAAGGAGTCAGAGGTACTCCACAAAACCTGGGGCATTCTTCCAAATACAGATTGCATTTGCATTTTGCCTTTTCATTAGCTTATATCATCTTTGGGGGGAGAAAATGTTATGTAATATATAATATAGCATACAGGTAAAAAGTAAAACATTTTTAGGCAATTAGCTGGCAATATTTGACCGAGCAAACCTTGACTGGAAAACTCTATGAGCTGCAGGTCACTGGGGATAAATACAAGCTTGTCTCTTGCCGGGTTTTCTTTTTAGCGTGAAGTGCCAAAAAAGAACAAAAAAAGGAACCCAGGAGATAATACCATATTCAGTCATTTGTTACATGCTGCATAATATTTTATTAAGCCCTTCCATTGGAAAGTGATTATGAAATAAGTTGATTCTGAGTAGTGTAAACGTACCAAACAGTACTAAAAATATCATTAGCAACTCCTTTGCACCCACCATTCACACTGAACAAATGTTAACTTTCACAATATATACATTATTTTTTTAAGGAAAGAAAATATTATAGATTCAGCTAAGTCAGCGCTCCTTTCTCCCTTCTCTTCCCTTCCCTTCCCTGTCCTCCCTCTCCCTCCCCTCCCCTCCGGTCTCCTCCCCTCCCCTCCCCTTCTCATGCTTGTACTTACACTTTTACTGCATATGCATGAACCCATATTAGGAAAAATGACCAGTCTGAAACCACCCAATGCTGGTGATGCTGTAAGGAAGTGGGGACCTTGCACATGGTTGGTGGGAGTGGAAACTCCTATCATCATATTGGAGAACAGCTGGGCAGTGAGCACTAGCAATGAAGATGGGAGTGCTCAATGCCCCAGAGATTGTGTCCAGGCTGCCTCCTTTACTCATTTGTAGCAGGAGGCCAAGGACCTGTAAGGATGTTCCTTGAAGCTCAGAAGACTGAAAACAATCTAAATGTTAAAGGGGGTAATCAATCAGTTGTGATACATTCAAACAACAGAATATTATACATCTGTCAAAAGAAAACTACACATACTGTATCAATGTGGTTAAATCTAAAAAAATGTTGGATAACAAAAGTGAATAAAAGTACTTGTACATATAGTATTTATAACATTTTAAAAACACACAGATCCCTTGAATTTTTATTCCATTTTCAACATCCAGGTGTGGAGGTTTAAAGTAACTACAATGCTTTAGTAGAAAAAGGCAGGGGAAGGGGTGTAACTGTACATTAAAAGAGACTTGAGAGCAAAAGGACCATATTTTGCCGCCAGTTTAAACAAACTGTCAAAAGGAGATCATATTTCATGAATTCATGGAAATCTGAATACTGTCTGGGCATTTCATGATATTATTTAACTACTGTTTATTTTCTTAGGTGTTTGGTAATTGCATTATGATCATTTTTTAAAGTACCCATCTTTTAGAAATATTTGCTAAAATAGTTATAGATGAAGTCACGTGGTATCATCTGGGATCGGCTTCGGAATTAACAAGGAAGGGAGGAGGTAAGTAGAAGTAGTGACGAAATAAGATTGACTCTGAATTGATATTGTTGAGCCTGAGTGATGGGTACACAGAGGTTTATTATGCTAGTCTGCCTTTGGTATATACTCAGTAATTCCATAATATACGGTTAAAAACCTATACACGGTAAGTGCCAATAAAATGTCTTTCTTAGAATCTTAGGACTGTAGAGTGCTGGGGTTCTATTTCACCTAAATAATTTTTGAAGGATAAGAAATGTCCTCGGTGAAAGCGCACGCATCATCTCCCTAGAAAATTCCTGCTGGTAGCTCCCCTCTTGCCTTAATGGGACAGGAGAAGGAATGAGTGCTCTGGGTTTTATGCTGTGATCAGCTGACTAAACATATCAGGGCCCAGTCTCCATTGATGCCATCAGGTGTGAAGACTTAATATCCCTCTTTCTTTTTGACATTATAAACTTTGGAGGAGGTGGTTCACAGCTCCTGGACATCGCGAATATTATTTTGTCCTTGTATGTATAATCCAAATACTTCAGTTCAGGTTTGTTCCCACTACATGTGAACCACAGCAGGGTGCAGGGCAGCAAGCAGGACTCTGTGGGGGCAGCTGGAAACCAATCCGAACAAGGACGACCCTCTTAGCCCCTTCTTCATCTATTACACTGGACAGTTAGACTAGATGCTCTCAAAATTCCCTTCTAGATTTAAAGATTGCTGTCATTCTTTCCTATTCTCATTATCAATTGCCTTCCCAAATGTGAGGTGGCTTTCTACAACATTTATTCTCTCTAATGATTTTGAAATCCTAGTGGTGTTGGGGTGGGGGGCCTTTGGACTTGGCAGGGTTTGATATTCACAAATCTTTCTCCTTATTGCTTATGACTTCATTGTCCCTCTAAATGTTTTCAGATTTTTCTCTCTTCAAATTGTTTCATTATTAGACAGTAATTTCTGAGCTCTTGCAGCAAAGATTGATTCCATATTTGCTCTCCTTCTTATAATGGATCCATATCTTGCCTGTTCTTTGTTAGTTTAAAAAAAATAATTATGAGTGGCCAAGGCAAAATGAAAATTCATGTCTTCATAACTCTGCAAAGCAAATCATCTTCTAGACTTTTCTCTGTCTTTAAAATTGTCATGCAAATGGTTGACTTGGTTTTGGGCCCAGATCTAGCTTTTCTATCTTTCTGCTCCCATTATCAGAGGATTGGCTCATCGGCATTTGTTGATTTTGTCACATCTTTTGTGATAATCAAAGACTGGACTTAGCCCTGCGTTTTGCGCTCTGACTTTGCAGATGGAGGACAGGGACTATGAGCAAGATAAAGGCTAACAGGACTTCATTACACAGGAAGTTGCCCCCAAATAGGTGCTAGTGGTTTGGAGACTACTATGTCCATGGGCAAGACACACCCTAATTTAAACAAGAAAGTTTTGGGTGCATCAGAAAGGGAAGTAAATTCATCTCTAGATTCATTAGGATGTTTCTTGCTGTTTAAATATCCCTCTGGGGAGGAGGAGTTAATAATGGGGACTGTTGAGCTGCCTGGAGTTGCCTTCCAGGGTGGAAAGGGCTGGAACACCATCTCCCTCAGTCATGGCAGAGAGCTGTGGTGGGAACTGCACTGTATGGTGATTCACGTTAAGATCCTTCCAAGGCCAAAGCCTCGTCTTTTCTTTGCACTCCCAGGGTCCCCAGGACAAGCTCATTCCCACAGTAGTACACGATCTGGTATACACTACGTGGTCAGCAAATACAAGCTCAAGGGAATTCACTTGTTTAATGTTCTCCCATGAAATCGTGCCTTTTGGGGGAACTTCATACTTAACTCAGTAACGATCTCTTGTTTTCCTAATGCTGCCTTTTATTTTTTAATGGGAGTATGAAGCAACTTGCCTTGGCATGCACACGTTCTTCCTTTTTCCTTAGAATTTAAATTAACCTTATACAATCCTGGCCTTAAAGGCTCTTTTTAAAAAAGATGGCAAGTTGCTGCTGAGGCCTCGGCAAGGCAGGGCACATCTGAGTTGCTGTTGGTCATCAGCATAAATGCTATAGTACTGCTTTCCAATTTCAAAGCTGTAATTTAGAATTAAGGGTTAGCAGATGTGGGAGATTTGTCACGATAGAAAGGTGCTTTCATTCTGTTTTTAAAGGCATCTTAATAGAGTTTGGGGTTTCTCTGGAAACCTGACTAGCTTGTTTGAAGCACAGTCCCTGCTTGATTCTCCCAGGACAGCTTCCTAATAAACTTAGGGGTTTATTGTGAAGGAACTTCCTGTCTGGGCCTCAGTGGCTTGGGGGACCCTGGTTTGGTTGTGCTCTTATTTCACATTCTCCCTAGGACAAGCGATGGGTGGCGGCAAAGTGGGCCTTTTGGCTGATGGAGAAATGAAGTGTGGGATGTGCATTTTACATGGGGAGCTCTGAAGAGGCGAGAGCCACCAGGGTGCCTCCCCTAGATTTTCTGGGAGGCGTTACCAGCATGAGGGATCCGGGAACTTGCCTCCCACTTGCCTGCGCCACCCTGCCCACCCTGCTCATGCTCTCTGTGCCTCTCCAGTTCTGACTACCTCTTCCCTGAGCCCCTTCCTTAGTGCCGTGTGCATTCTCCCTGCAGGAGACTCTCCACCCAACCACAAGAAAAACATATGAATAGTGTCTATTTATATTACTTACATTTTATCTAAAAAATAAGAACTAAGTTAAGCATCCTAATGCTTAATATTTGGAGCAACTGTGACGGCCTTATGAGAACTGTACATTGGATGATGTGTCACCTGTCACAGTTGGGCAGAGGGGACCCAGGAGAAGAACGAGAGGCCACATTCATTTAAAGGGTTGACAGGCATCCTGTCAGTTCATTACTTCTGGGGTGTTGTTGTGTCCTACATTCAAAACGCTACAATAGGTCAGCCCTCTTGGTTCATTTTAGAAAATCAAGGTCTTCGAAAAGAAAAAAGAAATACTTTGAAATAAGATCAGGAATATCCATGAAATAAGTTATATGCCATGCGGAGTTTTACCGGTTTCCCTTAGCAAACTGTATAAGAATTACCATTTTCAGAGATAAATTTTGGCAATTTCTTGTATAAAAAGACAAGGGTTCTAAATGTTCTCACCTCTTCTGTGCTGTCAATGGGCTGTCAGTAAAAAACACAAACAAAAACTTAATGTCTCGTTAGGGTAAAATGGGCAAGAATTTAACTGCTTTTAGGAAGAAACTCAATACTTGAGACAGCATTTTTGAAAACTGAAAATGTTTCCACTGTTTGGCAATTTTGTTGCCGAAATGATATATTGTAACCTATAAAATCCCTTAAATCTGCAAATTAAGAAATCTCATAAACAGAGTTAACTTTCAAATGAAGAGTTTCAGAGATTTGAACTCATTAAAAAATGCAATGCCTTTTGATATGCAAGACCATCTGATTGTTAAGGAAGTTGGTTAGCCAAATTTCAACAACAACCTTTGCTTAATTGATGGGTGGGATTGAAAAAAATAGTACTCTGATTTAAGCAAAATGATGCACTTTCTCTTTTTGGACATATGTTTATGTGAAATAGCCTTTTAACCTACAACATCTACTAACAAATATTGAAACAAACAGAATTTGGAATCAGAGCTTCAAATTGCTTTATCACAAGTGTTAAAAAAAAAACAAAACCCAAGGTTTTCAAAAAGAAGTATTCAAACTCATTCAATCGACCCTCCTGAAACATTATTAGAAATATTAAAATGAGTGTAAAATTTTGATGACAGTGAAAATAGTTTTGTTTCATTAATAATACAAAATGAAATGAACTTTAAAATCATTTTAACAATATGATTTCAGATGTATCTCAACCTTTTAAAGTTTGTATTTTAAAAGATGAGTGCAAACGTTCTGAATATGTATTTACATGGGGTAACTGTTCAAAATTGTTACTGACATCACCACACGATCAAAAACTGGGGCTGCTTTGAGGTTGTCCTTTCTCTTTCTAAACTCCTGAAGCGTTTGTTCACTGCGTATTTCATTCTCGAAGATCTTCCCTTTCTAGGAGTGCACGGCATATGAAGGCTTCACGCTCCTTGAAGACAGACACCGTGTGCTCTTCTTCATCCCCTCCTAACAAAGAGTGCAGGGCCTTTCTCACAGTACATGCCTGCTTAAGATTTCTTGCTGGATTATTTCACATCATAAGCTCCTGGAGACCAAAGCCTGGATATCATTAATCTTTATATTCCCTAGAGCCGCTGTAATTGAATCACATGTAATTCCGAGGCAGTTGGAAGAGTGTCCTCTCCATGGAGAGCCTCTACAATGGGGCTGGAGGCAGACCTTTCTTCGGTTAGGCAGTCCTGAGGTCCTGCTGCCCAGGTTTTCAGAATCCTTGACTTCTCTGACCACGGGGGAATAATGCCAGTCATCTCAGAAGCTGAGTGTGGGGGAAACCACTTGTGGCTTTGGACAGATAAAGGCGGTGGTAACTTGTCTCCAGAGAGAACGGGCTCTGAGCAAGAACACAGAGCTAGGTTGCTCTGAGAGCCTCCAGGGAAGGTAACTGGGACTCCGGGGGGGGGGGGGGAGGGGGTGGCTGAGAGGGTTGGGGGGAGGGAGAGAGCTCAGAGATCAGGGCACCAGCAGCAGACACCACTGTCTCTAAGGCGCACTGGGCATATTCATTAGTAGGCATTGCCCCGGAGGGGTCCACAGAGGAGTCTTTCAGAGCTGGGAGTCTTTCTGGGGGTGATGCTTATTAGGGCCACCGTGGCTTCCTGGGCTGTTGGCGCGGAGAGGATTGTGAGTAGTGGCACTCCGAAACAGGCATATGAGGGCCATG
This sequence comes from Eumetopias jubatus, assembly GCF_037043125.1. Lineage (NCBI taxonomy): Eukaryota > Metazoa > Chordata > Mammalia > Carnivora > Otariidae > Eumetopias > Eumetopias jubatus. The sequence continues at coordinate 28,740,864 of NW_028274822.1, forward strand.
GAGGCCTCCTCTGTTCCTTTCAATTAACTTTGGCTTTTGTCTGTTGCCTGTGGCTCAAGCCCCAGCAGACTGACTAGACAAGTTGAGAGGCTGGAGAGAAATGCAGTTAACGCCAAAAAGTTTGACGCTACATCTGCTGAGTCTCACAGCACGCCAGGTGGTCACACGGCGGGGGTGGTCGCACCCTCTCAAAGGGCTCTTTATATTTCTTTTTTTTCTTTCCTCTCAAACGTGGCATAACTGTATCCTTAACCATAAATACCATCCCTTATATAATACACCAATTATTGTAGCTGTGTGTTCGTACTTGATTGGGAGAGATTTTTCTCTCTTTTAAATTTTGAAAAAAAAAAAGAAAGAAAGAAAAGAAAAACAGAGAAGAACAAAGAAGAATGCACCAAACATGATCTTCGGGAAATGTTCACATTTTTAATATTTAGGTTCAGCTAAAATAAATCCTGTTGACCATGCTGGCGCTTGAAGAATTACATCAAATGATAGGTAATCCATGCTTTATTTTCTTCCTGGTTTTAATAATTGCATTTGTTTACTTAAATACTCAGGCTGGTTATTTATGACCTGATAGAAAACATATTGCCTGGGACATTATGAGAATAAGGTTCTAGTCTAGACTTTCCACCCCTCAGTTCTGTGCTTCCAGACAAATATCTTGACTTCTTGGCAGGACCCTTACTAAATAAATACAATTCTGTTAAACAAAAAAAACAAAGAAACAAAACAAACAAAAACAGTCAAACACCTCCAAGCCTTCTCTGTTCCAGGTAAAACCCCTCACTTTCTTCATCTGCGTTTCATATGAAATGAATTCTAGACTATATTCCATTTTGATCATGTTCCTCTGGAGATTTTAGCGTCTGCCAAATCTCATCTTAAATTTTGGTGCCTGGAATTGAACTGATTTTCCGAGTATGAATATACAGAAAGATCGGGTTGATTAATTTCCGTGATCAAGGCACTATACTTCTGTTAATGAGAGCTACATAAAAAATAAATAAATAAAGCCCTCGAAGTCCCCCCCCCCCCCGCAACATTACACTGTTGGCTCATATTAAATAGAAGCTCAATTAACTCCCTTAGATGCTTTCATATAAACTGCTACCAAACCTGGCTATTGCTATGTGGAATTGGTTCTTGAGCTTAAATACAAACTTCCTATTTAAATCTGCAAAGTTTAATTTTATTGGTTTTAGTCCAGTGTTCTAGTCTGTTACGAAAGTTTTGAATCTTAATTTTGTTTTCTCAAAGACTGCCCAGATTTGTAGAATTTCCAGAGGGTTTGAATACCCTCAGAGTTAACAACTGCCCCTTTAACTCCTTCCGAGCATGATTCAAGTGACTCAAAATACATGCTATTATTTTTCTCTTTATTGAGGTTTTTCAAGAAAAAAGACGGCAATGTACACAACAAGTATTCTTCATAAAAACAACAAGCATTGTCTACCCATTGCTTGAGACTTTTACATATTTTTGTGTCTGTCTGGTTAGCAGATGATGGATGTGCCACAGAAACAAGGACTTTGCATTGCCTACAGGTGTGTGCCCAACTCTATTATTTCTGTCAGAGAGGATATTGCATCTGATGTTGGATGGGGGGGGCGGGGAGTCTTACATTTTTCTTTTATCCAGAGGCAGTTCTCCTGCCCTAGTGAGAAAAGGAAAGACAAGGAAAGGAAAAACAACAACAACAACAACAAAAGAAAACAATACTCAGTATGCGTCTAGTGTTCTCCAATTTCTGCTGGAATTCAGTTTAATGAGGACTCTCATTTCAATATTAATCTTTCTGGTCCCCTCTACATTGCTTGTATCTCTCTGGCAGCATTTCATATAGTCTGTCCTGTGTTAAGACTGTGGGATTAATCTGCATTTCTCTCTCCTTTCAAACTGTGTTTTCTTAAGGAACAAGGACCATGCCTTATCCATTCTTATTCATTCTTGGAAGAAGCATTGACTGAGCCTACTCCATGCCAGGCTGGACACTCAGTTCTGTGCCTCCCTCCCCCATGTGACCAGCACACAGCTCAGCTGACTTACTTGAATTGAAATCAATCTACATGACTTGACCTAAACCAACACTTACTGTCTATTTTGTAAAGGCTGTGTGTGAAATATGAAAGGATTTATTGAAGGGGATCCAAATCACTATAAATTAAATTAGATCTTCACATATTTCAGCTGTTCCCTACTCTCCTCAGAGCACCATTAACTGTTTGGAGTATCTAAGCGATGACCAAAAACATGGAAGTACTGTGAAATATAGACTGATATCCAAACCACTCTATAGGTGAAGTGGAAATTCAACGCCAAAAATAAGTTTGGAATTTACTAAGTGCCTTTAAGAAAAGCAGCTTGAACATTTAAGCCCACAGATTGGTTAAAATTATGGGGCCTCTGGAAAAGGGAGACATGTACATATTATATAATACTTATCTAACATCAAAAAAATTGGGAGTGAGAGACAGAGAGGGACAGAGAGAGAGATAGAGAGACAGGAACAGAGAGGATGAATGGTCTTTTCACTGCTGAACATTTGGATCAGAATTACATGGTATATTGTGGGGGAGTGGTCATATGTTTTCTTGGCAAATATCTATACGTATATTCAAGTTCCGAGCACTATGCCAGTAGTTTTTTTTTTTTTTTTAAGTTTTCCCATTACCTTCCCCCCCCGCTCCCCCAAATACAAGCTTGGACAGACTCAAGGCAGCAAATACTTCTTCCTCAGTTTAAGATTTGACAATTTAAGAGGAAAAAGCTCATTCATCATCTTTCCCTTTTAGAGACCATAAATTATTGGCTCATATACCATGTGGCTTGGATTCTAGGAAAAGTCAGTGTAAACAAACCCAAGTTACAATGCGTGGAGTAAGAGAGTGAGTCATAAACAAAACATAGACATATGCTCTCATATAAATAAGGGCCTGGATCATCAGCTTCCCAAAGTCTGCTTCCCATTAATTACACAACAAAATGAACTTTCCATATGTAAAGCCCAAATCACTTAACTCTGGCATCACGCATGAGACAAAGACCAGGACTGTGGCTATTTAGGCACTAACAAACCTGGATTTCAAAATAAGGAAATTCCTCTCAAAATACCTCCAGGTATTGGAGGGCAAGAAAATTCCTTGGAGGAGTTGGAAACTATACCTAGCCACCCAGGAACACTGCATGAGGCTGGCCTGGCATCCCCTGCTGAACTGAAAGGTAATATGAGGCTTACTCTCTTTTGTTCTGAGCTCTGTCATTTTTATGGGGCAAGCCGTGGGTCCAGGCCACACAGGGTGTTCAGACATCGCTGGGATCAATGAGCAGTTGAAATTCCCTCATTAGTACCTTCTCTCTGTCTTTTGAAACTGCTCATTGGGAGCAGAAATGCGTGTTTCCTCATTATTGCATGAAGGCTATCTGGTCTCCCTTGGTTGAACGATGTATCAAGGACACATGCAAAAATTGTTGGGGAAGAGGATTCAACAGGTGGAAATTCTGAGAGGGAGAGGCAGCCGAGTTCCCTCCTTGTGCTCCTTTCCAAAAGCAGACCTCATAAAACAAACTAACAGAGTGAGTTACAAAGGACATTTAAACAACAGATGTCACATTTTAGGAGTCCTGGGTGGGGGTGGGGAGGTGAGAACAAGGACTTCCATTCTTTGCTAGGGGCAGGGTGTGCTGGCTTTTTGATCATTCATTTACTCGACATTTACTTTGGTAACATCTACTTTGTATCACACCGTAGACTCTAAGGGTGAGACTATACCAGGTGGTGTTCCTGCAGCCATATGAGACTAAGGGAAAGGGGAAGAAACAATCATTTTTGGAGCACCCACAGCGGGCTGCAGTATTTCACATTTCCTCATTTAATTGTGATCACATCCGCATGAGGACATTACTACCTCTGTTGTACAGAGATGAGAATGGGAACCTCGGAGGTTGAATGGTTTTCCCCAAGGGCGCACATCTTAGAAGTGATGGACTCAGGATTCAAGCGAGGGCTGCCCTATTTCAAAGCCAGTTTCGTACCATATTTCCTTAAGGAAGCAAAGATGATGGGGAGCTAGAGAGAGTAAGAAAGCTTGGGTTTCCCTGTTACTTTTCTACTATTGACTGCATCAGAGTACCAAATTTCCTCTCAATTTCACAATCTCAAAGGCCTCTTCAAACCTCCGAATTCCATAGTTGAATAACATAAGATGTTACTACCGATTACTCATGCTACTTCTGCTAGATGGGGTATCCCTGTGCATTGTTTTGATCCTGTTACTCTGTCCAGTCCAAATGCCTTTGATGGCTCCTTCTAGGGGGCCAGGCTGCCAGGATAATGAGTGAAGTTGGTCAGGACTCTGAAGGAAGATGGGGGGAAGGAGAAGAATGAGAAACAAAAGAGAATATGGCCCATTTAATGGGGTGGATGTTATTCTGTATCAGTCAATTGTTGCCAGGTAGGAATCCGAGCCCAGAGTCATCAGGTAGTCTGAGTTTCAAAAAGCCAAAACTCTTGATTATGAGGTAAGTCTTCTGATATTGACAAATTAATTTTTTTTAAGAATGTATAACCCCTGTAGGCCAAAGTACAACTGCAGATAGCTATTGACTCATGGTTGCTGTTTTGCCTTCATTGCCTCTCCCAAGGGTCACTGTGCCTCATTCTAGAATTTCAGGGACTCCATAATCTGACGCCAAACCTCTCTTGCATCCTCATTGCTCATCATCTCCACATATACTCCTATCTCAGAGATGCTGTAAATCTGCCCCATCGGCTTGTCTGCTTACTTAATTCAATCCATCCCCAGAAAGCTCTTTCAGCTCTTCTCTTCCCGGATCGTTTTACCATGTCCCTCAAGCTCCCTAGTACCATTTGGTTGGAAATTAATAACTTGTCAATTGTTCAATGATATCTCTGTTAGCATCTGAAATTATTCTTCAGTTTATTCACTTGTTAATATTATTTGGTCATCTCATGTTTTGGAGTCAGGCCTTTCCAAATAGCGTGAAAGTTCCTCAGGGCAGGGGCTGATCTTATACCTGTAGGTATCAGAGTGGCACGTACATAAAAATTATTTGACAATTGTAACAAAGCCTTATAGAAGTTCCAGTAAGATGAACTTGATATAGCATTTAATACCCTTACTGGTAGGGGTGGGGGGTTTGACTGTGCTCTGAGATAGGAGTATTTGGAGCAGGGAGTGAGGATAAAACTTCCAAAGATAGTTAATGGATGTTATGATCTGAGTCATAACATGACTAAATTATGACTTAACATGATTAAATCATGACACGGCATGACTTCATTCTTGACATGAGAGGGGACATGACACAGTGATATATTGTTTTGAATACGTGATTGGTGTTTTCATCTGCTATTTCTTTCTCACCGCTGCCTAAAAGGCAGAAATTACTTTTCCCTTTTCAGTGATAGGGAAACTGAGACTCAGAAGTCTCAGGAAGACTCAGCGACTTACCTACAGGAATGATTAAATCCTGCAAGTCTGTACAATAACCCTGGCCCTTGAATTCCAAATCCATTTTCCACTATATATCCGTGTGGTGACCAGAAAGAGTCCAGATTTCCTAATTCCCCACAGGTAAGATTTGTACTTCAGTTCATCTTTCTGGGCTCAATTTCCTCATCACCGTCGGCCATGAAGGGGATGGCAGAGGGCCCTTTGAGGCTGGTCTAACCCAATCTTGTCGGGTCAACTCCAGTTTAAGCAACAAGAGAAGGAGATGCCCTGGGAGGATGCAGTGGGATTATTTCAGTGGCTCCCAGAGGTAGAATGTCTGTTTGTCTTTCTGTCACGTCGGTCTCATAATCTACTTTCCCTCACTGCCTCCTTTCTCCCTATCCCTCTCTCTCTGTCTCTTTGCTGTAGACTCACTACAGCCTGCCTGGGCCACTAAAGATCATTCTTAATGACAGTCATTACACAGTTCTTCCATGTTGCCTGAGGCCATTTCCACAGCAATGAGCAGGAAAAACCTCGCCTCCTTTCTCAACGGCTGGGCACACTATGCCAACTTCATTGGAACCAAGAAGTTTTTCAAAAACTCTCCATTAATTACAGGAAACCCAAAGCACGGTCTCCCCCTTCTCATGAACACAGTTGCTTTCAGTGGCCACTAAATTATCTCGCCACCATTAAACCAACAATCTAATTAGACCTGTGGAAACGGAAAGAGCCAGCGAATGAGGCAGGCACACCACTTTCATCTCAAAACTGATCATAAAATATTTGTGTCCTTTCATTCCTGGCCACATAAAATCTCCCTCTCGAAGAAGTTTCTTTTCATTCTTTCCGATTTACAGAGGAGCTTGAATATTTGATATAAAATGAGTATCTTAATAGAAATCGCTTCACGTAGGGGAGGTTTTCTTTGCCGCATTTCGCCTTGCGTGGAGTCCTCATTACAGTAATCGCACCTGACTCCCCCTGCGCGTGACGCCTCACAGCCAAACCTCCCACTGGGCTTCAATGGAGGTGGGAATGATACCATCACCGGGAAGAAGAGAAAATGTATTATTATCATTACTCTATTTTTAAGAGGGTCTGACTGTGGCAAGAGGTGGTTGGGAGCATAATCTGTATGAAGCATTCGGAGAAGATAAATTGAGTTAAATTCCTCACAGACACAGCACTTTTCAAACCTGTTATTATACCTTCTGTCTTTCCTAAAATCTCAACTCTGGAGAAAAAAAAAAAAAGTTAAATCAAGTCCAGACATGTTTATTGAGTATTTGCTACGCACCCAGCACTGTGCAAGGTTCTTGACACCCAAATATGATTACAGGTTGCTTAATAGCCTGGCTTTTGCTTCTCTTATTTTCGTCCCGTAGAACACAAGGTTCTGGGAATTTATGAGAGACTCGATACTCATCAAAGGGGACAAAACCGAAACAGGAAATATGATTGCTGCTCTTGGGAAACCAGTACTCTGGTAACAATGCAAGACACTTATATATAAAGTAATTAAATTACAGCCTAGCTTTCCATTGAGTGGCTCATCCCCCAAATACCATAAAAAAGCTGAGTGAGGGGAGATGCAGGTACAGGCTCCTTCTCCTCTGAAGAAGCACATACTCTCGTACTGAACAGGCTGTGCCGTATAGGCTGACACTTCACCTTGAAAATAATCTTCCCCCGAGAATATCCCGGTGGATTAGCCAGGAACTGGTCGGCATTACTGAACACAAGACTCTGGAGGCCCCAGAGGTCCCCTTCAGGAGCTGCTTCTGCTGAACATTCTTAGGATGGTTTGCTGTTTCTGGTACTGATATGGAAAATAAAGGCAAATCACTGCCTCTCGACTCAAATGAATATAACGCTAAAGTATGTGTTTTCATGCACCAGATGGTTTTATGCAGCAAACAGTTGTTGTTCAGTTCATTTTGTCTAATATTCAGTGATTATCTATTGTTCGTCCACCTGGGTGCCAGGTACTGGGGTTTTAAAGTTGAATAAGATCTGACAATAGGGGAGGGGATGGTTCAGTGTGGGACACAGGCATGAGCACAGACACCATATTAAATGTAGGGATCAGTCATCAATGGGCTTATAATAGGGAGCCCGGGGGGACAGAGCATGTGGCATCCAACTTGGCCATGGGGTGGATCTCCAAGTGGCTATGAGGGAAGGCTTCTTAGAGTTGAAGGCACCCTGCCGCGTCTTGAAGGATGATCATGAATTAGCCATCTACGTGGCTTGAAGGGTGGATGAGGAACATTCCAGCATGGAAATCAGATGATGGCAACAATAATAGCAAGCGCAGCAGTGGCTACAACAGAGCTCATTTGCTAACCTCTTGCTATGCGCAGGCACCCTGCTAAGATTTTCACAAGGACTATCTCATTTAGTCCTCCCCACGATTCTCTACCCTAGGTAGTATGCTTTCCCCTATTTTATAGATGTGAGCACTGAGGACTGAGACCAGCCAGCTCTCAGTGTAGACTATCTGAAGCAAGAACACCTGCATTCAAGTAGAACAGTGCATGGCCCGTGTGTGGAGTGAAGAAGAATGGGCCAAAACCTAGAAACAAGGCCAATGGAAGGGTGCGTGTCTTTTCGGATTCCCAGAGTCGTCGTTTTACAGGGCTGCCCCAGGATTAATTATCTAGGGAAATGTACCTTTGTTGGATTTGCTAACCACTACTGCCAGGTAATATGTTAACCTGAAGATTTTTGCTCAGAAAATATGCAAATGATTTCTGACTGGTAGAAAAGATAAACCCGGAGGTTATGATTTTATCGCCCATTAGGACATTAACTGAGCAATCTCGCTTGATGTTTTTTCTCCAATGCTTACATTCCTATAACGTCCTGCCCCTCTAATTCTTCTTTGGATCAGCTTTATCACCAAGCTGGTTTCCTTGTTGAAGAGTTGAATGAATTTTGGACATGAGTTTTTAGGGTTTTTGTTTTTTTGTTTTTTTTGAAAATTACACTCTGACAGTGGAATTCCAAAGGAGTCTGGTGCTGGTTAACATTTCCAAGGAGATGTGGCTGGAGCAGAAGGCAGGGGCTAGATTCTGGAGAGTTTGGTCCTTCTCTGGGATGTTTATAGCTGCGGCCATGGGGACAGCTCAGCTGTCCATTAATGAAATCAGAAAAGAGCTTATTTCCTCCTTTTGGGGCAAAAATAAAAAGAATTTTTGGAGGTTTTACAGAAGGCCTTTGCTGTGATGGGATCTTCAGGGAAGCACAGCAGCTTCCAACCCTATTGAGTCTCTTCATGGCCCAGAGCCAAGGGGAGGGGGGCTTTTCCATAAGCCCCACATTCAGGAGACCTCTCTAGGCAAATAGTCATTCTGTGTTGCTTCCACATGGGTCCATAGGCAGCACTTTTCAGGCAAGCTGAATAATTCATTTTTAAAATAAAGCTTTGGGGGCACCTGGGTGGCTCAAGTCAGTTAAGCATCTGCCTTCAGCTCAGGTCATGATCCTGGAGTCCTGGGATCAAGCCCTGCATCGGGCTTCCTGCTCAGCAGAGAGCCTGCCTCTCCCCCTGCCCCTCACCCCGCTCATGCTCTCTCTCTCACATAAATAAATAAAATCTTTAAAAATAAAATAAAATAAAGCTTTATTTTCCCTAGGACTTTTCTGAAAGTTTTCTATTGTATATTTTAAGTGATTAATCTGGCCTTGCAGGAATTTATTTTATAATTTAAAGACTTCTTCAATTTGTATACTTAGAGCCCTTGGATGTTCCAAATCCTACTAACATGTACATTTATTTGCTCTATTTCAGTTTAAAAGACAAGACTTTTGGCTGAATCGATACACTATTTTGGTTAGGAGCATCAGATGATGATTTCACATAGGCACAAAGCAAATAAAATAAATAATTTTACAATTCTTATTGAAAAAGAATTCATTGCTTTTTGCATCTGAATATGATTTCATTATTCCGGGCCCCTCTCCATGGATGGAAGTTGGTTAGTCGAAAAATCAGGCATGCTAGAATATGGGGGCCAGAAGCAATTTTCGTGATTATTTTGCTCCAGCTACTAGGATACTGGATTTCCTTCTAATTCTATTAAACTGAAGAATGTATTCTTTTATTTGTGAAGGTAATTTGTCAAGTCTAAGGTTTTGCATCTTGATTACAAGTGTATGTCCATTCCAATGGTGCTGATAGTTTGGTTAATTATTAAATGGTTTGCCTAAGACCAGTCTCTGCCTTCAGAAGCAAAATGTCTAAGCATTTAATATACTTGTGAAATTTGTTTTTTTGTCCTTTATTTTGTACTTTGTTATTTTATTTTCATTATTATTTTTTAAGTTTTTATTTAAATTCCAGTTAGTTAACATACAGTGTAATAAGAGTTTCAGGTGTACAATTTAGCGATTCAGCACTTGCATACAACACCCGGTGCTCATCACGGCAGGTGCCCTCCTTCATCCCCCTCATCTATTTTACCCATCCTTCTACCCAGTATTTCCACTTACTCATAGGCTCTGGTAGTTTTAAACAAGGCCAATCATATAGTTTTAGAGAATAATGGATTAGCCTTCATACGAAACAGATAGAAACCATGAGCTGTGCCCACCTGCCTCCCGCTGTTATCTCTACTGGGCCACACCCTGAGCAGTTGAGATTTGATCAGTGATAGCAACCCTGATACATGTTTTTTTCTCCTTGGATTTAAGATGAAAGGATATTGAGGGTGTGTGTGTGTGTGTGTGTGTGTGTGTGTGTGTGTGTGTGTGTGTTCCAACTAGACTTTCAGGTGCAGGACTGTAGAGATTGTTTTCTTGGCGTTTTACTGAGTTCCTACAGAATTTTTAATGTATTTACTAATGTAGCCTCATCTGAAATACAAAGGTGGGGGATGTTTTGGTCGTGAAATCACAAATTCTCTCCACATTGCATGACATTCCTGAGAAGTTAGGTCAATATGTAGGAGAGCAGAAAAATTAGCCTGATTTATTCAGGTATGGATTATCTGATACGGTTATTAAATCACGATTGGGACAGCGCAATAGAAGTTATTTCAAATTCTATATCACTTTGAACAAACTTTATTGAAGCCTTTACTGCATTAGCCCTAATTACTCACAATGATGATGTAGTGCTCGCTTGAATCAGACCCTGCACTGTGGCCGGGGACTGTGGCTGATCGAGAGCGATTGAGCAGTTTGATCACGAAGGCTGACCTGCTTGAGCCCCAGTGGCAGCCACGGCCATCCCTCCCTCCCAGTAGCTCACAAACTGACATGTTCTCCACCTGGCCTCCCTCTCCTGCAGCTCGTCTTCTGCCTCTTCCTTCAAATCAATAACTTTATAAGCATGCTTCCCAGACTCCGAGAAGCTAAAAAATTGCCTTAAACAAAACACACACACACACACACACACACACACACACACACAAAATCACCCATCCATCCACCCCCGCCCCCCACACACTTGAGCTAGAAAATACATGTTTTTAAACCTCTGACCCACATCCATTTCTCCCATTTTACAATGTTTATAAAATAAGGTGGGCAATTTTTTTTAAAACCCAAGATCACCTATTTGAAAAAATACTGTTAGAACTCTAGACTGACGGATCGTTTGGCAAGTATTAACCAACAGCCTACCACATGTCCGTCAAATGTTTTCCATTTGATTGTTAACTTCCAAGATGGAGCATGTTTTTCTCCAATGTCTATCTCCATGTCTAGTGTTGTTTTATCACAAAGCTACCGCCTCACCACGATCCATTTCACTCAGTGATTATTTATTGAGCATCTACTATGTGTCAGGGCCATACTAGATATGTTTGCATTCATTACTTTAAAAGGAAAAGAATTTCTAATTAATTGAATTCCTTCAGTATATTTTGTATCTCAATACATGATTTCTTAAATTACTTTTGCTTTTGAAGACACTTAGTTTAACTCTCTTTTCCTCCCCCCCCCGCCCCCGCCCACTGTGCACTTGTCTGGGTCTTCAAAACCACTCTGTGAAAATGATGACCTACTGGAAACAGGCTAGAAGTACTTTTTTTTTTTTTTTTGACACAGAGAGAGAGACAGCTAGAGAGTGAACACAAGCAGTGGGAGCGGGAGAGGGAGAAGCAGGCTCCTGGCTGAGCAGGAACCCGACGTGGGGCTCGATCCCAGCACCCTGGGATCATGACCTGAGCCAAAGGCAGATGCTTAATACTGAGCCACCCAGGTGCCCCAGGCTAGAAGTACTTCTAAATTACCTTGCTTATAGTGAAAGATGAGAAAGGGACCCCAAAGAAAACAAAAATGAAGTGAATTGTCTCAGCAGAAATATATATGACTAATGCACAAGCACACAACTGAAAGAAATCAAACCAAGATACTATTTATTAACTTTCTACTGTGTGCTTGCCTGTGGTTAATGCATCAAATGATGAGTTTCACTCACTATTTCCTAAAAGAAGTAGGAGTCTATAATTAGGGAGAAAGAAATCCGCCTTTGCTAATGTTGGGGCTATGACAGAGGGAGAATCCACTGGAAACCAGGCAATAAATCAAGAAGTTTGGTTTCCGATCCAATTGCGTGACCTCAGGCAGATCTCTGAATCTTGGAAGCAATCACGTGTGCATCGCGTGTGAAACAGGGCGTTGGACACGAGCCCAGGCTGTGTGACCCTAACTCTCTCAGGTTTGTGGGAAGCCATATATCTGTGAGGAGCGGAATCTCAGGGAGGTCTGGCCTCCAGCACCTGGGGAGATCTCTGGCTTGTTTTCTCCCCAAAGTTCTGCTTAGCAGCCTGAGACCCGGAAATGGACCAAATCTATGCAATTCTCAATGAGGGTCTCATTTTAACACTGCCAAAAATAAACAGCCCATTCCTGCATCCTGAAAAAGGAGAGCTTTGGCTCAGCTCTGATTACCAGAGAGGCAGGTTTAAAAGTTTAATACCCACCTGTTTCTATGCCTGTTTGGCATACTTGTAAATGACTGAGTGCAAATAGAGGAGGCGAGCCCGTGAAAGCATGGGGTCCCAAGAATGCATTCTCTCACTCTGAATGGAAAGAGCCAAGAGGGGAGGAAAATGGGGGGGACCACCTGTCTTTTGCCTCTGGGAAATATCTGGGCTTGGCAAGCAAAGGCAGAAATATACAGGCTAATTTCTAAATCCATAAAGGGAAGTCTCCAGAGCTTAACCAAGAAGGTTGCATAAGTAATTATTGGGGTGGATAGTGCAGACTCCAAACCAAATCATTCACTCCAGCCAAGTGATCGCTTCTCAGAGTTCCAGGCTTGGCACCAGCTCCTCATCCAGGACTATGTCCACATTGCTCCCTCTGCCTGGATACTCTCCTGCAAAGGTGCTCCCATTTGTCAAGTCTCAGAGTAGTTTCTTCCTCACTCACCTACAACTTTCCCTCTGACCTCTTCCTGTTCTCACTGCAGGCATCATTTACCTGGCATTTCCACCAAGAACTTTCACTTCACACCTAGCATGTGAACAGCGGGTAGATTCACGATCCTGTTTGAGAGACTATCCCATTCCTCCTAAGCGAGATTTCCCAAATGGCTGAGGAGAATGGCACTTCCAAGAGATGTTAAGAGCTATTGCCAGAAAAATGGGTTCTGTGGTCAGTTAAGATTGTAAAGTTCTGAGTCTCTCCTCCCTGAAGCGTCACAGTGCAGACACTGGTCAATTAAAGGCTCTGAAAAGCCCTACGGAAAGGAAGCAGGTATAAAGCAGCATTCCCTAGACTCACTTAACTATGAAAATATCTGTTATCACAAGACACTTACTAATATTTTGCAGAACTCAATTTGGGAAATGTCACTCCAAATATTTCCTTCTGTTATTTCAATCGGGCACATTTTCTAATTACCAGTAATTTCCATGAAGGAGGTAGGGATGATGACAAATTGAGTTCTTTGCTCTAAGCATCCTGCTCACTGAGAAGATGAGTTTAGAGTGAATATCAATAATGAGCCTCTTCCTGGGCTTCTAATCATAATAGGCATTTCTAAATACTATAATACACTGAACAGTTACCAGTGCAGTAAGTCCACGCTGTGCCCTCATTCTGTATGCCATGAAGGAAGCAAGAAACTAAATCATGGATTCCACCTCTGAGGTATGTACAATAGAAGTGAATAGAAGACAGTTCTTCTGTAGTCTCTGAGTAGGTAGTAAACACATGGTAGACAGTGGGTGCTGCGTGCATTCGGCGGGGAGGCTGGGCCTTCAAGGTCTGTGGGATGTAGACAGGAGTTGAGGAAGGCTGTCCTCAAAGAACAGCGTTAAGCCAAGCCCAAGGTCCACTTTCTTGGCAGGAGGGATAAACATGGCAAAGTGAGGGTTGGTGCAGGCACTGGTGGGAGATTATGTGGGGAGCAGAAGGCAGAGCATCTGGGACGTCTGAAGGAGTTTATATTTTATCAACTGCCAGTGAAGGGTCTGGTGACTACTGAGGAATTCCTGACATCATAGGGTGGAATGAATCAAGGCCTCTGAGAAACTCTGATCACTGTCTCCCACCCCCAGTGAGCAAGGGAGCTAATCAAATCCAGTGGTGGAGAGCAAGGGTACTGGACCTATGTTGGCATCCTGACTGTCCACAGGTTCCTGGGGCGAGTTTCTTGACTCCTGGCTTCCTCTTCTGAACTGAGGGCGTAGGTATTTACTTCACAGACCTCTTTTATGAGTCACGTGAAATTAACACAGATAAGGCCCTGATGCAGAGATTAATAATTACTAAGGCTTGATAAAAAGCCATTAATACTGTTATCATTCAGTTGCTACTCATGGGCCTTTGCCCCCAGGTCCTGAGCTGATCTTGAAAACTCAGTGCAGAAGCATGCTCGGTGTCTACGGGAGGTTGCTAAGCGGAGAAGCTACATTCCATAGCACATTCCCCGCGGGCCTTCTCCGTGCCCACCTTCATAGGGGTGGACCCAAAGCCTCTGCGCAGTGCTCACCTGCATCAGACGTGGCTGCAGATGCAGCAAGGAGCGATAGCACTGGGCTCGGGGGGATTGCCACGCTGTCAACCGCGGCTGGCTTCTTCCTGGTCATCATGGTGGACGCGGAGCCCTCATTCTTACTATGTGGTGCCGTTTGGTCCACTTTTAGGTGGGGGCTTGGCATCCCTACAAAAGAACAATCCCGAAGCTTGCAGTTATTTGAAAAGAACAGGAAGACAGACAACAGAAAACCTGAAAGTGAGCTGAGAGAATTGTTAATTCACCTGACCTCCTTCTGGTAGAACAAGAATGAAATTTTAGAACATTTAAAGGAAAAAAATATTAGCAGCATGACTGGTTTTGGTTTTGTGGCTGAGATCAGTGGTGACAACATTCTAGTTTGGCTCCGTGGAAGCAGGGGGGCAGGCCCAGTGAAGCAGGAGAGGCCAGCAGCTACCCTTTGTCTCCTATGGCTCAAGAAGCCCATCTTCACGGAGGCTGTGCTGTGTGCAGCGTGAAGGGGAGAAGGGCACCCCACCCTAGCTTCTCATGTCATCTGGCTGGGGACATGAGACTAAAGGAGAAGGAAAAATTGGAAGGCACAGAAGGGCAGGCCTGGGTGTCCTTCATCCATTCATGTCCTAGGTGCTTGGGGAGCGCTAAGGAGTTCGGGATTAGTGTGGGGAGAAGTGAGGGAAGGCTTTCCAGAGCTTATGCTAAAGCATCAAGGAAGAGGGAAAGGCATTCTAGGCGCCAAGAAGAGCACACACTAAGTTCTGGGTGGGGAATGAAGATGATCCAGACGAGAGGCTGGTCTGCTGGAGCAAAAGATGCCTTTGTGGGGGCTGGTGTGTAATAGCAGTCCCCACGACCGAGCGAAAGTTGATTTGGGGGCTTTTCAGCCTCTGGTCCTAAGAAGCATCAAAAGTCATGCCTTTGTGATGCTGAAAAGCACCTCTTGTGAAGCGCCTCTGTAAGGACCTGGAACTATATAACATATTAGAGAGCTCTTCTGGAACCTTGCTTCCGAGGTTCGAACCCAGGCTCTCTTATTTTTTAGCTGTGTAATCATAAGCAAGTTGCTTACCCTCTCCAAGCTCTGAGATTCCTGAGCTGTACAAATGGGGTGGAACCATATAGGCTCACAGGGGTGGTTGGGAGGATCCCGGAGGCAATTAACGTAAAGTGCTTAGAGCAGTGGCCGGCACAGACTCCCGGACAAGGAAGTGTTTCCTGTTCCTATTACTCTTACTATCACCACTGTCGGTACTGCAGCCTGCGGCTTCCTCAGGGCAATGGAAGGCAGCTGGCAGGCTCCGTTCTCTTCCCTGACCTGCCCAAGGATTTCTGGGCCCCGTCTGCATCCCCAGCTGCAGGAATGTGGCTCCCAACTCATCCAAGCCCAAGTCCAGAGGCTGGGCGTGTCTGAATCCATGTCAGATGGTCATCCATGCAGAATTTCTTCATTTCTAGGCTACCTGCCACTGACAGCAACAACAAATGGGGCTTTATCCCACAGCTCTTGACCCTTGTTTTTGCAACCCAACCACCGTGGGTGATTCAGTCCTCTCCCCAAGTAATGTTACGTTGCCACCACAGTGAAAGCAGCTCGGGGCGGGGGGGTGGTCAGTGGCAGCCCCATGAAGTGTGTAGCGCAGAAGATACCAGTTTCTTAATTTTACAGATGAGGGAAACACATTTCTGAGAGGTTAAGAGATAACTAACTAAAGTCACACAGCCCTAATGTCAGGGCTGGGAGTCTGCAAGTAGCCAGATGCTAAATCCAGGACCCATGGATCAGCCCGGCCCAGCTGGTCATCTTCTAACACCTGTCCACTGCCCTGGTCAGCCCACAGCATTGTTCACATCGAGGGTGCACAGGCCCTAGCATCGCACCTGGAAAAAGCACCTATAAGCATCTAAGGAAGAAAGTCATGTTGACATTTTCATTGACCTACTACTACCTTCCTCCCACTCTCCATCCCACCCTCTGAAACTCCCCCTCTGGTGTTGTGAATAACAATGCCATTTACACTTCTTTGGATTTTCTTTTTCATAGCATTTTGACAGTGGAGGTAGGCGGACATCAAATTCTGCAACAGAAAGGTTGCAAGGCATGACCATCAGGAAGCTAGGAAGGGCAGCAAACGTGGGCAGGACGTCCATTTGTGAAATATGCAGGGGTGTCAGGGATGGGCTAGGCGCGCACGCATAACACATGTAACACACATACAGAACCACCCACAAGGAGACCTAGCCAAACAGTTAACAGTGGTTATTCTCAGGAAGGAGAGCGCAGCAAAGTTTGGTGAGGAAGAGGGAGTTTTTATACTTACTCCCTAGCCTTCTTTCTTGTTAATAGTTTTCAAGCCACAAACATATTAAACTTTGTTTCCTTTGAGAAAATAAACAGACTTTGGGAGTAAAAATCTAGAAGTCTACCAGAGCACAGGCTTTGGGGTAGAATGCTATGCTTGAACGTCTGGCTGCTAACAATCTCAACTGGGGACAGCAGCCCCGGGTCTGATGGAAGTCCTCCCAGTTCGGTCCCCCCACTTGGGTACTCGCCGTGCTACCCGGGGCACGCTTCCATTAAATGGAGGCAGGTGGGCCCTCCATAGCCATAGCGCGCCTGTGGAAGTCCAAGCCGTCCCAGAGTTCTGTTGGGTAACAGCTCCTCTGGAAAAACCCACTGATGCGTCATCCTTGTACCTGCAGACACAGGTTGGGCAGGTCATTCTTTGCGCAAATTATGACAGGCTCAGGGAACAAGCCGCAAACAGGATGAGCAGGAGGATATTTAACTCCCACTTGGGAACAAACTGATTTCGAGTCATTCTCGTTGTACCCATTTTCATGCAAATGTTCACCATCCAAATTAGTCTCAGTCCACATCATTTCATTAAAGTTCATTCGATCATACCTCTATTGGGCATACTTTGCTACTCAAGTGTTTATGTTAAAAGTAATAAAATGACACTTAAAAACTCCATAATTCAAATTGTCACTATTCAAGCTGTCTTGGAAACCCTTGATAATTTAGGATTTTCTAGATTATGGAACTGTTAGTTGCCATCCAATGAATTTGAAAAACAATTAGGAAAAAGGAAAAAAAGGAGCCCTGACATTTTCTCAGACATTTTTGGGTTTTGAAAGGATTATGGAAACAATCTCAGAAATAGCATACATGAATCAAGTATATTAGATAAGCTGTCAACAAAGACAAATCTAACAGCATTCGGAATCCCCAAAATCTGCCTGAGGGCCGAGGGCTCGGGGGCCTGGGGTGGGTGACCCCCCCCCCCCCCGCCCCGGGGAGAGAGCACCGGGCAGCCTGGCCACCAGAAGTCTTCATTTCCCTTTGTTCCAAGTGGGAGCTGAGGTTCCACGGACAGGGGCCCAAATGACCGGACATGCGTGAAACAGTTCAGAAGCAAGTTCTCGGAGACGTGGGATGAGGGCGGAGTGCTGGGACATTTGGAACCTTTCTTCTCAGCATGGGCCTGGCTTCCCTCTCTCTGCAGGAGGGAGATGCGTGAAGCTGGAAGTCCACCAGAAAGAACCCCTGGATCATTGAGATGTGTTACTTCAACTAACCCCGGGACCTGAGTAAAGGTGAGCATAGCTTTGATGTGGGAAGGGGTCACTTCCACCTCAGACAGCAGACTGTGTGGAGAACACACATGGCGCCTGCATTCGAAACATCCGTCAACCCCAGCTCAGGACAGGCTGTACTGAGGCTCGCATATTTGGAGGCCAGGACGTTTTTAACGGAGGAAATAACAATGCTAATAACTATGTGGATCCAACATCTGTTCATAATTAAAAGACAGAGCCAAGAGGAAATATTTTTTCAAAGTTAAACCTATAGGAAAACATTCTAATAACCTGTTGACCTCTATTGATACATTTGTAAAAAAGTCTTTGAAACTGTGCTGTAGTGTATCGAGGGACAGTCACTCATTTTCAAACGTAATTTCTCATAGACCACTTATCCCCTCAAACCTCCACCTGCACACAGTGTTTGCATTAGGGACTTGATTTATGGATTCCCAGTCCTCCGATGCAGAAGCTGACTTCCTGTTGCCTTGGTTACTTGGAGTTTGGTTCAAGGTTAAAGTACTCCCAAATCAGAATCAGTGGCAGGCGCTGCATCTAGCGGCCAGGTTATTGACTGCCCCAGGATGGGAAAAGGTCAGAGACCAAAGCACTGTTTACTGCCTTAAGGGTGAGTCAATAGCTTCAATATTTTGATTCTGTTTCTTCCAAAGTAGTAGTTGCTGTTCAATTACCTCTTCCCCGGCTTGTTCAAGGTCACAGGGGTCATGAAGGAAAAGCAGGGTCTATGGTGGCTGATGTTCCCAGGATCCCTTTAATGAGCTCTGTGACCTTGGATAATAAAAACCAGCCTCACCTTAGAGTAATTTGTATGTTGCTCTAGGTTTATAAAGCTACTTTATCTCATCTTCTTTATGGGGAAAACAAACAAACAAACAAAAATCTTTGTAGGAGGAGTACTGGATACTCCCCTTTCCTAGATCAGACAAAAGAGGTTTACAGAGGTCGTGTAACTTAGGTAAAATCACACAGTTGGTAAGAAGTGGTAAGAACTAGATCCTGACTCCTTGATGGGTCCTCATGTCACAATTTCTTTAAAACAGAGGGGCTAATGGAATCATCACTAGTGATCATATGTAATTCCTTTTGTAACATCCACTGCAGAGAGCAGTAGATCTAGAAAATGCTATGTCATTAATATAGGCTTGTTGAACACCTTAATTAATTTTTTAATTATATGATTTGCAAATGCAGTTGTTTCCTGGTGACAAAACTTAGTCTGGGATAGTGAGAGAGCCTGACACCACTGAGATGGTGGTTGGGTTCCTCAGCCACCTCCCTGGCCCCCTTCATGCTGCAGAATGCAGGGCTTTGGCATGCACTGGGAGGTATATTGAGCAGTCAGTGGCTTTTAATCTTGCAAAGAGCTTTGACATACATTATGCCATTTGCCCCTGCAGCATCTCTGTGGATGACAAAAGGCAGATGGTGAAATTCCAAATAACAGATAAGGAAACTGAGCCACAGAGGACCAGATGATTTCTGATCCAAACTCACACATCACATGTGCAGAAGAAAGAGCGTGGAAATCCATGCCTGTTGACTCAATTCGATGTTCTTTTCTTTCCCTTTTGGGTAAACCAGTAAGTGACATATTTTGCACAAGACAAAAAAACTCTTGAAAACTTGATAATAATTCCCATTCTCATAACTAATTGTTGGATTGATCCATTGCTCTTTTTTCTTGTTTGCAAATGAACTTCACTCATGGCACATAGGGGGATATATGTTATAGAAGAACGTGAATCAAGCACTAGGTGATACCTTTAGAATTTGGGAAACAATATTTTTCTGTGCCAAAGTCAAGAAAAATGTTATTTTTGTTGCATCATTGTATTCATTAATTCAACAACTATTTATTGAATGTTTATTGGTACCGGGGACACAGCACTTGTCAAAACCATTGAAGTCCCTGTTTTCTAAGAATTGCATTCTAATAAACTTGGCATAGCACAAAGGCAGCTGTTACTTTTTATAAGGACACAGAAAGATCTTAAGGTGTTTTTTAATCATCAAAAGGCAGAGCCTCTGCTATTCACTCATACAGTATCTGAGGGATAGAGCTCCAAGGACCCAAATCTCAGCAAAGGGAGGGCACCACTGTGAACATTAGAAAAAGACCTGGCTTCCTGTGTGCACATGCAACTCCATTGCTCCAGGTCCAGAGGGAGGAGCATGGGATGGATTTCAACCCCACCTCCCCCTTGAGCCCAGTGCCGTGGACAGTAAACAGCCTGTTCCGTCATAGTGACTCTCTCAACATGTGTTTTGTGTCAAATAAGTTTTACTTCATTCTAGGACCTTGTGAGGTGAAATTCAGGCAAGGTTACTCTTGAACAGAATGCTATTCAGTGAGCCTAGAGTTAATCATTTTAAAATTCACAATTATTTGAGCGCTTACTAGCACAACTCGGAAGATGTGAGCCCTGTATTTGCACAGAAAGTTTAGAAGTGGAGAGTGACATAGGACAGAAAGACTTAGGAAACTGAAAACCAAACAAGACAGGAAGCCAAATGAGTCCCTCGGGAATTAGGAGGAAAATGAGATCTCCGTGGGATCTGAGGTGGTCTGTGCTCATCCATTTATTCATTCAACATTCATTAAGGACCTGTGCGTGCCAGGCACCATTAAGCACAGAGAACATGAATAGTCATCCACTCAGGAAGACAGACAAAAATACAGAAACCCCAGTCTTGACAGACAAAATTCAATCACTAGAAGTGGAAGGAGGAGGCTCTCTCTACCAGGACTGGGAAACAACAAGAGTAGAAGCAGGAATAACAAGCCTTCTTTGTGCAGCTGAGACAAGGGTGGTTGGGATGAGTCATAAAAACCACACACTAGGAGATACGGTTGGAAAGGCCATTGGCAAAAATGAAACCCACCACCCATTGTTGGGTAGAGTTAGAGCCTCTCTATGTCTTATCGTCTTGGACAGACTTCTGTCTTCTTGTGTCATTACTGGTTGATTTCTCTGACATTCCTGGAGGCAAACGCAACATTGCCTACAGGTCAGGAACCATGTCTTGCTTTATTTTGATTCCCCAGCACGTAGCTTGACAGATACTAGATACGCAACAGTGTTGGGTGGATGAATGGGCAAAGAGAAAACACATCTGTTCTAGACCCAAATCTTCTGGGGGAAGCTGCCCTAACTACTTTAGTCCACACACAGCCCTCTTTTTTAATCCCCTATTTCCATGTAGTAGAAAATAGAGAATATACAATAGAGAATATATTTTTGGAAGAAGACTACCTGCTTCACTAGCCGTGTGACTTGGGGCAAGTCCTATCAACTCTCTGTGCCTCAGTGTTCTCATCTGTGAAATGAACCTGTTGTGAGGATTAAATGAGTTTACACATTATGGTAGACAGAAAATAAAACCCCAGGTCCCAAAGATATCCACATCCTCCTCCCCAGAACCCGCGAATGTGTCATGTAACATGGCAAAGGAGAACTGAAGGTAGAATTAATGTGGCCACTCAGCCGCCCTTACATACAGAGAGTATCCGTGATTACCAAGTGGTCGAAATGGAATCAAAGCGTCCTTTAAAGTGGAAGAAGGAGGCGGACGAGAAGAGTTCCAGAGAGAGATGTGGTGTTGGAAGGAGGGTCAGCGCGATGCTACGTTAGTGGCTTTGAAGGTGGAGGAGGGGGGTCATAAGGTAAGGAATGCGCATAGGCTCTGGCAGCTGGAAAAAGCAAGGAAATAGATTCTACCCCACAGTTTCCAGAAAGGAATGCAGCCCTACTGAGACTTTGACTTTAGCCCAGTGAAATCCGTTTTGGACTTCTGACCTCCAACAGTGTAGAGTAATATATTTGTGTTGTTTAAGCCACTAAGTTTGTGGAAATTTGTTATAGTAGTGATAGAAAACTAACACACATCTAAAAGAAGTTACCATGGTGCCTAGCTATAATGAGCACTCACCTGTGTTAACTATTATTATTATTTCTTAGCACTATATCGTCTTAGTACTAGTTTTCTCATTATAAACTTATTTCATATGTTCAAGTTATGTGTGTCCCCTATAAGATTTAAACTCTTTAGGAAGCAGAGACTTTATATTCTTTTCCTTTATCTTCCTAGCATATGGCTGACACAAAGGAATTAGTCAATGAGTACTTAGCGTCAATAAGTTGTATCAGAGACAAATAATTTGTTGATATGAGTGTTAGACAAAAGTTCTGAGACACTGAATTATTGCAGGATCTGCCCCACACTTACTGGATGAACTCGGACAAGACGTGGAATCTCACTAAGCTTCATTTTCCTACTGGTCAGAATCTCTTCTAGCTCTACTATTCTGATTCCGCACTCTCTAGATTCAGAGAAACCGCTAAACAATCTGATTAGTTCTTCCTTCTCTTAATTCAGGAGTGCAGAAATGGGCTGAGAGGATAATATTTTGTCCACTGGAACCTCACAGAGATTTATAACTTCACAGAGTCTTGATGCAGTAAATTCTAATCATGCATAAGTCAGTCTCTCCTGATCCCATAGTGAAAAGTTCATCTCAGATGAAAGGTGTTTTCTAGAAGCACCCAATTACATCATCCAGAATGGAAATACATCAGATTTCAAAATTGCAAAGAGAGACATACTGAGTAAGAGGTTTTTAATCTTCCTGAATTTCAGACATCAGAACCTTTTCTTAGGGGGAAAAAGCGTGTATATATATATATATATATATATGCACAGTGAACACATTTTGTAAACAGCTTAAAGTTCATAGATACTTCTAAGCTCAGGTTAGAACCCTTGCCTGCCTAAGTTGATTCCTACATGCACACACACATGTACACACAGATGCATGTGTACACACCAAAGAAGGACAAAGGGCGGACAGACAACCAAACAGTATGCTGATATAACTGCTCCCACGTTTAAAAAAAATGTGGAGACAATAGAGTGGTAGCTGTTCTCTGAAAAATATAACAAAGGGACTTTCAAGATGTATTCACTAGGGAAGAAACAATGCATACATGTAATTAAAACCAATTTAATACTACGATGCACCAAGTATGCTCTTGTTATGTCCTTAGAGATCAGGTAGCTTAGGAATTTGCTGCTGTCATGTACATAAGCATGTCACAGGCTTCATCAACAGATAAACACAAAGAAGCTTCAGTAAAGTAAAATCAAAGCAAGTTTAGAGTTAGTCTGGTCCTTCCTGGGCAACTCATCCCAGACAGGGGCTGAGATTTGGCTCTGTCAAGCGTGTCACGGAGAGGATAGCAGAGCCTTGACTCTGACCCCCGGCCTTATTTTTGGCCTGTCTCAGGTTGGCATGTTGGCACTGAGCTGCAAGGGTTCCATCCTGAGATTTCAAAGAAGCCATCTTCTTGCTCTTTTGGTACACGCCCGGTATTGTACACTTACCGGGCAGTTTGCAAACAGACCAAGCCAAAAACTAGAGATTTGATCCAATCTATAAGACCGTTGACTCTGAGAATGCCTTCCCTAGATTCTTCCTAATATAAAGGGCTTAGCAGTCAAGGCTGGTTAATATAAGCATCTTTTGTAGTGTCTTCCTTTTTACCGTTGCAGTGTGGAGACGCAGAACACATCTGCATGGTAATACAGATCTTGATGCTAACTGGGTCACCTTATTTGCATTTTGATTACTGCTTATTTAGAAGCCACATTGAGAAAAGCGCTTGATATCAGGAGCTTAAGTGCATGTGTGTCTATAAATATATGTATAAATAGATAAATGCATATTTACCCGTTTGTGAAAGATCAGTCCGATATGCACTCATTTCTCACGGACATATCTGTAGGAGTCTGACCATGTATGGGTGTTAGGATTATAATGTGGTTATAGAATCAAATTATTCTTCTGAGTGCAATATCACCCACTGTATAGACACACTGTGTCAGCTAGAAATGTCAGTTTAGCATATATCCCCCTTGTTCAGTAGTCATCGATTTATGTTTGGTCAAACTGTATTGTTTCAAAACCTCTACTGGGCCTCTTCCTCAAACTACCTACTTCGTTCCAGTATTTAAATCCATCCTATAGAAGGCAAATGCATTCTGATTGTGTACAGGCATACACATATGGACACAGAATGTGTGCTGGAAAAGCTCTCTTCTTTGCAATAGAAGAAGAAAATCACAGAAACTCAGACCCATCATTAGATAGATCTCCTAATCTTTATCTCTAGTAGTTCAGTCAGACGAGCTAATACCATGATGATGGCTTTGAAATCTCTTAGGAATTGGATGAGGAGAAGTGATAGTGATGAACTCCCAGCTAATAAACACTGAGTGCTTATTTCGGCAGAATGATCAATTTCTAGATGTCCTGAGGCTTGTCTGATACAGTTGATTTACTCATCCTCGCTTACCTCACTAATAAAGCCAAAGTCCGCCATCAGATTACAGAGGTGCCGAGGATTTCTTAAAGGGGCAGAAGAGAGAGCTAAGGTAGCATTCATCACATCCCTCTAAACATCCCTCTTGCCCACAGTTCTTGAAACTTCAACTGCTTCCTCACTGATACTCTGCACTCAATAGACTTTGGGCTAGTACAGTAATACAGACAATTAATTTGTTACCTTGTTAGTGGAAATTTAATGCAATGATCTAAAAGGACTCTTACATATTGTGATAAACTTTAGTGCCTCCGGGCGGCTCCCCTCACGTTGGGCTCATTTCACATCTCATCCATTATGTAAATGAGATTTGGAAATAGTTGAGTTTCACTAATGTAGCTCAACTCTGATGGACTGGAGAGAGTCAGTTCTACTGAAACTAATGAGGTTAAATGCACCTCAACATTTCTTTCTACTTGGTTGATTATGCAAGCCTCTGTTCAAGAAATGGGAGGCAGTGCACTTTTTCCAACCATCCTCTAAGGAAATTTCACTGTTGCCAGACCCAAAGTGGCCCAGAATATGTCTGGTTTGGATAATGCCTCTGTTGGTTCCAATCAGTGTGTGGTGCATACACAGGGCTAACAGACAACATGCCATTACATGAGGCAAGACTGAGAATATGATTTCAGATAAAAGGTAGGGGAGGATTTTAATAGTTAGTGCATCGGAGGAGGTCTCTTGGTCATTCAAGAGAAGAGTGTGAGGAAATTTACAGAAGTGGACAATGGGGATGAAAAGTCCTTGGTGGGCGTGAAATCAGAGAGAGAAAGTCATTGGGGAGGTCTGGAACTGGTGAAGAGACGGTTGCGTTTGATTCAAATATTCACAGGGAGTCAGTCCAGTTCCTGAGGATCTAGTCTTTAGACAGAGATAAAGAATAAGGACTTCTGTCAGAACTGCTAAAATTAACAAGTCAGGAAACAACAGATGTTGGCGGGGATGCGGAGAAAGGGGAACCCTCCTACACTGTTGGTGGGAACGCAAGCTGGTGCAGCCACTCTGGAAAACAGTATGGAGGTTCTTCAAACAGTTGAAAATAGAGCTACCATATGACCTAGCAATTGCACTACTGGGTATTTACCCCAAAGATACAAATGTAGGGATCTGAAAGGGTACGTACACCCCGATGTTTATAGCAGCAATGTTCATAGTAGCCAAACTATGGAAAGATCCAAGATGTCCATTGACAGATGAATGGATAACGAAGATGTGGTATGTATATATCCAATGGAATATTATGCAGCCATCAAAAAATGGAATCTTGCCATTTGCGATGACGTGGATGGAACTCGAGGGTATTATGCTAAGCGGAATAGTCAGTCAGAGAACAACATGTATCATATGATCTCACTGATATGAGGAATTCTTAATCTCAGGAAACAAACTGAGGGTTGCTGGAGTGGTGGGGGGTGGGAGGGATGGGGTGGCTGGGTGATGGACATTGGGGAGGGTATGTGCTATGGTGAGTGCTGTGAATTGTGTAAGACTGTTGAATCACAGATCTGTACCTCTGAAACAAATAATACATTATATGTTAAAAAAAAAAGATAGTAGGAAGGGAGAAATGAAGGGGGGAAATCAGAGGGGGAGACGAACCATGAGAGACGATGGACTCTGAAAAACAAATTGAGGGTTCTAGAGGGGAGGGGGGGTGGGGGCATGGGTTAGCCTGGTGATGGGTATTAAGGAGGGCACATATTGAATGGAGCACTGGGTGTTATGCACAAACAATGAATCATGGAACACTACATCAAGAACTAATGATGTAATGTATGGTGATTAACATAACATAATAATAATAAAAAAAAAGAATAAGGGCTTCTGTGTTCTGGATTTCATTTGGAAGGCCAATAAATGGGATTCCAAAGACTGGAGATTGTAGGATGCTATTTAAAAAAAAAAAGGAACAAGCATTTCAGGAGAAGTAGCTGCAAACTATCCAGGGTTATAGAACCAGGAAGGTGAGGTTTGATTTTCAGGATCAAAAATATCTGTGGATGAGACACCTCGCTGGCTCAGTTGCCCAGGGTCCTGGGATCGAGCCCCGCATCGGGCTCCCTGCTCCGCGGGAAGCCTGCTGCTCCCTCTCCCACGCCCCCTGCTTGTGTTCCCTCTCTCTCTCTTTCTGACAAATATTTAAAAGTTTAAAAAAATATGTGGAAATTTTTTATTTTTATTTAAAAATGGGGGGAGATGTTGGATAAGGAAAGTAAAATAAAGACATGGAGGCAAAAATATTCTGTGTAAAAGGGAATCAGAATCCAAATGTAATAGCCAGTAATTGTGGAATAGACTCCTTTCAAGAAAAGTTTTAAGCTGGTGAAAAAGGCCGTGACCTTGGAGTCAGAAGGCCCTTGGTTTAAATCCCAGCTCTGTTGCTAAACCAGGTATCTGACCTTGTTCAAGTTTTTTAACCTCTCAAAGCTTCAATTTCCTTATTTAAAAAAAAAGTTTAATGAACCACCCACCTCAGAGGGCTATCATGGGGATTAAATGAGATAATATCTGTAAGATGCAAGGTGATGAGGATGGAGGCCACCAGAGGCCTGAACGAAGGACTGGCAGTTTGGAAGAGAGGTTGCTGGCCAAGTCATCGCTGCATTTCTACCATCCCAACGAACTCCCAACGCTCTCAAAGCTGGGATCCCAGTAAGACAGCTTCTTGACTCTTAAATATTCAACCTGATGACACTTTCTCTTGTTGGTAGTTGACAACAAGGAAGCAGTTTTGTTCTTGTGTTAATTAGTTCAGCAAAAGTTTCAGTGCCTACCCTGAACACAGCAACTCCAGGTCCTTTGGGGGACCCTTAAAGTATAAGAAACAGTCCAGTCTTTGGGTAGTCAAATATTTAGTTAAAAAAACCAAGTTGTAGGAACAAGAAATTTAAATAAAAATAACAATCTCCCCTGAGCTGCGAAGAACACCTACATTACCTTCCCTCGCACCTGGGGCCACACTAGCATATTTCCTAGAACAATAGTTTAAGATGGAATTTATTACCTGTATAGCTCATATACAAATATGATTAATTGATCTGGTTGATTAAGAATAAGAATTTACATTATTAAAAAAAGAATTAAAAAAAAATAAGACACCCTAGTAAAAGTAACAAGGTAACCAGTATGATCATTTTTATGGAAAAACAGCATTTCAAAGTGATTCAAAGGGGGAGCTGTGAGCCCACATTCCCTGTGTTCAAATCATAGTTCTACAAGCTACTGGTGGTCTGAACCTGGGCAGCTTACTTAATCTCTCTGTGCTTTCGTTTTCTCGTCAATAATGGAATTAATCAGGGTAGCCATCCCCCCAGTTCAATGTGAGGATACAAAGATGTCTCCAGCCTCAGAGAGCTGGAGACAAACCCATAAATATTAATTTTCCCTACTCTCTGATAAGAACAATGGGATCAGGTAGAAGAGCCATGAGGAAGCAGGGGAATGGGTGACTTCCCTGCTGGGTCAGGAAGGACTTCACTGGGAGGTAACATCTGATTTGGGTCTTTTAACAGTGTGGAGGTAGTGGCTGAAACGGCACGAAAGGAATCCCAGGAAGGAACAGCAGCAGGTGTAAAGGCTCAAAGCATAAAACAGGTGGCTGCGATAGAGGTAGAGCTTCTAGAGTGGGCAGGTGGAGTGTAACAGAAGAGAGGGACCTGGGTCAGGCTGGGGATGGTGCCAGGAGTCTGGATTTCACTTGAGGGACGTGGCAAGTCCCGAAGGATTTCCATGTAGAAACACAAAGTTCTCTACCACGGCTTGCCTTAGAGGCAAGGAGGCTGCTCCCGGGGTGTTTCTGAGCAGATAGCCAACAGAAAATATTTTAAAATCAAGGATGGAAATTGAACCTTTGACATGGAACGGTTAGCCAGTGTGCCCTACTGTGAATAATTCCCATCTGCCTCCCTCTGTTTCGTTTTCCCTTCCTCAGCCTTTATCGGGCAAATTCTGCATTAGACGTTCCCTTCAAAGCACTATGGGGGAGACGCTGAGGGGAAGGTTGTAAAGACACCCAAAGCCATGTTTAAATCATATGTTTGTAAAACAAATCTTGTTTTGTTCATTTGGACAGCTGGAGGTAAGGGCTTTTAGGAAGTTATGTTTCCCAGAAGGTAAGTCCCCACCTAATGTATGTGTTCTCCAAGTGTGGGTTTTTAGACACCTGCCCTGAGGTTTCATTTTTTCTTTCCATCTTCATGGGCTGGGTATTTGAGATACTTTTTGAAGGACTTTATTCCCAATACAAAATCTCTGACTGATGCTCAGGTCTCAGACCATTAAAGAAGCTTTGAACACAGGAGAGAAAGTGAGAGGTTAGGGGAGAGAAGAGCAAATAAGAGCAATGAGTGGGAGTGGACATTCCATCAGCACCGGAGGACCGGCAAGCTGCCAGCCTTACTAGGAGAGCAGAGAGGGCCGGGCAGAGGCACAGGACCACGCCAGGCCACCCGGGGCAGTGCCTGAAGAAGCAGACACCTTACAGCTTTAAACCACTGCGTGCTAACAACTTGTTAAAAAATAGTCAAGATGGTTATTAGTTGGCACAGAGGCCCTCCCCCCCACCGCCAGTTCTTTTACTAAATTCAAATTTCATGGCTTGTTTAATTTGTAAGCTGAAGTCAGTCTAGCAAGTTATAAATACCACTGGATTGATATGTGCTGGGAATATTCATGTGTTTATTCATTTACCCATTTGTTCATTCAAAAAAAAAAAATCTACTGAGCCTCTACAATGAAGAAGGAACTTTGGCAGACCTTGGTAAAGACGCCAGTGCCATACAACATAAAAATGGGCAGGAATTAGTGTAATAATTGAGAAAGGGCAGTGATGATTATCACCCTCACTAAAGGCAAACCACACAAGGTGAAACTCTGAGCATGAAGACACAGGAATAGTAAGCAGGAGGGTGAGTCTGACACAGAAACAGCCCACACTGATGGGCGAACGTGCAATAGATAATGAGCCATGTTTCACTGATATTGTCAGAAACAGTTTGAACACTGGCCCAGCGATTCATTTAGAACCATGCTGGGCGGGAGCTCTCCCCACAGGGGCGACTTCCTGTGCTCAGTGCAGGGTTTAAGGTCACCAGGAAAGCTGGAGGGTGTGGAGGGGGAGGGGCACAGAAGCTCAGAGGTGGGATTTGCAGGCTCACTATCTTTAGCTCTATGACTTTGGGCATGCCACTCGCTTTGGTCCTGAGGGTTTCTTATGGTCTCTAAGTCCCCCTGATTCTGCATCTCGGGTCAATAGAAGGGTCTCCTGTGATTTTCAACGGGAGGGAAATCATCTGGCCATTGTAATGGGAGAGCTGAGAGCCAACAGTGGGAATCACTTCCATTTTTGAGAAGACAACAGAGCTCTCATTTCTACCAGATAAACCAAATAAATGCAATAGTAACTGGACATGAAAAGGCCTGAGAAGCACAGTCAGGTCTAGGCTCGTCTGTGTGCTTCTGTCATGTGTCCCATACCCAGGGCTGTGGGCGCCTTGTGGTAACAACGATTCAGGAGGGCACACCTTAGAGCTGCCTTACAGGGAAGCCGCTTTTTAATGAAGTCCTTTTGGTTACTTCAGGACTGACTAACTGCCCTTGGTTGAAGATTCATTACATGTGTCACTTTTAATCTAAACCTCCCCACAACCCTATGAAGTAGATAATATTAACCAAGTTTTATATGCGAGGAAAATGAGGCCCAGAGATGTTAAGAAACACAGGCAGGGTGTCACAACAACTAAACGTTAGCAGGAACTTGAACCCAAATCTCTCGGTCAAGTGCTTTCCCTTCAACAGGCTTCCTACCTCATGGCTATAAGGAATACAGATTGATGCTTTAGTGTCTGGACTCCAAAAAAAGGACAGAAAGAGTGCGAGCCTTTCTTTAGGCAAAGGTTTAAGAAAAGACCTCTTGTCAGCAAATGGCTTACTTCTTAATTTTGTCTAGCTAGCCCTGGGTACAAGCAGATAATGGCCCAATGTTGGATTAAGAAGTCATAGAACTTGTTGAAAAAAATTCGGCATTAATGTGCCATGAGGCTGCAACTGTGGAAAATCTCCACGAACACAGAGCTAAAAAATAGCTTCTATATTTGACATCAACATGAGAATTAAGCTTCCCTAAGAAGAGAAAGGAGGCTAAAACCAGAATTCAGGGAGCAAATGGAATAGCCAAGAAGGGCCAATAAAGCAAATGCAAGAATTTACAAAAGTTAAAAAAAAAAATTCCTGGACTGTATTTCTCAAACTTGGAAATTATTACATTTCCCAAGTAATAAAACTGACAGTAAAACGTTATTTTTCCAGCCTTGGTTATATAATAAGTGGAATGTGTTTGTTTTTATAAGCACCGTTTGAAAAATAATCAAAATTATCTGGGGGCAGCTCTTTGTCAAGCCAGGAATTTGCTTGAAGGACATCCAGCGTAAAGAGCGACTGGGGTCCAGGCTGGGGCAGGTGGACGCTGTCTCTCTCCAACGGGCTCATCAAAGGCTTGCCGGTGGCTTAAGAGGATTGCAGGTGGCAAAGCAATGGTGTTCCAGGGTTCCTTTTAACATCTACTATGGGTCCATATTCTCCTTACCTTTGGACTGGTGCCTCCTCCCCATTGCCCAGGGTTAGCTCCTGCTTATACTTTTCAATAAGAACTCAACGGGGCGCCTGGATGGCTGTCGGTTAAGCATCTGCCTTCAACTCAGGTTATGATCCCAGGGTCCTGGGATCGAGACCCGCATTGGGCTCTCTGCTCAGCGGGAGCCCGCTTCTCCCTCTGCCTCTCCCCCTCCCCCTGCTTGTTCTCTCTCTCTCTCTGTGTCAAATAAATAAAATCTTAAAAAAAAAAAAAAAAAAGGAACTCAAGTGGCAGGTAACCTTCCTGACTCAGAACTTCCATATCCCCGACCTTGCAGGGAGCAATCCACCTATACCACGGTTCCGTCGACCTTGCTTACATTCACTTCAACCCTTGGTTACATGACCTCTCAAACGCATACATTTTCAATCATGGCTCAGTTTTGGGCCAATGAATTAATGTAAGCCTTAGATTCCTTGTGGGTAAAATGGAAATACACACGAGATACCTTATGGAAACTGCCGAGGCTTGCAGGAAGTAAAGAGCCATCAAGTACCTAGCATGCTGCCTGGCTCCTAACAGGTACGCTGTTGTTAACATCATCACCATCATCATTATTATTATGCGCAGTAATCCTGACCTCCCAATAAGATAATTAGTAAGTTGGGAAAAGAGTCTGTGTCCTATATTTCTCATAGGTTTCTAACAGTGTTTACCCAGCAAAGGGCTAGGAAGAGATCACGTGATTGACGAATCCGTGTTTCCCAGAGCTGCATCTGTGCTTGTGAGGGGCGTGAGAGAGACACACACAGAACCACACCACTCACACTACTACTTGAAGTAGAACCAAGATGGTGTGTTTTTTTCCCCCCTGGTCTATGTAAGAAACATTCTACAATTCTATGAATATTATAAATAAGAGGATGCAATTTTTATGATTTGAGGAATCACAGCAGAAGTAAGAGCTATTTATTATTCCACTTCCAGAAAGTGAAACACAGAGAAGGAGGGTGTTTAACTGTAAGTGTCTAATTCTCAAATACTATGAGCGTAAAAGATGTTAAGGGAAAACCACCCAAAGTCTGCAGTCCACAGAAGCTCGGGGCTGGAAAGATCACTTAATGGATTCTGTCATGGCACTGATGAGCAAGTGGAGGCTCCCGGCAGTCCCGCTGTGTGCTGCTGGTGAGGCGCTTCTAGCCTGGACCCCTGCACCCTGCTCCTCGTCCCCAGGCACTAAGGGCAGCCAGGCCTTTCGTGCTATTTGCCTGCACAAGCTTCTTTGCTTATTTTGCCTAATGATTGTGAGGCCGCGTTAGGGGATGTGATTAGATGAGATGGGGATGGAGTGAGGTGGGCAGACTTCTGCCGAACAATCTGTAATTCGCTTTTGATAGTAAGTTTGGGAGAGAAAAAGCCAACGTGGGCTGCTGACATGAATAAAAGTCACTGGTATTAATAGAAGAGATCAGACTATGGTGTATTCTTTGAAAGGAGAAATGGGTGATGGTGTCCTTAGCAACGAGGCAGCAGCTGGCCACCATATTAATAGGCGATGTCTTTGGAGCCTCCTCTTTGTCTCTATCACCAGTGGGCAACCACACCCAGGGCCTAAAATCACCCCTCCCTGCAAAAGGCCCCTCCCTCTGAGCGGGCTCCTGGATGCCCATCCATAATGGCCTAAGTGTTCTTTAGGATACAAAACTTTGGAGTTTCAGGTTTTTGAAGCTGAAGGAAGTCCTGGTGATCATCTTCCTTACAGAGAGAGGAGGCTGGGGTCCCCAAGTGGGACCCATTCTGCAGATCCCTCAATTTTACCCTCTGTTGGCTGTATTTCCTGGCAGGTGGGGTCCAGGAGATGGGTGCCTCATGTCTGCTGTAGCCATCTCTTGTTCTCCTCCCTGTCCTTCTGGAAAAGGGTGCCCTGCCTGGGACTACGTTTTTGGCTATCCCTCTTCCTGTTTGCTCCCACCTCTCAAAAGCATGGCTAGTTGTGGTGAAAATCAATTCGGAGTCCTTTTAGCTCCACATTAAGCCCTCAGAGCCAGCTCTTTTTATATGGGAGTCTTCACAGGCTGGACCTGGTCTAGTGACCATTTGTAAGGAAACAAAGGAAAAGAGACCAGGCTCATGATGGCAGCTTTTGGAGGTGGGTACAGCGATTCCAACAGAGGGGAAAAAATTAAAGATGGTATTTCCATGCAGCCATGAAAAGGGGAGGAAGGAATCCTTGAACAATAAAGGCTCCCGCTAATCTTAACCAGAGTCGGCTCTGAAAAACCTGTAGTTGACTGTGAGTCACTGGCCCTCCAGGGAATAGGAGGTAGGGACGTGTGTGTGCGCACGAGAGCGCGCGAGCACGCACACCAGGGTGTATAATCTCACAGTGCCCAGAGCCCTGGAGATCCTGGAACACTTCAGTAGCACAGGCCAGATTCATTAAAAACCCTGGCTACAGGCCAGCAGTTAAATTGAAGCAGCATATTTATTGCATTTTGTTCAAATAAATCTGAAAACGTGTGAATCATATTCCTTGGAGAGATGGGGAGAAGAAGTAAACAACATCAGGCTAATACTTACAAGCCGTGGCGGAGAGAGAACAAAGGTACAGAAGGCTCCCCCCGCTCCAGGAGCTCTGCGAGATGCTCTGTGAGATGCAGGGTGGGGGCTGGGGAGCCACCCTCTCCTCCCACTTTCTGCACAGGCTCCGTGTCGGCTTGGGGGCCACTTTAGGGCAGGTGGCTCTGCCCTCTGCCCTGGGGCTCTCAGTTGCACCCGGCATATTCTGCCCTGCTCCGTGGGCCTCTGTTGTCCCCCAGATGCTGCTGCCGCCATCCTGCTTTCGAATGGCAGCTGCAGAAATTAGATTTAATTTTGGGCTTTCCTAAAATAGTATATGGAAGGGAAAATCTCCCCCGTCCCCACCAGCCCAGTTCATAGGAAGCTCCGCAAGAGCTCAAGCTAATTATCTGCCTCTACAAAGCAAAACAAGTAGCTGGTCAGCTTCATCACGCCTGGGCCGTATTTTCTTTTGTTGTTTGGTATCTTTCGGTAATGCTCCGAGGGACTGTCTGTGTTAGGGAGTAACTTCCTAGTGGGTGCACACTGTGGGTCGGACCGTGGGTCTCGTGTTCCTTAAGTATACATGATAATAATTCCTTTTGTATGGTAATTATAAGAACTGAATGAAAAAAATGCCTTATAAAGACATCTGACTCAACAGTATAATATTCCCATGACCAAATGTCAAATCTCTTTACGTTCTCTCTGTTAAACAGATGATTTATGGGCATAAGTACGTATAGACACCAATCTATTTTTCTGTTTAACCCAATATTGTTTCTAAAGCAGAATTTTGCAAACTGACTCCCTCCCTCATTGCCTTTCACTCTACAGGTAGTCGTTGGTGGTGGGCAACACTGATAAGTACAGA
Source organism: Eumetopias jubatus (assembly GCF_037043125.1). Lineage (NCBI taxonomy): Eukaryota > Metazoa > Chordata > Mammalia > Carnivora > Otariidae > Eumetopias > Eumetopias jubatus. The sequence goes on from NW_028274822.1 coordinate 28,775,272, forward strand.
TGAACAGGTCTAAGTGTGGTCTAATACTCCTTTTTTACTTTGCACAAACATGGTTGTTTATATATCTTCAAAAGCCCTCTGAGCCTTCCAACAATTCTAGACAATGCTAACAGGCCCCGGGGCATGGGTGGGGTGGTTGGAGGCATGCTGTGATCACCCAGAGAAAATCAGGTATGTGTCTGTTGTATTTTAAGGCCTTGGGAAAGGCAAGAGTTCTTCTTAACACCATGTAAGGGTAGGTTCTTATGTAAAGGTTTCAGGGTGACAGTGGTAAAGGCAGCTCAAGACCCAGGCATCAGTTTCTAATACATACAGCTGGGAGAGGGACCAGGTTTCTGAACTGGGCCACAATGTGAGATGATCTGATACTCCTACTTTAACACCCTATCTGGCTCAGACCCTAAAGACAGTGGAAATGACCCTTGAGAAATTCATCTTACTCAAGCACTTTGATGCCTGCACCATGCAGCTCCTTCCCTTCTGGTCTGGCCAGGTTCTGAGCCATTCCTTTCCACTCACTCTCTGTGCCTTGAATCCAGGAAAACCTGCAGGGAGGTGATTCAACTTCCAGACGCTTCCTCACCATGCTCTAGAAGGCTTGGGCACTGATCAGGGAACGCTTGATGCCAAGACAGAGAGGCCAGAGAAGGCTCGCCCCTAGTTGTTTAAAGCACGAATTCCAGTTTTTGAAGCTCTTTATCTCACAACTGTGCTAGTAATAATAATAGCAAATACTTCAATTGCACAGGCACTATTACTAGAATACTCTCCAAGACCTTTACATGTATTAATTCATTTCATATTTACAACAAAACTATGTGGAAGGGATATTATATTTATTCCTATTTTACAGACGAGGAAACTGAGACGCAGAAGGAGTAAGCAATTCACCCTCTGTTACTAGCACAACTAGCAGGTGGGCAGGGTCAGAATCTGAATGCATGCAAGGTGGCTTCAAAGACTCAACCACCGAACAGTGCCAAACAATCCTGGTTTCTTGGATACTTGACCCTCTTAAGAACTAAACACTGAGTTCCCTTTATGTTTTGTTTTCCTGAGTGTGTGCAAGGAGAAAATTCAATAAGTAGCTACTGGACCAGATGGTAATAGGAAGCTAAACCACCTTTGCCAGCTAAATAAGAACATTATTTATTAATTTATTCCTATCTATATCAACCATGCCTTTCCTTGGTTGGGCTTAAATTGAAATGCGCCGTCCTGAGCCAACAGCAGGAGGACATACCCTGAATTACTCTTCCCGTGGTGTGGTGGGTGTGCCCTGATTCATCAGCACATCCTCCTCCTTGGCTCTTTCGGTGCAGAATGGTAGGTCAGAGCGAGGGGAAGGCAGTGGCCAGTGAGGCCGACCAGAACTCACAGGGTGACATGGGAAGGAAACGGACTCCTTTGAGCCTTTGAATCTCCACCTCCTTGCCATGGACTGTATGAAGTCCAGTGGTTGCTTAATAGATGGCTACAGTCTGTGTTCACTAACTGGCTCAGCCTACATTCTGGCCGCTGATAGTACAGCCGACACTGGCTTTCCGTGCCCTTCTCACTTTGGAGAATTTGAGTCCCAAAGCTCCGTGACTCACTCTGCTATGCTGCCTGGGAATTCGGGGGAAAAAAAAATCTGCCAAACATCATTTGCTTGTTGAATGAAAGAATGAATGGATTATTGAATTAAGGCAGAACCTGAGAGGAAACCAGGTTGTTTAATCACATCTGTGTACTCCCAAGTGTCTTGGACACCACATGCCTTTTTCTGAAAGCAGATTTAAAAACAGAGCAGGGAGGGACCTGGTGGGTGAGTGGTCTGTCAACGACAACCATTACACCTTCGGACTACACAGCATGACTGGGGATGCCCTACTGCCTGGCACCAGGGCACGTGCAACAAGTGACTGCTACTCCTAATCAGATACTGTCCTAATGAGTTGTGCCTCAGTGGATCCAGCTCTGGGAACAAATCTCTTCAGACAGCCACCAGGTCGAGGCAACCAGATTTTCATAGAACCCCTCATGAAATGATTTATCAAAGGTAAAACAGGTAGGTAGGGTTGAAGCCCAAAGAGGTGAGCTCTTGGGGCTTCCCAAGACATCTTGACCCCTGGAAATGGTAGTGGGGTCAGGGCACCTACTCCCTACTATGGAGATGGCCCTGGTATTCTTTAAACCACAAGCTGTCTGAGTTGGTTGTGAGCTCGACAGAAGCTATGGTCATGCCTTTTGTAAACACCAACCCTACTGCTACTATCCGGGATTGCAATGCCACCTGTATTAATCATGTTTTTTATTTTCTGTGTTTTATGATGCTTTGACATTTGGGGCCTTACTGATCCTGGAGAGACTGCCTCTCCCAGGGTTGGCTAATTCCTAGAGACAACAAACGACTTCCCAGGCAGCGTGCCTTTCAGCAGACCCATCAGTCCCAGAGCTGATATTCTCCAATGACACCCTTTATGGAGCATCCACAGGCTGAGCCACTCTCCCTCTACCCTAAGAGCACCCAAGAGCTAGGTACCAGGCAACTAAGGGCAACCTCTACACCCCGAACGCTGCTGAAATCACTCAAATCAGCCAATACCAAATCTTCCTAGTCTACCTTGACCATTCCTTCCCATGAAGACCACAATAAAGGCTTTTGCCCTGGTGCTTCCTGACAGATGGGCCTGCATGCCACAGGCATGGCATGATGGACTTCCTGTTTCTAAGGGATATGTGACCATAAACTTCTTTCATGACAACCTTTTTCCTGCCTATGTGTCTCACCAAACCCAATGAAAACAAATCCTGAGTACATTTTCACACACCAAGATTCATGCCTGCCCCTAAATCTCTCAACTCCCCTGGATTATGCTGAGGAATTAAAAAGAGGTCACTCTCTTACCATTCCTGGATGCCTTAATATAATCTGGAATCTTTATTTTTTATTTTGTGCCAAGATATTTATTTCACCGGGAGCCTTATTTTTTAATAAAAAGGTTTACAAGTGTTTCTAACAACATTATCTGCAGCCACAGCAACAAGAACTAACAGGTATAAACCATTACTACATGTTAGGCACTTTCCATGGATTACTTTCTTTAATTCATACAATCGCCATCTGTGGTCTCCAGGGAATAAGGGATTGCCCAAGATGACACAGCAGGACAGAGGCAGCACTCAGACCTCAGCTGTCTGGCTTCTGAGGCCACACGCAGGGCCGGTGCATACTGAGGGGCACCTGTGCCTGGGAGGAGGCTTTTCAGGGAAGCCCTGGACCTAAAAGGTATGGCCCTAGAATGGAGCTGAGCAAAGAACAGTCTGCGAACCAGCTGTTGGTCAGCAGGCTATTTGTTACCTGGCTCCTGAGAAAGAGATTGTTACCTGTACATAAATCAAGTATGACACGGAGCATACTGTTTAGTTCAGCCTTTTTATTTTCTTCTAAGTAAGACTTTGTGGATGAAGACAGCAGGGCACTGATTTCCACGAGGGCACCGCTTCCTTGTCTTGCTGTCGCGCATCAGCAGGGAACGCGGTCCCTGCTATAAGATGGTTCGTGTGCCCCTCACTCTCTGAGTAACTGGGGTTGCAGCTGTGAGTATTCCTGCACTACAGAGACTTGTCTACATGGTCTTGCTGGTTTACAGGTTTAACCACTGACCAAATCTTTATCAGGTACGTGACACCATGGTGCATGCTAAGGTCACAACCTACATCCCTGCTCTACACCGGAACCCTGTATCTCTAACAACACAGCCCTGTTCCCACCAAAGGAGAATCCTCACTTGTGATTTATGTTTTCACAGGTGCAGAGCTTACCACCAGCAGACTATAGGACCTCTAACCCTAGAATTGGGCTGCATATTTCTGTGGCATCCCCACAGCATCCATGTCAGTAGAATGTTTGACTTGACTTGGTCACATGAAGTTCACATGTAATTCTTTAGCATCCAGTTATAAAATTAACATTTGCCTTTTAAAATTACAGGCTTGCCAGCCCTACTATATTGAATACCTAAAATTTTCTAAGAAGGTAAACCTTATGTTAAGTGTTCTTATAACAACAACAAACAACAACAACCACAACAAAATAACCGTGAAGGTGGTGGGAGGAACTTTGGGAGCTGGTGAATAAGTCTATGCTGATCACAGTGGTTTCAATGGTACACATTTATCCCCAAACATAGCAAATTGTATACACTGCATTTGTACAGTTTTTTACAGGTACATTATACCTGAATAAAGTGGTAAAAACAAATAAACGAACAACTTGCTATGAAGCCTAAAAAAGAAATGAAATAAGAGCTTTGCCTTCCTTTGGATTCTTGCCTGAGTCCACACCAGCTATGGCAGCCAGGACTGTTCTCATCTGTAAAAGTGAGTGGTACCCAACTCTGCCAGGTCATCGTGAGGAAGAAGTAAGTAATGCTTGCACTGGAATTAGGATAATGTCTGGCACGTGGCAAATGCTCACCTAGTGTTTGCTAGTATTATTGCTCTGGCTGTTATTTTCAGTAGTTCACTGGCAACTAAGAATGAGGGGAGGAGTCCCAGGAACCGGTCTCTTGGTGACGCCCATGAGAACCATCAGGGATGCATGCTGTCTCAGGACCATGTTTTGATAAACTTCTGGGCTGCCTCGGTGTGTACTTAGTTATTTGTTTAAGGAATGAAAACACATTTTAACATCTGCCTAAGGCAAAAAAATGTCCTGACACAGATCACTGTCAAGCTCTTAAAAAGTTACAGAAAAAAGTGACAGGAAGCATTTGTGTGTGTGTGTGTGTGTGTGTGGTGTGTGTGTGTGTGTACACATATGTAATTTGGGGATTATCAGCTTTTATGGATTTTCCAGGCCCAGGATTCCTCCCATATTGAGAAGAATTGAAAGTGAGCAGTCCACTAGGATGTGAATTTACCAATATGCTGGGAACAAGAGCACCAGACAATCTTTAACCAGAGTGCTCTGGGGCCCAGGTTAAGCCTCCCTTGATGCCCCACTTAGCCTGCACCTCCAGGAGGTACAGCAAGTCATGAGCAGACAAGTCGCTGGAAGCAGGGAGATGGGGGCCTGCGGGCAGGGAGGGAAGCCCACGGAGAAGATGGGCATGGGGAAGGGGACAAGATGCCTTTATGACTCGGCATCTTCCGTTTCCTCCTCCTCCTGCTGTGCTCAGGAACAGAGGCTCGGAGGCCGGTGAGTGTGGTTAACAGGCATTGATCTGTGTACCAAAGGAAAGACCACAACCGATCGGAGGAAAAGACATGTGATTAAACAGTTCACTGGCAACTGGAAACAGAAACACAGGGGCCAGCGGGAGGCCGGAGCAGCGGGCCGGCTGGAAAGGATGCAGCACAGAGCCTCAGAAGACCTGAGAGGGGGTCCCAGCTCCATCACACAGGGCATACAACTGGGTGAGTGACTCTCTGGGCCTCAGTTTCCACATCCAACAGACCAGGTTAGCCATCCCTAATCCATCTCGCTCATGATTTCCTAGAGAGCCCCACATAAGATCCCGGATGTGAACACTGCTGCAAAACCTACAAACAGAAACTTGAATTTAGCACGTGGCTGGAAGCAAAGCCCTCCTGGAGTCATAAACATATTAGCCAAGGGCCTGAGCAGATCCGTGAATAATAACGAATGGGACGAAATAATGACAATAGAAACCGAAAATCCCTCAAACAAGAGACAGCAACAAGCGTGTTGCAATTTTCCATACCCTCTAAAAACCACTGCTACCACTGAGCCACCCACTGAGGTTATACTATGCCCCATAAAAACCCGCACAGTCATTATCTTCCCACCGTGGGGGGGACACAGCTCCAGTCCGTGCTGCGGGCCACACGCCTCGGAGATGGAGGTCGTTTCTCTGAGGCAGAACCGCTAACCTGGCACACACCTGGGTTGCCACGGGGATCCTGGCAGCAAGCACCTGCTGCTGCAGCTGCAGACCGAGGCTCCCCGTTGGCAAACACCAAAAAGCATTTTGTGAGGTTGGCTGCGGGGCCCAGTGTGGAGAGCGAAACTCCTTCTGGTGCCCTGTAGGTACGGTTGGCGGCTGCGAGGAAACACAGCTCTTCCCGCGTCCTCCCTTCTGAGAACATGACTTCTGAGGAGCCCTCATTAAAAGAAGCGTTGCCACCACAGCACAAGGTGGCAAATGCTCCCCCCGTTTCTCATCGGCGGGAGCGGGCTCTGGAGTCAGGCGGCACCTCCCGCCCGCCCCAGAGCCGAGGGGACACTGGCGGTCGTGTGGCCTCACCTTTCCGCCTCTGCGATCGGAGCTGCTGTGGCATGGATGAGCTCCAAACCCGACATGGACAGTGAAGAGGGGAGGCGGGCCTGCCCTCCTCCACACCTGGCTGACCCACTCAAGGATCGGGGGCTGTTATTTCTGGCTTATAGGGCAGTCAGAACCTTGCCCTTGGCTGGAAGACAGAGAACGGGGGAGTTGGGGGATTTATGTTTGCTCCCCCTTTTATATCTTGAGGTGTGCATTATCGTCCTTGATTTTCTGAGGAGGACATGGAGGCTTAGCTATTTCAAATATTCTGCCTGAGGTCAGAGCTAGTCAACATTTGGAGCCCAAGTCTGGTTAATCAAACTCTAAAGTCTGTGTTCTTTGAACCTCCTCAAGCTGGTCTTTGGGAGAGAAACAGGGTGTGATTGATCTTTAGCATCATCACCTTCCTGACAGCAGATTCTGGGCTGCCCTTCCGGGAAGTACATCTGGATTTAATCCTGATTCAAGGTTGGGGGCGGGGGGGGGGGGGGGGGGAACGGGGGAAGCAAACACTTGAGGAAAAATTTCCCTCAGGCCCTTGATGAACATCCCTGGTCTCTGATCAAGGCTACATACACATCATTTTAGGACTGGCTTCAGGCTAGACTCGTCAGGATCTCTGTGAGTTATCACTGAGACTTTATACCTATGTAATTGTTAATGTAATTAAACAATGAGGCCACTAGACTGAGGTGGTTCTAATGCCTTAGTAGCCTATGTAAGCAAACCAAAACCTAACCCTAAAATGCCTCAAGGTGAAGAAGAAATCAAAACCTAAAAACAACGGATCACAAACAGCCAACTAGGCTTTCCCAAATAAGGTAACCCCTTAAGCTAGAGCCAATCAAATAATCTCCTTTCTTTGCTTCTGTTTCTTCTGTATAAAAGTCCTTCCCAAGATCCTATTGGTGGAGTGCTCCTAACCACTTCTGGTTTGGGACTGCTCAATTTGAATTGATTTTTGCTCAAATAAACTCTTGAAAAATTAGTAAGCCTCAGTTTATCTTTTAACCTACTCAACACCCAGGAGGTTAATGAAGAAAACTAGGGACGAGATAGAATTTGGACACCATGTCCTGATGCAAAGGATTTTTGCAAGGACATAAGGCAAGATGGCTGGAAAGGGGCACAGAAATGTCTTGATGTTCAAGCTAAGGAATGTAGACTTTGTCTGTTAGGCTCTCTGGAGTCAATTTAAGTTCTTAAACAGGAGAAGAATAATCAAAGTGGAATTTTAAGCATTATTGGACATCTTTTTTTTTTCATCTCATCAATCAGCCTTTAAAATGAGTATTGTTTTTGAGTAAGCATATTTAGAGGAAGGCAGAAGAAGACAAATGGAAAAGAACACTCACCTAATGTAGTATGTACTATATAGGACAGATTAAAGAGATAACAACTGCACAACACAAATGTGATCCATTGACTGGGGTCAGCTGGAAATAGAAATAGATTTCCAGAAAAGACAATGTGCAGCGAGACAGGTGTAGGCTCAGGAATGAGTTGGCTGAGGATGGAACGCTAGCTCTTCTACTAATGGCACAGTTAAGTCACAGAGTTTTCTCAACTTTGTACTTTATAAGTGAGGAGGTATATAACTGGTGGAAGTAGGGCATATTGTGGTGAAACTTTTAAAATTATTTTCTTCCACAAAGCACCCCTCTGCTCATCCTCTGGACAGACCATGGACAGACCATTATTCATGACTCACACTGCATCTCCGATTAACCAACAAATTTGCTATGTGCTGCATGGTTAGTCTGGTGTAACAGAGCCACATGAATACAAGATAATTCCTGTCCTCAAGACCTTAAGGTTTAGTTGCTATTATGGGTTGAATTATGTTCCTCTCAGCAAAAGACATGCTGAAGTCCTAACTAACCCCAGTGCCTCAGAACGTGACCTTACTTGAAGACGGAGTCTACACAGAGGTGACTAAGTTAAAATAAGGCCATTAGGGTGGACTCTAATCTGGTATGACTGAAGTCCATATGAAAAGGGGAAACTTGGACACAGATACACACAGGGAGAATGCCATATGAACACGAAGGCAGATCTTGCGGTGAAAGGAGTGTGAGAGTTTGCCAGGAAGCCACCAGAAGCAAGGAGAGCCATGGAACAGATTCTCCCTTTTTGCCCTCAGAAGGCACCAATCCTGCCAACACCTTGGTCTTGGATGTGTATCTTCCAGAACCATGAGACCGGACATTCCTCTTGTTTAAGCCACCCGGCTTGTGGTGCCCTGTTACGGCAGCGCTGACAAACTAATGTAGTGGCAGAGACTCAAAACAACTACAAAGAACAACTGAAGGGCGAGGTAGTAGGAACAGATATATATTAATTAGGGGTGCTGAGCAGAAGGGGGGATTTTCTGGTTAAGAGAGTTTTTAAAACTTCACAGGGGAGGGAGAGCTTGAGTCAGGCTCTGAATAGATTTTTAAGCGTATTCCGTGTTGGTGAGTCTACAAGCGGTTTGGCATTCTGTCCCCTCCAACCATGTTTAGGGTACTTGCATCCCTTTCCCTGAGTTTTATTTCAGACTCCTCCTTTATATAAAGTCCTTAGCCCAGATCCAGTGTGCATTTTCTGGGAGCTGGTCTGGGTGGCCTAGTTCTTTTTCAATTTTAAGAGTCTCCCCATAACCGGAACTCTATTAGAGGCCTCCTCTTAAACCAGACCCATTCTCCGGCGGGTGGGCTGAAGGTTCTTCTGCTCAGTGTTCCCATCAGAAATACCACATACTATGCTTCCTTTCACTTACTTGAAGGTAAACCTGAGAATGTTTTGACAAGCACCTCAATTTGGGAGATTTTAAAAGGGTTGACCATCAGGACTTTAGTTTTGGTGAATTTCAAAGAAAAAAAATGTAATTAGTATCCTGAGGTTGTGAGCCCTTATTATAAAATTTTTCATTGTGTAGTGATGGTGGTTGGTGTCTGTCTTGTCACAACATTAGGTTTCATTCCTTTACCGAGACATTGTGGCAAAACCCTTACAATACTTTGCAGATCACCAGGCTTCTAATCATTTACCTTTAAAATAGCAATCACAATCCATCAAATTCCTTAGTCCTACATCAGTTATATTCCTGATATGTTCCCTGGCTATAATGATGGAGAAGCTTATCAGGATCATTCCTGCTATCAATTAATGACATTTTAAAAATGACACGAGGAGTGAGCTGAAGAAAACCATTCTCTAAATCTCAGCAGAAAAGTCAGGGAATTGAGCTTTACAGTCCAGAGACTCGGCAGGGTCCAGCAGCAGAGAGAAATATGTTCTCACCCTTGAGTGGAGCCCGTGATTTCACTGCCTGGGCATGTAAAGAAATCTGTTACAAGCTGGGTACAACTGACCTGGGGCTGCTGCTCTTTATGCCTACAAGAAGGAAGCGTGGTAAAAAATAAGGTGGTGAGATAAGCCCCAGGCTGGACCTCAGAAGACCTGATTCTCATCTTGGCTCAGCTTCTATCTACCCCAAGAGCTGGCTGAATTCTCGAGATTTCTGTTTTCTCACAGGTAAGAAAACCAGAAGATATTTTTCAGCTCAAATATTCTTTGACTCTGTAAGAGGCATCTGGTTACACAATCGAAGGTGGAGATTACAAAAGCATGGGTAGTGGAGATGTCCTGTGTCTTCTGCACAGTGCACGGAATAGGATGTGCCACGCCCATGTTTAAACGAGGGTGATGTCCACACCAAACACAGGGGCAGAGAAGATGAATTCAGAACGCCGAGGGCAACATCTACTTGGAACATCCTGATTTTCATTGTATGAATGGAAGAGAGCCACAGTAATTGGCCCCTGTGCTAAATCTTGCTCAAAGAAGGAGAGGGTGTTCATGGTATTTTGCCAGGGCTATCTTCACACTTATGCCATATGCTTCTTTGATCCATCAGGTGAAACCTGTTCTAGTGTAGGTTTCTCAACTTCAGCACTCTTGACATTTGAGTTAAATAATTCTTTTATTCCCCTCTTTTTTTGTGAAGGGAGATAGGTAGTCCTGTGTCTTGCAGGATATTGAGCAGTGTCCCTGGCCTCTATTCAGTAGGTGTCAGTAGAAACCCTTCCTCACTGTGTGACAATAAAAAAAAAAAAAAAAAAGTTTCCAGACATTGCCAAATGTCTTCTGGGGGACAAAATCATCCCAAGGGGAGAAGCATTGTCCTGGTAGGATATACTCTTTCCCAAAGACTCTCCATACCCAAATCATAGAGCATAACTTTAAGAAAGATTACCTCTCTTGAATTTTAAAAGAGAGCCACTACATGAAACTCTCACTGTCAATAGACATTTGAGTCCTTGTGCAACTAAATCTTTTAAAAAGGATAAAAAAAAAAACCCCACCCTGTGACTTTCAGATTATTACTGTTCTATTTTTCATGACATCGCTATTCCTCAAGCATCTGATGTGGAAGGGCAAGTAGGGTCTTTCGTGGACTCACATGAGGATGTTTTGTGAGGATGTAGGTGGTCTTCCTCACATGTTTACAGGGGGAAGCAGCTGTTATGAAGCTGTGCCCAGGGCAGACACTGCCCATGTAGTGGGCTCATCATGGTGCTGGGTTGCAAAGACTGCCATGCTCCTTGAACACAGATGAGTTGTAATGGAAGGGAGTCATCATGGAAAGCAAATAATGCATCCCAATGATACTGTCATTGTTCACATGTTGCTCAAAGTTTGGAACCATTCGAACCAGACTGTGAGCCAACCAACAACATTAGTCTCAGGATCCTGTAATAATCACGAATTGGGAATTAAAAAATACACTGATTCACTAGTGCTGTGCACAGAGGATAAAGGTTTTCCCTGACTGAGACCATGTAAAAGAAAATGCCAAGCAATTCCAGAAATATTCCAAAAATTCTTTGACCAATGGCAGCTTTGTGGAAAGGGATGTATCGTCTTGAGACAAAGACCTCATCAGTCGGCTCTGTACATATCAGTATATTTCTTAAAACGGATTAATCTAATTACTTAATACTAATACTTCACATATACTAAAGTACTCATCCCACGCCCCCCAACAACCCAAGTCCTGAACTACCAGTCTCCAAAGAAGTAGCGAGAATTAAGGCCCCCACTGTTCTGGTCTTGGGCCAAGTTTGAGGATTACATTTCCAGCCGATCCCTGACAACTGGCCTGAAAAGGTGAAAAGAACCAAAAGGAGGAAAAGAAAAGATCAGTAGTATCTGCTCGGGTGAGGTCCTTGCTGAGGTCTGAGCGCTTTGGAGAAGGAGCCACAACATGCCAGCAAAACCCGGCGGATCCAGGTACGAGGGTAAAACCACCCACACGATGTAATAACAAGCAGCACTTAAAATTTGGCAGCGCTCTTGGAAACGTTTACAGGCTTACAAACACAATTATAAAAGACGGAGGGTGTGGAAAGAGAGATGAGGGAAGAGGGGATGAACAAAGAGCTGTTCCATTCCTGGCCGCCATTAATAGCACCGAATTATAATAAATCCCAAGGGATAAGAAGAAGAGTATTGAGACAAACACTAAATTCCAGGGGAGACCAGACCGGTGTTTTAAGAACAGGGCCATGTGCTTCGGAAGGAATGCTGTGCGCTTAGTCTTGTTTATAACATGGCAAAGGATTCAAGAATGTAATCTGTTTCTCTTGACAAAAAGAAAAAAAAAAAAAATCTCCTCAATCCTCAGCCTCCACCACCCTTTCCACCTCTTGCCATGTTCCAATCCCAGATCTGACAGATGGGATTCCAGAGTGAATTTCTGGAATGCTCGGTTTGGGCCTGTCTCTCATCAGTGTAGGTAGATGATGGAGTGGCTTTGTTTTTTCAAAAAGAGATCACTGTGCGGAAGTGAGGATTTTCTAAGGGAGTTTTTCAGACTTGTTGGATTTGAGGTATTTTTAGGCAAGTTATTTTTTTTTTTCTTTTCTTTCTTTCTATCTTTTTTTTTTTTTTTTTTTTGGATGCAGGGGCTTTGGATGATGCACAGGATCTAGAGATGCAAGGAGGAGCCTCACCCTCTAACTCTGTGGGGATAAAATCCCGCTCTGAATTCACTGTCTTTTACAACTTTCCTGAGTATTCTCTGAACGAGTTAACTCAGAGTGAGTGTAGTGCAGTGAAAGAGCATGGATCTGGGATCTAAGGTCTTTTCTATCTTTCCCTGGTTGCACCATCTTGGGCATGTTACCAGGCCCTCCTGAGCCTCAGTTTCCCTGAGGCAGAAGAAGAGTAGCAAGATCTTCATTGCAGGGGTTTTGCAAGGCTCAAATCAGAACACAACTCTAAAGCAACCAGCAGTGGGCCAGCACACAGGGTGCAATCAGAAGTGTTGCTTCCTCTCCCAGTGCGGTTCCCTTCGAGAATGACGGGATGGGGAGGGCAGAGTTGGAAAAGCCTGTAAAGCACATCTGTCCCAGCCTCCTCCTCAGACAGGGGTCCCTTCTATCACATCCCCAGCAGATGGGAAATCAAAGCTCTGCTTGAACGCAGGCAGGGATTAAATGAGAGCCCCCCCTCCCCCGCCACCTAATCAAGTGGTCCATCCTGTGTGGCCAGCCCTGACTGCTGGAAAACTCTTCCTGTGAGTGAGCATTTGCCTCCCTCCGCTTTCTACTCAGAGTACTGACATTTAAAAGCAACAACAAAAACAACCAACAGTGCCTGTGTACCTCCTTCCTATCATGCACTGGCCTACCTAGTCTTTCAGGCATCATTGGATTTAATCCTCCCAAGGCCCAGTGAAGCAGAAATTAATATTGTCCTCCTTTTGCAGATGAGGAAACCAGGGTTTGGGGGGGGGTTATGCAACTTGCCAGAAACGTCTTACACAGTAGGTGGAAGAGCTATGACTCGAACCCAAGTCAGTCTGATCCCAAATTCATGCAGTGATCCCTAGGCTACACTGCCGTCGTCTGCAGCTCGAGTGTTTAGTGCCGTGTTGGATTCAGAGGAAGGGCTCAGCAAATGTGGAATGAGGGAACGAAGGAACAAACGAACTCATACCAAAGAAGCAGACTATTATTGCAAAGCAGGCAGGACCTGTGCTGTTGCAATCTCCACTCCGTTGGGTCCTTCAGTACCTCCTGACCTCACCTTTGTTGCTCATGCTGTCTTTGGAACTCAGCACCACGTTTGAGCGGATAAAAATGTAAAGTATGCACTCTGTCCAGTGTAACGTTTCTGAGGGGTGTGTGTGCACGTGTCTGTTGCGTGCAGTTTCAGGGGTGCACCCTGGGTCTAGTTATATAGATTTTTAGTAGCATCTTAGTGGCTGCTTTAGGTCTTTATTATATTCCTAGACAACTCCTCTGCTTTTTCTTTTCTTTCTTTCTTTCTTTCTTTTTTTTTTCCAGTGAGAAAAATCATAAGATGGAAAAGTTGTAGAACTCTGAGGGATGTTCTTATAAAGCCTAAGACATACAGGTATATTAATTTTAAAGTTGTATTTAGGAAGATTTAGACAGATACATTTTGAACATGACTTGGGGGCAGCTTTGTAAGGACCCACGGGGCTCTACCTAGCCTCCAATCTATCCCAGTCCCCTTCCCCACCTCCTCCAATCCTTGCTCTGGTTTCAGTTAGGAGCGCCCAGAAAAACCTCTGGGTGACACACGGGCTGCCCGGCATCGGCATCTTGGCTGCTTACTGCAGCCCCTGCTTTGCCCCTGGGCCCGGTTCTCATCCCTGGCTCCGGCTCTTCCCTTGGGCCTTTGCCTCCGCCTGCTGACTTGATTCTGCTGACCCAAGTGTGCACTTCTCTGTCCGAGTCCACCGTCTGCACTGGTTCCCTAATAACCAAGACCAGCCTCCCGTTTCATCCTCGACCGGGGATGGCAGTTTTGTCTCAGAAGGCCAGAGTCTAGGCCTCCTTATGCCAAGTCGGATCCCTGTTGTGTAAACACCATCTGAGACCCATTGTTGGCCTTTGCGCCAGCAAGGACGTCAGAATCCAACGCTAGTAGGGGGAGGCAGGCACGCCAACATAGCATTGTGATATAATGTAACACTGGACTATGGACAAGAGAATATTGGCAACTATAACTTCTGGTTAAGTAAAGAAAGACTAACAAGTCTTTTGTGTTGTGCTTTTTTTCTCTCTTGGTCAAACGCTGTAACTCAGCTATATTTAATTTCACTATGATCAGTCACAAACTGTTGATAAGAAAACTTGTAGACTGTAAGCTTCTAGTGGCAGGGTCTAACTGTTCCCTTATTAGTTTCATTGTCAATTATTCAGCATTTCATGCGGTAGAATTATGTCCTCAAAAGTACTGGTGTGTCATGTTGGGGGCTGTGATACACAGACCATTTGAATCAAACACTGAAATGGATTAACCAGGTCAGCTAATTTTAGCAGTGCAGGCAAACTCGTAACTATTATTTTCCTCTTTGCTTTGGAGCACTGGTAGGAGGGTTCGTCATGAGTTAGGTCGTTCTAACTTTCTATCCCATTGTGCTGAAGTGTAGACAAAGCCTTACATTCATAACCCATTAATGTCAGATAAAATAATTCAAGTCATTTAGATATACACGGCACATGCCCCAGAGTTCTTTCCAGCTATCATTTAGTAGATAATATCAAGACTGCAGACTTCTCACATTCCCACCCACTCATAATACAAAACATTTAAAATCCTGAGAATAATATAATAATAATTAAAATGATATTTTTGTACTTTCAAAGTGTCATTCTTATGCTGTATTCTGAATGCTCTTTTAAATAATGCTCACTTAATCAATGAATCAGAACTTACTGGAAACTTTTGGTTCTCAGCCCGGGTTAGCCAACTACGGGTCTCAAAAGCAGGATGACACATGAAGACTCCTGCTTTTGAATAATTACTAGTTGTTAGGGAGACCAAACTTGCCTGTAAGATTCTCATCAAACAACTTGGAACCATGCATAAGTAGGTCTTACTGATAATGACAGCTAAGCGAGTTTTTTTTTTTTTTTTTTTAAGGAATGCTTTTTGTGAGCTAGAATAAACAGTAGGAGCAGCTTTATTTAGGAGTAAGACTCTAGTTGAGGCTAGATGGATGCTCAGGATTATTATTATTAACTGTTTATTACATAAGGACCAGAAGATTCTATCCCTAAATAAATAACATAAATGTTAACAGCTTAAGACATCATTAGCCCTGATTGCACTGGGTACCTGGAAATCTGTCCTGTCTTTTTTCTCATCAAGCCATCAAACTTGAGAAGTCCCAGTTGTAGAGTAACAAGTGTTTTCTGTTAGGATTATTTTGGAACTCCTTCTCATAAAACAGCAATAAGTAATACTGTGATGCCATTCTAGTACTGCAGGTGGGTACATCATAACCGACGTCCCTGTGTCCAGCCTTCACAGCATTATCCCCAGTGCTTGACTGCAGATTGCTCACAGCATGGAGGGGAGGGCGAGAGATACACTGGGGGGTGAGTGTTTGTCTAAGCATCTTTCCAGTGAGGCCTAGAGAGCTATCTACAGATCTAGCTGTATATGGAAAAGGAACGGCAGTCGCTTAGATCAGCGCTGGAAGCTGTGAATACAGTCAATATGTCTACTGAATGGTACATATGTTTGACTAGAAACAGACACATGGGTTTATGTGTATACAATTTCAGTCTGTGCAGGGCAAGTGAATTCTCTGGGGTCCTTCATGCTCACCACTCAACCTTGAAGGGAAAAGCTCTATAACTGGCCCAAAGTAAGGGAGAGGTAGCCACAGGGTAGTCAAGACTGAGGCAAGCTGCTGGAGTAACCAGACTCCCCTGTAACCGGGCCACCAACCCCACTCATGTATTCTCCTTGCACGCTGGTGCTGCTGGAAATGCCCCTGGTGAAGGCAGAGCGTAGCCTCGGATTCTATGCCCCCTCTCTGCCCCTGAAATACCACACAAACTCGCTCACCACAGTGCCCACCCACTACCGGCCGGGCTTCTTCAAAGCCCTGAAGAACTGTAAAGATCCCAATCTCCCTTCCCTTCAACGAGAGCAGGGGCTGCTAAACGGCCTCTCGTTGCCTTTTGCGTGCGGTGCTAATTAACACGATCCAAGTTACAATATGTGTTAAAGATTCCAGTTTTGTTACTTATTTAATGAGCTTTGTGGGATTTGAACATGAGGCTCAAAGTAGCAGGGGAAACCTCATAATTAGTTTCAATTACAAGAAGTTCCTACGCATTAAGACTATTTGATGAACTGCGGAGGGATGGAAGTACCGACCAGATACAAATCACTAATTTTGCTGCATTTATTATTATACTTATTTTCTTCCTAATTAGTACTGATTGGCTTATGATCCTAATTAATGCAAAGGAATTTGGAATGGTATACAATGGTATGGATTAGAAGATGCCAGCATGCACAACTGCTACATTATTGCTAATTGTTATTTACATGAGGCCTGGAAGACTAAGTAATGCAATGCCTAATTAGCATTAAAGATATGGTATCCATTTCCAATTTACACGAAGGCAACGGAGATCAAATCGTTAGTTTAAAAAACTCAATCTTTTGATTCCAAGAATTGTACCATTGCATAGTGACCTCCACCTGAGGGGAGACTGTTTTTTCTTCTCTTCAACTGCATCTTGCCAGGGTTTGGCTAGAACTTTGCAAAAAAGTTACACTGGAATACTCAGCATCACACTGGCAATGGGTTGCAGTGCTTAAGGATTAGAGCTGGGAGCCAACTGGCAAAGAGACCAAGCATAAGGCCTCTGTTTATTGCAAGTGGAAGGTGTGTGTGCTTGTTGGAGAGTGGGGTCCTGAGATGGTAGGCTTCTGGGAACACCTAAGCCCATCATAATGTCCTGGTGACTGACTGTGAGTGACACCCATGGGGTACTAGGGATGCCTATTCTGGGGAGATGGATGATCAGCCTGTATCCCAGCGGCAGATGCTGCTGGCCTGATAGGGCTTGCTGAGAACAAAGATAAGGCCTTGGAATACAGAGACATAAATTTCAACTTTCAGTCCCAAACACAGTCCAGTGGGCCTGCTCATCCTCAAAGACACCACTTTTCTTAGGGCAAATGCTGACCCTCATTTTAATCTGCTCCCTGCTGGAGAGTGCCAGGCTGGAAGGAAACATGCTGGGGTTCAGCCTTTGGCTGAGACCCACCCCTGGTTCCTGTCACTGCATCTGCCTGGGAGTTTCTACCTACTTTGCCATTCCCCTCTGCCCCTTTCTTCCACCAGCCCCTAATCTTTTCCCCCATTCCCTCTCCTCCTTTGCTTCTGCCTTAACCAGTCCTCCTTGGAATGAAAAGGAATATATTTTTTAGAAGATTTATTTATTTATTTGACAGAGAAAGAGAGGAGAGGGGGAGGGACAGAGGGAGAGAATCTCAAGCAGACTGCCCACCAAGCCCAACGTGGGGCTCCATCTCATGACCCTGAGATCATGACCTGAGCGGAAACCGAGAGTCAGATGCTTAACTGACTGAGCCACCCAGGTGCCTGGAAAAGGAAGACTATTGAAGGAGGGGCCAGAAGACCTGCCCTACTTGACCTTACAAGAGTCATTTCACATCTCAGGACCTGAGGTGCTCCGCTGTAGGCAGCAGAAATGCTGACCTCCGCTGTTGGAGGCCTTCTGCACAGCAGTGCTGAGAAGCTCGAATGGGAAGACACATGTGAAAGCCCTTGTGATAGGTCCTCACGGGTAGACCTATCAGGGCCTGGTGCAGTGAAGGGAGAGGCAGTGGGGCTTCTCTTTTTCACTTTGGCGCTGACATGGCCCAGAGACACTTCCCAGAGGTGACCAGAGAGCTGAATGAAGCCCAGGAGGGAAGTGAAGGCCTCTGCACTCCACACAGGCAGTTCCTGTTCTCTGCAAGTTCTAAGCATGTTGTATACCAAGGGCCCTGTTTTACTGAAAATCTGGGCGAGTGTGAGCAGATTCTAGTTTCGGTAATTCTCTGAGAGGTTGTTTTGAGAAGGCTTTTCAACTTCCAGGTAAACATTGTTCTTGGCTATTAGACTTTATTTAAAGATGCCATTCTCTGCAGCCTTGTGAGTATTTTATATTTTTTGGGCGGGGGGGGGGGAGACTAACAAGGACTAACTAGTAGCTACTTGATGTTTAACAGAACCTAACTTCCTAACTTCTGTATTGGGGTTTTGGGATAGCCTCATTCGAAGTTCACTATGGGCCTGTTAAGTTTTGATTTCTTAAAGTTGGGAAAAGACATTTTCCTGACAAAGATCGATTGAAACCATTTGACAAAGTTACATGTGTGATAGAAGTATGTAATATAAAATATATACTATTTCCCCAAGATGAATAGTCATGGCCATAGGAAATTCATTACTCACTCCTTTTTTAAGTAGTTAACGAAATAACCATGTTAAGAAAACTTAATGTCACACACTTTATACAAATTTTTAAAATTATAAGATATGTCACACCTCATAGATTCAAAGCATACACCCATACAATAATGCATATATTTCTATACAGTATGCAAATTTGAACTGGACACATTATATGTGTGATGATCCATGTATGTTGTACGTACGTATGTCTATGTACATTTTAAAAATGTGTTCTTCATATGTTCACTTACAAAATAAAAATAACATAGCCAGTTATGTATTTACTACCACCTGGCTTAAGACCCAGAATATTGCCAATACCTGTGACACTCCCATGTAATTTACCTCCACTCCTAACACGGTGCCTTTGAGTAAACTTGAAAAATGTCCCCCTTCCTTTGAATTGAGATGTATTGCTCACACTAGGGTAAGAGGCTTGGAAGTAGCTTTCAAAGGTCTAGATTCTAGCTTCAGTGCCCCCTCTGGCTGGATATCTTTGCGTGATGTACAAAAATCCACAGGCAACCCTGCCCAACCTTCCCTTCCTTACAGATCTATCATATATACACAGACTTATGGATCCATAAACACTATATTGCTTCTTTTTTCATACTTCTGAGTTTTACAGAAAGAGTCATACGTTTTTTGTGGTCAACATTCTATTTCTAACATTCATCCAGGCTGATATATATAGCTGCGGCTGGGTTACTAATTTTCTTTGCTAATAGCATTCCTTTGTATAAATAACCTACACTTTATTGATCCATTTACCTGTTAATGGACACCCAAGTTGTGCCCAGTGTTTTTTGTTTTTTGTTTTTTTAAAGGTGCCCCCTGAGTGCTCTGGCACTTTTTTCCCCATACATGTGTGCACGACAAGTTCCTCTAGAGGAATGGAGCTGCTGAGTAATACATCTTCCATTTTACTTAATGATGCCAAATTGTTTTCCAAAATGATTGTACCAACAGATACTCCCACTGGCAGGGTATGAAGAATTCTCATTGCTGTAAAACTTCTCCAACCCTTGGTTTTACCAGATTTTAATTGTTGCCAATCTGGTGGATGGGGCTTTAATTTGCATTTTCCTGATTACAAATGAGGTTGACAATTTTTTGGTGTCCCCTATGTGAAATGCCTTTTTGTCTTTCATCCGGGTTGTTTTTTTTTTTTTAATCAGGTTGCTTGTCTTTTTCTTACTAAACTGTAGGAATTCTGTAAATATTCAGAATCCTCCTTTGTTGGTTATATGTAATGCAAATAATTTCCCAGTTGGTAGGTTATCATTCTTTACAATGTCTTTTGATAACCTTTTTTTAAAGAGAGATTTATCAATTCTTTATGGCTTTCACTTTTTTTTCTTTTTGCCCTAAGAAATACTTTCCCATCCTGAGGTCATAAAGTGTTTTCTAAAATTTTAAAGTTTCATCTACCACATTTAATTATGCAATCCATCTGGAAGTATATTTTAATACATAGTGTTTTGTGTATTTTAATACATGGTGGGGTAAGTCTCTCCATCTTTTCTTCTTTAGGAGGACTTTAGCTATTCCAGTATCTGACATAAAGGCTCTTCATATGAGTTTTAGATTTATCTTATAAAGTAAAAAAAAAAAATCTTCTTGTTGATGATTGGAATTCCACTAAACCTACAGATCAGTTTGGAGAGAATTGATACCTTTATGATAATGAGTCTATCCATCAATAAATAGCTTTCCAGTTTCATTTTTAATGTACTTTAGTGAGTCTCAGTTTTAAAAATGAAATCATGAACATATTCTTTTGGATTTATTTCTAGGTCCCATATTATTTTTTATTAGAAATCTGCATTTCTTCTTTTTCTTTTTTTTTAAGTTTTTTTAAGATTTTATTTATTTATTTGAGAGAGAGAGAGAGAGGGAGAGAGAGCACAGAGGGAGAGGGAGAAGCAGACTCCCTGCTGAGCAGGGAGCCCGACGCGGGGCTCGATTCCAGGACCCCAGGATCATGACCTGAGCCAAAGGCAGCCACTTAATGGACTGAGCCACCCAGGGGCCCAGAAATCTGCATTTCTATGTACCAGCAACAAATAGAAATATATATCAAAAAGGCTTTTCCATTTCATTTAGTAACTATATATTATGCTTTTATCAATTTTGATAACTTGTACCTGTATTGTTTCTGGATTTAAATGTAATCATATATAAGCTGTTTTCCTTCTACTTTTTCAAACCTTATACCATCTATTTCTTTGACTTTCCTTATCTTGCTGGCTGAGACCTTTAATGCAACTTTGAACAGAAGTGGTTACCATGAGCAACCTTGCCTTGTTCTGATATTAAAGGGATGGCTTCTAATGTTTCACTGTTAGATATGATGCCTACTGGAGGCTTTTCTCTTGATATCCTTTATCAGGATAAGGAAGTTTCTTTCTCAGATTGCAGAAAGCTTTTGTCACAAACGAATGTTGACTTTTATCAGATGACTTCTGTATCAATTGAGATAATCATCTTTTTCCCTTTGTTCTGTTAATATGGGGCATCACATTAATATATTTTCTATTGTCAAATCAAAATTATATTCCTGACTTTAAATCAAACTTGGTCTGAATGTATCCTTTTAATTTTGTGGCTACATTAGGTTTGCTATTATTTTGTTGGGATGTTTGTATCTATGTTTATATGGGGGATTGACAATTTATGTATTTGTTTTTCTCATTCTGTATTTGTCTGATAGTGATCTAGGCTGCATCTTGGGGAGAGTTTCCTCTTCTGTGCTATGGGCAAGTTTGTGCAAGGATGGAATTCTTGGGGGCTCAGTCGGTTGGGCATCAGACTCTTGATTTTGGCTCAGGTCATGATCTCAGGGTCATGCAATTGAGCCCCGCATTGGGCTCCACACTAGGTATGGAGCCTGCTTGGGATTCTCTTTCCCTCTCCCTCTGCCCACGCCTGCCCTGCTTGCACACTCTCGCTCTCTAAAAAAAAAAGAAAGCATGTAATTCTTGGTAAAACTACTACAATTCTTTTGGACTAGGTTTTATTGAGAAGATTTAAAACTATAGATTTAATTTCTTTACTGATTAAAGGAAAATTTGTTTCTTTGATTTCCTCTTGAATCAATTTTGGTAAGTTATATTCTTTTCTAAAACTGCCTGTTTCATCTTGGTTTTCAAATATGTTGGCTCTAGCTGTTCATAATATATTAGTCTTTTCTTTCTTTTTTTTAAGATTTTATTTATTTATTTGAGAGAGTGATTGAGAGAGAGAGAGTACATGAGCAGGGGCAGAGGGAGAGAAAGAGGGAGAAGCAGACTCCCCCCACTGAGCAGGGAACCCAGTGCGGGGCTCGATCCCAGGACCCTGGGATCATGACCTGAGCCAAAGGCAGATGCTTAACTGACTGAGCCACCCAGGCGCCCTAGTCTTTTCATCTTAAATGCTTTTGCAGCTGTCCACCTCCAGAACACTGGTTTTCATCCTTCCTTCTTTCTCTATTATCTTTCTTTGCCTTCTGTCCATCCCTTCCTCCCTCAATTTTCTTATTATACATTCATTAGTTTTACCAGTCTTTTAAAAAAAGTCTGGCTTTGTTGACTCTGTTTTGTATTTTATCGATTTCTGCTTTTATCTTTATGATTTCTCTTCTACTTTCTTTGAGTATATTCATTTAAAAATAATTTCTAATTTCTCAAGTTGCATGGTAAGCTTTTCTTGCTTTAGTTTCTTATTGAACCTTTTTTATTTTCTAAAATAAATCTTTAAACCTCGAAATTTCTAAAATCCAACGTAGCTATACCCTACAAGTTTTTAATATTGCTGTATTTCCACTAATATTTAATTCCAAATATTTTGACCCAGGAGTTATTTAGAAAGTGTATTTTCTAATTTCCAGCTATTTGAGGTTTCCAAAATTTCCTTTTCATTATTGGGTTTTAATCTAATTGCCTTTCATTAGACAATATGAACCATGGCATGACTCTTCGAAATTTGTTAGCTCTGCTCTATGGCCTAGCATGTCATCAATTTTCACTATTGTTCTGTGTATGCTTTGTTGTATTTTCTAGTAGCTGGATGTGGCATTTGTGTATATTTACTAAATGAGACTTGCAAGTTGTTTTCTCCAATATCTTATATCCTTTCTCAATGCGTTTTTGTTTGCTTGATCTATTACTGAGAATAACTGGTTGAAATGTTCCATTCTGAGATCGGGTGTCAATTTCATTCCATCATTTTTACTTTATATAATCTTTACCTATGTTACTATGAACATACACGTTAGAGTTTTTAAATATTCTTGCTTTTAACTGAACAGTATATCATTAAGGTGGTGCTATGAGCCTTTTGACCACCACTAACTTTTTTTAAGGCAAAAGTCATTAAAGGCTACTTTGGCTGATATTAGTATATCAGTGCATCAGCTTTCTATTACTACTTAGCTGGTATAATTTTCCCATGCCTTTATTTTCAGTCATACGTTTCCATATATTTTAGGTACATGTCTTATAACCAGTATACTTCCAGATTATGAATTTGAGGATCCAATCTGATCGTTTAAAAATTTTTATGTTTGCCGTGATTACTGATTTATTTGGATTTATTTGTGCTTTATATTACACAATTTTCATTTTCTTATGTTTCTTCCTTTCTTAATTTATTTTTTGGGTCATTCCTTCCCTCTCCTCCTCCCCTCCCTTACCAGCTTGTAAGTTACACCTTTAAATCTACCCGCTTATGGCTACTCTAGACATTCTGAAACCCATATTTAATGTAATAACGTTGAAAGTTAGTTATTGTTAGCTTTTTCCAAAGCAATAAACGTTGAGTATTTTAACCTTATTACTCCTAAGCACTTATACTATAATTATTTAGTATTTTCACTTCTATCTTTTTCTTAACATTAGACATTATTTTTATTGTTTTGTATAGACAGTATTTGTATTTTTAAATTTATCCACACTTTTTCCCCATTCTCTTTGTTCACTATATTTGTTCACATCTCAGACCTTCTTTGTGGGAATATATATCTACCTTTCTTTTCTTTCTTTCTTTCTTTTCTTTCTTTCTTCCTTCCTTCCTTCCTTCTTAGTACATACTCTGGAAATCTCTTTAGGGAGAGTCTATCTGTAGTAAACATTCTGTTTTATCAGGCTTAAAATATCCTTATTTTTGTTTTTGAAAGATTGTATTGCTGTTAATATTTTTCCAGTCTGACAATTTATTTTTCTCTCTGCACTTGAAATGTAGGTTGCAACTGTCTACTGGATTTCATTATTCCTGGAGAAGTCAGCTAAAAGCCTAATGGTGGTTTTTCTGAAGGTCATTTATCTTTTCTTCCTGGCTGCTGTTTGATTACAGTGGGTCTACCTGGAGACCTTTTTTTTTTTACACATATCCTGTTGGAATTTCTTGGGCTTTCTAATTTTGGGGGTCCATGCCTTTCATCAGTCCTGGACATTCTTTTTTTTTAAGATTTTATTTATTTATTTGGCAGAGAGAGACACAGCGAGAGAGGGAACACAAGCAGGTTGAGTGGGAGAGAAGCAGGCTTCCCACTGAGCAGGGAGCCTGATGAGGGACTCGATCTCAGGACCCTGGGATCATAACCTGAGCCGAAGGCAGACGCTTAACGACCGAGCCACCCAGGCACCCCAAGTCCTGGACATTCTTAAGGATGATTCTTTCTACTATGTCCTTTTTGGACCTTCAATAAAATATGTGAAAAATGCACTCTTTAGCCTACGATTCTCTAACCCTTTGCTTATTATTTTCCACTATTTTCTATCTACATTATATAAAATTTCTTTCGACCTATCTTCCAGTTTAATAATTCTCTCTTCACTTATGATTAATTTGATTTATCTTCTGTCACTGCATGTCTAATTTAAACGATTACATATTTCATTTTTAGAATTTATATTTGGGTAGTTTTTAAATCTACTTTGTCTTATTTCATAGTCTATTCTACCTACTCTTCTTTTGATACCCTACTTTATGTTTTCAAACATATTAAGCTTGCTTAGTTTATGTTTGAGGATGATTCATATTTTTGCAGACTCAGTGGGTCTAATTGTACTCTTTCTTATTTCTGCTGATTCTTACAAAAGCTCGCTCCTTCATTCATTTTGGATCATATTTTATTATGATTCATGTTTTTAGCATCTTATGTGTGAGAATTCTTTGAGTCATAGTTTATAAATGTATTTTTCCAGAGACAACTCACACTTACATCTGATAGGTGCTTACCTATCAATTCTACCAACCCAGGAGCATTTTAAACTAAAATTCTGGCATGGTCATTTTCAGATCACACACAGAAACGCTATCTATTTTGGCTCTCATTCATGTGAGAAATGTCTTGTGGTTAAGATTTCTCAGAGATGCCTGGTGCCTCCAACCAGAACAGAGAAAGGCAAGATTCCTTTCTCTCTTTGTGAGGTGGTGGGTTATAATTTAGTTATTGTTTCACTGAGAGCTTTGCATGATAAAATCTAGTCTTTGTGAAGAGATTTTGGATCATACTTCCTGCATTGTATGGGCACTACATTTGTCTTCTATTCCGTACATGCAGCCTGATAAACCAAAAAGTCTGGCCATCCAGGGACAGGCTAATGTCCCCAGAAAAATCCATCAAATTTAAGACTACTTACCTCTTTGCCTTAGTGTTTTCTCATCAATTTTAGCTTCCTAGCTAAATATTTTAATATTTAATATTAGCCTAGTTAATATTTTTAAAGCATATCTTGTCTATCTCTTGAAAACAAATTTTTTTTATTTTAATGTCAAATGTTAATACAAAGTAATCCACTAACTTCTCTCCTTCTTTATTATCATCACTTATTTTTTTCTTAGCCTTATTCAGACAAT